>NC_056725.1:1262335418-1262655418 GCF_019279795.1 Protopterus annectens | reverse complement strand
TATTGTAAAATGTGATACTTTTTCATATGTTACACCAGGTTAGTTCCTAATTATGATTAAGCTGCAAAGGTAGAAACCATCACCATTTCATATCCTTCTACTGATTGTTAAAAACATTCCAGTACCATTTCCCAGAACTGTTTCTCTGAATAAAGACTTAATAAAAATAAGTAAGCACTATAAATAAAGTATGTACTTATGTGTAAACAAATTCTGATTGTGAATCAATTTTTGTAGCCATTTCTTATTTCCCTATCCCCTCTCTCTCTTTTTTATTTTAATTATGCATTACTTTGCTTTTCTTCTTTTTTATTTGCTTGAATGTATGTTGCTTTCTCCACAGGTTTAGAAGTTCCAGGGGCAGCCCATCTACCTTCCTCCCAGGTCAGGGAACATTCACCCTCTGTCCATCCAGGGATGTCATAATGAAGTTATGGTAGTGGCAGTAGTTCTGTATGTACCCTAGCATGGCATAGCCTGGCACACCACCCAAATTATGAGCTTTGGGACTTAGTTAAGGATGTGGTGGAGCAGGTAGTGGACAGACAGCTTTGGGCAGTTCTGGATGTTCTACAGCAGGTTCAAGATTCACTGCCCAGTTGAATCCTACCACTCAGGCATCACAGGCCACCACCCCCTCAACATCACCACCACCAGGCAATGATACCATTTAAGGTCCTGTGGACTAGGGTCTTCCTGACAGGAACTCATCTTTTCCTCCCTCCTTCCCTAATCCTCTGTCCCATATCTCCAACCTATTTCCTTCCCAAATTACCCTCTTATATAAAAAAATTGAAAAATAGGGTTGTCAGTCCCCCAGCAAAACATATAGAAACCCCTCCTCTCCCAGTTCCTCAATTATAACTTCTCAAGCACAACCCTATTGGTGTGTTCCTTCTGTGTGTCACTTTTTGTTATGTCTCCCATTTTTCGTCTTTCTTATCTTCCCCTTTCCAGTCTTTTTATGGGATAATCAGGGTGTTCACATAAGGATACCTCTACAGAAAATATATAAAATCCCTTAATATTTCTTAAAAATTAATATAAATAGTTGTGCTGCATGCTGCTTGATTTAAATTTCTTTCATTACTTCAAAAGTGCTTGCACACTGCTGCACTCATCCAAATACCCAAAACTTCTCTAATCATACGAGCATTTACATTTTCACACATACTTAAAACATAACTTCAGCAGGTTTATACATTTTACAAAAGTGGTAATTTCCTTGCAGAAGCTGTTGCATTGATGTAGTCTTCACAAGAAGCCTGCAGTTAATGTATTTGCATACAGGCGCAGTGGTGCTCTTCACGGTTAAGCAGTACAAAAATGCAAACCTCGCGACTATGATTAGCATCCTAAATGTACTCTTTGTCAAATCTAAAATGAATTAAACTGAGCTGATTATGAGTGGCAACCTGGAACCTCAATTCAATTTGCAATCTACATTAGCTACATTTTTGAACAAATTCTTATAAAACAGGCTACTGAGTTAAGGAGGACTTTAAATGCTGATTGCTCCAGAATATTTAGTTACTACAGTGTTAGGCATTCATTTGGTACCCTAAACATAGCTAGGCTATTCACATTAGATACAATTTTGGGACCCTATGAATCCCCTCATTGTGTTAAGCTGCTATTTGAAAAATATTTTGTTGCTGCATTTGCATGAAATTAAAACATTTTCACATGTGTTGCTCTGTTTAATTAGCTTCTATAACCCAAGTACTGACATTTAAGTTTCACCTGTTTAGTTCCCAAAACTGTGAAATCCCTACAACTGACTTCAGGGCTTAGGATGGCTACCTCATTTTCTTCTGCCTTCATTGCGATTACATACTGCTCAGAGACATTTATGCATTCCTAAAATTATTTATTTAAGTTGTACAGTTGCTACTGAAGGGGGGTAGGGAAGATGCAATAAAATAAATAAAGCAAAGCAAATTATTTACTAAACTCCTTGACTGCTTTGTTCTCATTGCCTCTTGCACCCTTGCCTTAATTAAATGCTTAAATTCCCCTCCACTATCCTAGTGGGCAGGTCAGAAGACTCATTGCTTCCTAGGGGAGATAGTACAGTGACTTGAATAATCACGTGCACCTAAATTGTATCAGTGGTGGGTCCAGGTTCCTTTTCTTGCCAGAGCACAACAGGGGCACATGGTAACAACTCACCCATAATCCACTGGTAAAAATGAATGACCATTTCCCTATGAAAAAACAGTGAATGCCATAATCTTACAAATCCTGTCAATGTTCACAACACAGAAAAAATACTAATTTGTCAAGTTCAAGGATTATGGTGTAGACACCCATATGATAGGTAAGAAACCATGCCAAGAGAGGTGGGACAATGTCATAGACAAAGGCATTTGTGCTTCAGTACAAAGAGAAAAGATATAATTAACACAACTTCAAGAACAGAAAATCAAACATTTTGTTTTGTGCTACATTATAAAGAAAACATTTAAAAAAAACATAGCATGCATCACCAATATTCAAGATAAAACACATATATTTCCACTGCAGATACTACTGAATATCAAAGTAGTTTTAAAGTTCTTTGAAGAAGAAGCCACAGTTGTCAGTGAACAATTCCTGGATAACAATGTTAGTTTTGATACCTCAGGAAGAATGTGGTAGAGGATCTGTCAACACTTTGACTGAAAAACGGAATCCTTAAAAATGTAGTTTAGTTAGTTTATTTTGCTGGCCATTTACATCTGCAGTTAAAGTATTAAAGATGTGTCTGAGAACAAAAATCTGAGTAATTCAAGAAAAAACTGAAAATGAAAATCAATCCCAGAAGCTGCGCCAAGAAATTTTTGACTCGTACTACTGCCATTCTATTTACATGGAAATTTTAAAAAAAGAATAATTTTCTTATGTCTAGCATAAATCATGTAAAGGGGCTTGGAGTAGACTCTGGGAAAAAATATCCAAGGTCATTTTACAAAAGCAGGTCCATTGATATACAATAATCAAAACCACTTAAATATTCTGATGCATTAAAGTAGTTTAGAGTACAAAAGCTATAATAAAATAACTGATATACAGTGGAAACCATATAAAACATGTTAATTTCCCAGCCCACTCCAAGGAAAACAGCACAGAGAAAGAGAAAAACTGTACCAAGCAAATGCAACAACATGAAGAGCCTTGTATTCTCCTTCTGGTTTGCTGAATAAAAACACCAACAGAAATAATTTAGATCTGAATGGTTTGAGTAGTACTATACTTCTCAACTTATTTGGTCAAGAACTCTGGATAAAACTAAATATAATAGGTGAGGGGATAAAATCAGGAACAGTTTTTAAATATTACTGTAATTCACTTATAAAGTTAATATAGCAAGTTTTGCATCAATATGCATTTTTGAACAAGAATTATAAACTCTAATGACTGTCATTCCTGACTGACTGACTGTAATAATCAATTATTTACAAGAAAATCAAAAATGTTAGGAGGGACAGGACAAACATTTGAAACAAAATCAGGAACATTATGCAAAAATAGGGAAAATGCAAAAGTATGGGTAACACTCAACAGGGAATGTCTGGCTACAGTAACCTGTTCCAGAATTTAAATATATATATTTTTTGGATGTGCATGATTTTTGATTATGCATTTAAGATTTTTTTGAACATTTTTATAAATGTCTGAACAACTCTTAGCAATAACTTTAAGAAATTGTATTTTTTAATAAATGAGATCATTAAAACTACATATCCATTCATTCTTAAACTGATGCTTTTCCTTTTTCTTGCAGTTTAGTATGGTTTGACAATATCCATAGCACCAACAAGCAAAATAATTAAATAAACTACAGCTACAGTCAATTTTCATTTTCAAAATATGGAATACTATAATACCTGTTATAAGTTATAACAAATGATACTGTAATACCTGTTATAAGTTGCAACAAATTATACTGTAATACCTGTTATAAGTTGTAACAAATGATACTGCAATACCTGTTATAAGTTGTAACAAATGATGCTGTAATACCTGTTATAAGTTGTAAGAAATGATGCTGTAATACCTGTTATAAGTTGTAACAAATGATGCTGTAATACCTGTTATAAGTTGTAACAAATGATACTGTAATACCTGTTATAAGTTGTAACAAATGATGCTGTAATACCTGTTATAAGTTGTAACAAATGATGCTGTAATCCCTGTTATAAGTTGTAACAAATGATACTGTAATACCTGTTATAAGTTGTAACAAATGATATTGTAATACCTGTTATAAGTTGTAACAAATGATGCTGTAATACCTGTTATAAGTTGTAACAAATGATACTGTAATACCTGTTATAAGTTGTAACAAATGATACTGCAATACCTGTTATAAGTTGTAACAAATGATGCTGTAATACCTGTTATAAGTTGTAAGAAATTATGCTGTAATACCTGTTATAAGTTGTAACAAATTATGCTGTAATACCTGTTATAAGTTGTAACAAATGATACTGTAATACCTGTTATAAGTTGTAACAAATGATGCTGTAATACCTGTTATAAGTTGTAACAAATGATGCTGTAATACCTGTTATAAGTTGTAACAAATGATACTGTAATACCTGTTATAAGTTGTAACAAATGATGCTGTAATACCTGTTGTAAGTTGTAACACATGATACCGTAATACCTGTTATAAGTTGTAACAAATGATACCGTAATACCTGTTATATGGTGTAACAAATGATACTGTAATACCTATTATAAGTTGTAACAAATGATACTGTAATACCTGTTATAAGTTGTAACAAATGATACCATAATATCTGTTATAAGTTGTAACAAATGATACCGTAATACCTGTTATAAGTTGTAACAAATTATACTGTAATACCTGTTATAAGTTGCAACAAATGATACTGTAATACCTGTTATAAGTTGTAACAAATGATACTGCAATACCTGTTATAAGTTGTAACAAATGATACTGCAATACCTGTTATAAGTTGTAACAAATGATGCTGCAATACCTGTTATAAGTTGTAACAAATGATACTGTAATACCTGTTATAAGTTGTAACAAATGATACTGTAATACCTGTTATAAGTTGTAACAAATGATACTGTAATACCTGTTATAAGTTGTAACAAATGATACTGTAATACCTGTTGTACGTTGCAACAAATGATACTGTAATACCTGTTATAAGTTGTAACAAATGATACTGTAATACCTGTTATAAGTTGTAGCAAATGATACTGCAATACCTGTTATAAGTTGTAACAAATGATATTGTAATACCTGTTATAAGTTGTAACAAATGATATTGTAATACCTGTTATAAGTTGCAACACATGATACTGTAATACCTATTATAAGTTGTAACAAATGATACTGTAATATCTGTTATAAGTTGTAACAAATGATACTGTAATACCTGTTATAAGTTGTAACAAATGACGCTGTAATACCTTTTATAAGTTGTAACAAATGATACTGTAATACCTGTTATAAGTTGTAACAAATGATACTGTAATACCTGTTATAAGTTGCAACAAATTAGTAAAATGTAGAGCATTTACTACCCTCTAGGGAGAGAGTTCACAGCATGGTTAAAATGTTACTTTATCCCTGCTTTACCACATGCTTAGTTCTTCAACCATTAGAGATTTACAGGAGAAATAATTAAAGTTATAAAAGTCCAGTGCCTCCAAACAAAAACATAATCAGCTCTAGCCAGCATCAAGCAATCAAGCCATACATGTAAGAGCAGGATTGCACCCTCATGAATACCATATCAACCATAACATTAGCAAGCAAGCAAAATAATTAAAGAAACTACTGCCATAGTCAACCTTTCATCTTCAAAATGTAGAATACTACACTGTCACACACATTGTAGAACAGATTGGTAAAACATGACATATTTACCAACAAGTAGGAAGGAAGCTCACATCATGGTTAAACTCTGAACGTTGTACTTATAAAATGCTCTTTGGTGCCCCAGCCACTTTTTGCTTGCCGGAACAGTCACGTGGTTACAACATGACATTTTCCATTTATACTATTTATAAGATGAAAAAGTTAAACAGTAGTTTTGTATATTATTTTGTCATGTACAACTCTTCAAACATAAGATAATTGAGAGTAAGTTGCAAAAGTGCACCACTAAACAAAAAGTAAGAAAATTGTACTCATGTTCTGTCTTAGCATCTCTAGTTACAAATTCTCAGTGACACACACACACACATGCACATGAGTTACAGCTACTTGTATGACTGCATGCCTGGAATATTTGCTGAAGATCAATCCATTCATAAATAACGACCCAGAACTGTATCTCAGCTCGTTGATATCAGAATCATACAGTGCAACTCCCACCCTGCCCTTCACAACTTGTTAGCTCAAGTATCAGAAACAAAGACACAAAATCAAGAACAGCTTTTAAATATTTCTCTTATATACTTAAAAAGTTCATGGAATGCCAAGCTTTGGATTATCAAACATTTTCTGAAGGATGCAAAGTCTGAAACTCTCGTGCCTATCATTATTTAGTGACTGCAATGCACAATAGTTTGCTAGAAGCCACAGTTTGCAAGAAACAGATCAACATACCTTTAATTCCTTTGCTCAAGAATTCTGAACAAAGTGTAAGATGGCTACACACTGACCAACAGGTTGATTTGAGCTGCCCCAATGTAAAAGCAGAAACTGGGCAGCCACGTGCCCTGGATTATGCAGAACGCACCACATTCAGCCCCTAACTAGCACACTCTTCCACATTGAACAGCTTTGACTCCGCTACATGAGTTTTGATTGCTTAGTATACTGCAATTATTGCCAACTGGCATGGCAGTACACTAACTAATCAAATAATCGTTCCGCTGCTCCATGTTGAACAGCACTGGCTGTGCTACAAGGTGTTTGATGGGCTCGTATACCACAATTACAGCCAATCACAATTGCGGTATACGAGCCAATCATCTAAGTGGTCGTGAGGGTGGGATTCCACCACATACAGTGAGTTTCCAACATATGCGGGTTAATTCACTACGCCTTTAACAACAATATACAGACTCACACCCCTCAAGCAAGGAATTCTGCCCCCTGCAGCCTTATTCTTAATTCAATTAATTTCATAGTCATTGTATCTCAGTGTTATGGAGACAACACATACTTTCAACAAATGTCTAGTGGACAATGAAAACTGATAAAAAAATGGCTGCAAATGACACTTTAAACAGAGATATTTCAGGAAGTTTCCATTCTACTTAATACTACTTGCTTTTTCCAGTTCAAAGGATTTTTTTTTTCAAAGCAAAACCTTTTAGCTCCATAGACATTTAAAGGTTAAGGTATTAGAAACATGTCTCATTTTTTTATTCTAGAAAATATGTCTTTCTTGACTCGTGGTGTTTTAAAATCCATGGGGGAGTTTTCCACTTGTGTTTATATTTCTAACCTATGAACACTAGGTGTGCATGCAGGTGCTTAACTTTTGGGGCTGATATCTGTTTGACAGAACAAATTGAATTATGTTACTGTGTTCTGTTTTTTTTTTCACTTTCATCCCAGTGTTACATTACAGGGTACAGACTGCGGTGGTGGTGCTGCGGTAGCATTGTCACCTCACAGTAAGACGTTGTCCTGTTCGATTCTCAGCTAGTGTGGAGACATGTGTGAATGGGTGTACCTTAGTTGAAGGTTGTGCATCAGGGCCGGCAACTCGGCATGTAAAAATCTACTACCAATCATTAGAGGACAGGAGTTCTGCTGTGGTGACCCCTAACCAGGAAAAGCCAAAAGACACAACAACAACAACACAGACGGTGGCTGTCTTTTGAGGTAGGGATGAGGAGGTATGCTAGATTGCTAACTTTTCATAGTGCATGTACAAATTTCATCACTACACAGAGGTACTGTGACTGATGTTGGTGACCAAACATCTCCCCCAGATATGCACTGAGTCAGCAGTTATCTATGTCACCTACCACAACTACTTCATAGTTACATGCAAAATGTTCAGCCTTGTTTAAAAATGAAATGTTTCTTCCAAAATGTGCCCAGGTTTATGGTTCATATATACTTCAACTTACTGATTTTTCTTGAAAGACCACTTCAGCTTGGCACGATGGAAATGGTGTGTTTTCGCACATTGTGAAAGTAGGGTGTTCCACATTTTGCCTGTTTGTCACACATTGTCAGGGTCTGTGTTCCACATTGACCTCTTAAGAGGTTGAGACCTATGAACAGAAAGTGTTAAAAAAAGGGCCAGTATAACTGTCTGTTTGGGTAAACTTCAGTCACTGGCTATTAACTATACTGCCTGGATGCCAACAAAGAAGAAATTTGGGAAACCTGAGATGAAAGCAACCAGAAAAGAAGAAGAGAAAACTCTGACTAGAAAGAAGCAACTGTTCAGCAACTTTAATTAATTTTATAGAGCCGCACACAGTTTAGTTTTATTTAAAGGTAGCAATTGCACTTTTTTAGGGTTAAAAGCTAATGCGTTCTGAAATAATGCAAGCTGTTTTTACATCTATTAGGGGAATAAAGATGAGAAAACTACAGAGAACAGTGTAAACATGAATGTAGGATAAGTATGTGTTTTGCTGTGGGAATCTTAATTTTTGATTAGGTTATTCCTGCGTGTGCAGCCATCAATTTGGGGCAATCATTCCTATCTGTAGGTTAAACTTTGTTGAAACGTAGCTTTCAGTGATTCCTCTAAGTTAATAGTGATAGAGGGGTAATAATGGGTTTTCTGAGGATTTTCATTAAAGCAAAAATTCTTGAAAAATATGAGATAGGTTCAAATCAATATAAGATGAAACAACTGCATGAAAGATCAGCTTGCTAATCAGTGTGTTCATGTAAGGAAAGTTGGAAATACACATTCAAAAGAAACATCATGCATAATAAGTGGGAACACTAGCCTTCTATCATAATGACTACTCTGTCTATATTATCTTGGAATGGCCTTACCAAAGCAATGTCTTTCAGCTTTTTTTCTGGTTAGAGGTCACCACAGCGGGTCACCGGTCCACAGATTGAATGACAGTGGTGCTTTTATGGTGTTGAGTTGCCAGCCTGGCACCCAACCTTCACAGAATGGCCTTACCGATATGGACAAAAGGAAAACGTGTTGAATTATATTAAGAAATGTAGAGTTCAAATAACAATACTACTGGAGATGTGTTTGAACAGAAAAGAGCATGTGACTTTGAAAAGAAAGGATTTCAAGATGGATATTTAGCAGAATATCAGGCACAAAGAAAAAGGGAAGTAATAATACTGATTGCTAGTGGGGGTCCAATATTGACAGAAGAAGAAAAAAGACAATAATGATAGATTCATGGTAGTAAGGGGCAAATCATGAGGGAGAAGGATTATGCTGGCATGTATTAATATTCCACCAAAACTGTTATTACAAAGCTCAAGAAACTTTTGGGAGAAATAATCAGCTCTCAGCAGGGACTATTTACAGTTGGGGACTGGAACTTGATTTGTAACAGTGAGGCTATATCGAGGACCTATTAGGGGAAACTATAACAAAACAGGGTAGATGTCTGAAAAAAAATTGAAAATATTTGCTATGTAAGTTGTGAATTCAATAGTGGGAAATCAGACAGAATTTATATATTATCTTCCAAGGCGGAATAACTAGGCTAGACTGAATAGAAATTATATTTCAAAGGAGCATATGCAATTAATTGAAAGCTTCAGCACATCCAATAACTATTTCAGATCATGCAGTGTTAAATATTAAGATAAAATACAGGATAATGAAATAAAAATATGACACTGGTGATTTCCTACTCACATGTTAAAAAGAGAGAAATGCATGGAATGGGTACTGGAAATTATATGAGTTATTAAGGAAGACAGATGTTGCTAAAATTGATTGATATAGATCAATGTGGTTTTGTGGAAGGTAGGCAAACATTTGACAATATTAATAAAATAATGATGATCTAGAGGGAAACAGAACGTAAGAAAATATTGCTGTTATTTGTGTGCCTTCATGCAGGGAAAGCATTTGAAAGCTGATACAATATTTGAATTAATCACAGGATATATGAAGGCTCTGAGCCAAGAATTAAGGTGGTAGGGCTCCTTTCTGATAAGCTGCATTTGAACAGAGGAACCAGGCAGGGGTATCCACTTTCTTTTATGTTATCTGCTTTATATTTAGACCTATTGGCAAAAATATAAAGAACTCAGAAATTAAGGACTATAGCTGGTATAATAATTAAGGGCAGTTGGCTTTATTTGCAAATAACAGTATTTTGTACTTGAAAATCTAAAAAGGGACATTTCAGTTTTGTGGAATATTTTCAGACAGTTTCAAGTCTTTTGGGAGATATCAATTTAATGAAGACAAAACAAAGACTATGGGCAGGATTCAGGAAGCCTCCGTGTAAGAGTTATAACTCTTACATGGAGGCTGCAGTTAAACGGTGTGATGTCAGCATGTCATGCATATGCATGAGGTGCATGAGGCATGCTGAATCACACTGTAACTCTTACACGGTCCATGTAAGAGAGTAGGGGGCGTGTCCGTAGACACGCCCCCAGAAGTCTAGAATGGCTGAAAGTAAACAGCCACGAGGGAAGCTATGGAAATGTGAATAACCACACTACACAACACATGCCCCCACAGACCAGCAATGTAAAAAGTGAACAGAGGTTGTAAAATGAAAATAAAAAATGTTTTATTTTTTTTAAACCCCGTAAATGTGTGCTACTGTGTGCGCTCGTGTGCGCGGGTGTGCTACTAGCGCAACTGCAGTTAGCAATCAGTGGAAAAGGATATAAGAACTGAATATGCAAAGTAAGCCAAGAAGTAATAGCATAGCGGTAGAGTTGTCGGCTTGAGAGCAGGCAAGGTTCAAGCCCACGCAACAACCTTTTTTTTTTTTAAATAAGCACTAAAAAGGCCCCTGACAGTATTGTACAAATGTAAAAGTATTCCCTTTTGTAAAATGGAATGAAATGGAGCATATGTTTTCAAGTAATACAATAATAAAAATGTTTAGAAATGTACTGATAGCTAAACTGCAGTGAGACAGAGTGCCGGTAGCTAAGTAGTGTTTCACAAACTGCAAACTGCTTGCCCATAGCTAAGGACTGGTTTAACAGGCTCAAACTGTGTGCAACTAGCTGTGCTACGTTTAACATGTGTGTTACTATCCAATAAAGGTGTAATCCAGCGCACACCATTTGCGCGACACTCCCACAAGCTAACTGGCGGTGCGCATGCGTGAGCTCTGCGCAAATGAGCGCAGACCTGGTTTTAAAGTGTTTAAAAGTGCTTTTGGCATGATTGATTGACAGGTCCTGTTTTCATTTTGAAAGAAAAATAAATTCCCACTGTCAGTCTTGAACCCAGGACCTTGGCAACACTAGTCTGTATGACCTACCACTAATCCATGACTCTCATACAAGAACATAGTGCTAAAATAAATATAACATGTAATAGTAGGAATCAATAGAATGGTAATATAGGATGTGTACTACCCAAAGCATGCCAGGTAGATTTTAATGCCTAAATTACTGGATTGCCACACTAGTTTAGTGTTCATGGAAACAGCCCTGCTAATTGTTAGCTTGTACATAATAATGTGAGGTAATGTTCATATATGAAAGTATTATATGTACACATATGTATATATATATATATATATATATATATATATATATATATATATATATATATAAATATATTAATACATGTGAAATATAGTGGTAGGTGTCAGTATTCACACACACTCACTACAGGAAACAGTGAAAATAAATGCAGCAACCACAATCTACAACACAGCCTGACTCCTGTGAGACTTAATAACCCTTTTAACTGCGTAAAGGTGCCTTCAGCACTTTGACTGACAGGTCCTATACTCAGTTTGAAAGAAAAAATTCCTACTGTCAGTTCCAAATCCAGGACCTTGGTAACACTAGTCTGCATGACCTACCACTAAGCCATAACTCTCATACAAGAACATAGTGCTGAAATAAATATTACATGTAATAGTAGGAATCAATATAAGGGTAATATAGAATGTGTACTACCCAAAGCATGTCAGGTAGATTTGTAATGCCTGAACAACTGTATTCCCATACTAGTTTAGTGTTAACAGTAACAGCCCTGCTAATTGTTAGCTTGTACATAATAATGTAAGGTAATGTACATATATGAAAGTATGTATATGTACACATACATACATATATATATATATATATATATATATATATATATATATATATATATATATATATATATATATATATATATATATATATATATATATATATATATATATATATATATATATATATATATATTAATACATATGAAATGTAGTGGTAGGTGTCAGTATCCATACACACTCACTACAGGAAACAGTGAAGATAAATGCAGCAACCAGAATCTGCAACACAGCCTGACTTCTGTGAGACCTACTAACCCCTTTAACTGCTTAAAGGTGCCCCCAGCACTCTGATTGATAGGCCCTATACTCAATTTGAAAGCAAAATATAAGCATACTAGTAGGCCCTACCACAAGACCATAGTAACACTAGTCTGTATGACCTACCAGTAAGCCATGACTCTCATACAGGAATATAGTGCTAAATAAGTGGAACATGCAATAGTAGGAATGAAGATAAAGGCAATATAGTATGTGTACTACCCAAAGCATGTCAGGCAGACTTTTACTGTCCCAATTACTGGATTCCCATACTAGTGTAGTGTTAACAGAAACAGCCCTGCAAATTGTTAGCTTGTACCCAATATTGCCAGCTAATGTACATATATGAAAGTATGTATATGTACAGATATGTATATATATAGCAATACATATGAAATATAGTCGTAGGTGTCATTATGCATACACACTCACTACAGGGAACAGGCGAGAGAAATGCAGCAACCTGAATTCACAACACAGCATGAAGCATGAGAGATGTACTAACCTTCACACTCACAGAACATTGTCAACAGCATACCAGCATGGTCCACGCCCCTACAATCTGAAAGGGCAACGCCTATCTCACATACCCTTTTATAGCACTGTCCTGAAATCACAGTGAGACATGCAATCAGTACACAACTGGTTGTATGCAATTAGCCAATGCTGCCTTACAATTGGTGCAGAGGCCATCACATGGACCTATGCAGATGCCTACAAAAGCATCCAGCACCCACACTCCACACATGCAATACAGTCATTGCACAAAACCTACTGAGAAAGAGAGAGAGAGAGAGACAGAGAGAGAAATAAAAATATATACAGACAGCCAGCAGCAAAACCAGCAGCAGCAGCAGCAAACAGCAAGCAGCAAGCAGCACCACTGACACAGCAACAGCTGCCACAAACACAGGTAATGCAAAGTAGCAGGTTAATACTGTGTTTACTGTGACACCTCCAAATGTATCATAGTTCACTATCTATAGGTATGTCCATGAGATAGGTTGTGTGTACATAGTCCTGAAATATATACATATGTAATATTGCTGTACATGTTGCCCATACTTAAAACTTCCATAGCTTAGAACACAAGGCCAGTTGTGCATATGATGCAGTAGTTACCAGGGTCAGTAGAGGTTACTCCTCATTGGTGTGGGACCACTGTGTATGTATGGCACTGTTCAGGTACATATCCTGTAGCATGACCAGGGATTAATATCAGTCTGTCATGTGGTGCTATGTCCTCCAGGGGTGAACGTAGCAGACATCCAGGGATACCATTTAGTAACAGTGATGCTATGTGTTCTGCAATGTTGAGGGTGGCCCTCACCTGGATATGTGAGAGGATATTGAGGTTACAGTCATCTGTGATAACTAATTCCACTTGTGTAGGAGAATGGGGGGGGTACCTGCACCTAAACTGTCTGCAACAATGTTGCCAATATCTTTGCATTTGGTGAATGTGAAGCATCTTAACACTGCTGACCACAGATGCCTTGCCTTCATGTGAATCTGCCCTGTGCTGCAGTAGCCTCCTGCTATTGTTATACAATGTGCCTGTATCTGTAGTCCACTGGACAGGATAAATAAGTGGTGTGCATACGTTCCGGGTTAAATATGTGTGTGCACAGTACATGCATTATGTGGGATGTCTGTGGTAAGCTTTTGCAAAGGGGCCAGCAGTGTGTGTTGTGGCTTCCACTGTCCCAATGGGCTGCATGGATAGCATCACAGTCCTAACTAGTGAATAACTGTGTAATTACATGCATACATAGCAACGTAGTGTACTGTGCTTCTGGTGTTGTTGGGATATGTATATCCAGGCTGAGTAATGTGTGTCCACATCACAGGGTTGGATGGCAACACACATCCAGTATGTAGGGATGAACACACAGAGTGTTTCAGACGTGTCGCCTGTGCAGAAATATCTGGCCATTACCTGTGCATCCCCCACAACACACACACATGCAACATATGGCAGAAGTACTATAGCAGTACACATAGGTTCATAGGTTCATTCTAGGCTATTTGCCCTAGGGCATTGATAAGCCTAGTAGAATGTGTTTGTCTTTCGCCACCCAATCACGATCTATGCTGCTATGCCCTTGTCCGACGTTAGTATACTGTGCCTCTGTCTAACAGTGACATAGAAGTGATACCCGGGGTACAACTATGATCTCCATCCACTCATCCAGATTCCTATGGAAGAGGGTCAATGAGGGACTCTGCCTAACCTGTAGTGTGAGTTCATTACAGAGTGAAGGGAGCCTCTGGGTTAGGAATATGGCCCTCCAGCATGTCCTATTTATGTCAGTGCTGAGGTTCAGTTCTCCTGAGCGTGTGGCTGTATGGGACTCTGATTTCCTGAGGTGCAGCATGTTCATTACTTCTGGGTTGGACATGGCTGTATATGGCAGGCACAGATTGCCTCTGAACAGGCAGTATGCCACTGAGTACAGCTGGATTTCCTTTAACTGGGCAGCATATGGCATCTGTTTGAGCCCCTTGATCTGCTTGATGAGGTACTGTTGGCCTTTACCAGTTGCTGTAGGTGTCTGGTTAGGTACATCCCAAAAGGTGCATTGTATGCAATTATAGGTCTGATGATGGATGAGTAAAGAGGCACAATGACCTCCCCTGCCATACATGTGAATCCTTCATGATTAGCTGGGCTATATAACATGTCTTACAATCCACGTTGGCCATGTGGTTGACAAATGACAGATTGCTATCATGTTTGTTCCCCAGGTCCCCAATTACATCTTCTGTACTCAGTGGCCTAACACCTATGTGGTACTTTGCCACCAATGTGGAGGACTGTTATGCAGGCACAGGCACGTATGGAAAGGTACACCAGACAGGGTCTGAGGGAGCTGAGAGCATGTCGCACAGCCATGACAGACGGCATGCATGACGTTGCGAATGCTATCCGTAACTTCACAGATGTCGTTGACAGACGCTGTGGGGACATACATCAGCTGCTCCACAACCAGATATCCATGGGCCAGGGCGATGGTGTGTGTTTGCGACATCGACGTGGCCGTATGCCAGCAACAGCACCAGCTGGCAGTGGCCGCGGACGACAACAGGCCCACTCACGCACCTCAAGTGCCAGCACCAGCCCCAGCAATGCTGGGTCTGTGCTGTCATCAGGACGCCCCAGGAGACCACGTGCACGTGGCTCTGGACAGTCCCAACAGGGAACTGTGTCCAGTCAACACACCCCCGCTTCCAATGACAGTACCCAGTCTGGGTTAGTACCGGATACGGCCTGTAGCACCCCTGCCAGGCACAGGTACTGTGTCCGTGCCCACAGACACTGATCTGGATGACCTGACAGGTGCAGTCTGTGGCTGTCCACAAAACCCTGTACATAGCAGCCATTATGTGGGACTGTGTGCGTGCTCACACACATGCAGAAATCTAACATCTAGGGCAAACACATACACACACACACTGCACCAACACCGGTCCACCCTGTACTGCTGCCCCTCACAAACACACATACACACACATGTCAGTTGGTGTTACCAGTGGCTGGCTTGGGCATACCTAACCCACACCCTGTGCATATGATGACACTGTGCCACCTCCTGCATACTACAACATTGGTGCAGGAAAAGGTAAACACGTTGCTGATGCACAGGGTGACTACATAGATGTGTATAAGTAGTAACATGTTGGTAACTGTTCACTGTTCCACTATGATTATGTGTATATCCCAGCAGTCCTGCTGCAGTAACTGTATGAACGTCCTCAATTGTTATCTGCATCCATACTACTTACCAAAGTGTACCAGCTGCACACCATCACATGCTACCATTGACTATTGGAATGCGCATCATGTGCTGTTATGTAGAGTCAGCTATATGTATCTGTTCTGTCACACATGCATTTACACACACCCTGATACCCCCACACATGCACATGCTCACCTGCCATTCCCATTATTTATTACCCTACATGAGTAGCTGTCGATACATGACAGGTACACACTTGAGAAGTGCCCTATGTTGATTACTACCGATTTCCTCCTCTCTACCTGTACTCACAGGGTGCAGGTAACCTCATTAGTTCAAAGGTGTACTGTGCATCAGGTACTGTGGTACCCTGATTGCCACATCAAACATGTTTCCCATATGGAAATGCACACACAGACACATCCCACATCCACACACTTGCCACATTCAGGCTTCAAAACACTATCTAGGTATATTCTGGTACATGTGCGTGTTACAGTAGCATGTAACACTATACTGAGTACTGGCAGTTGTCTGTTGTCATGTTGTTTGTATAGAGTAAAAGGATTGTTCGTTTATCCTACTTCGTTTTGTGGACATTACTTGAAGAAGTGTTACCTTACATGTGTTATTGGTACCACTACCTTCTCTTTTGTAGTTTTGTTTGTATAGGGTGCTGTCAACATCACTGCTTGTTAAGGGAAATGTGCACACTGCAGTGCATAGCCCCATTTGGCAAAAGCCACATCCCACCCCCACCATTGTGCACACACACTAACCCCACCCACAGTAAAACACATACTTTCCATTTTCAAGATTCAAACCCCTACCTAACTGTTTTACGACAGTAGAGGCAGACACATTAGCAGAGTGTGCTATTTGCATTAGTGGGAGAAATCCTTTCTAATGCTGTACTTAGAGGGTGCTGACATCATCTGTGTGTAGGAGGAGGGATGTGCACTATGTAGTGTGTTCTCCCAGTTGGCAAAAGGCACTTATCCCTCCCAGTATTATGCCCACACACAAACCCCACTCATACATTCCCCTTGTAGGATTCAAACCCCTACCTAACTATGTTATGACACCGGAGAAAGACTCATTAGCGGAGCACGCTATACGAATTACTGGAGGACTTTAATTCAGGTAATATAGTTATAGAGTCCTGACATCATCAGTGTTTCAAAATGGGAATCTGCATCCTGTAGTGTACCGTCACAGTTGCTAATAGGGGCATTTCCCACACACACATCGATGTGTTCGAGGTTTGCATATGTGGGGGATCCAGTACTCCAGTGTGATCATTATATGGTTCGATTGCAACAATGAGGGATATACTTCCAGTGGTGAGCATTTTGTACTCATGTTTGTGATGATCAGGTCTAGTATATCTGCCCCTCTTGTGGGAAGGTTGATTACCTGTTCCATAGCTAAATAGTGTCTGATCTATGGGGACCCTAGAGCTTGGGTATTGTGGCTTGTGTAATGTTCACAGTCTATGTTTGGGTAGCTGACGTCACCCAGTATTATGGTGTTTGCAGAGAAATCTATACTCTCCAGTGTGAGCATGAAGGCTGTGTGGGAGTCCTGAGATAGAGAGGGTGCTGTAAGAGCTCCTCTGTGTCTCTTTCCATGTGGTCCAGGGAGGTACGTCTCAGGTTGTTTGCACCAGCATGGACAATGACTGCCTCATACTTGTACTTGCTGTGGAGTGACCTGTGTGCCTGTGTTATGTGGCACAATCTATCACCCGACAGGTAGCTAAATGTGACCCTCACCTTGCTCAGTCTGGAGGGCGGGACGTCAGTCAACAGCTCATGTCAAGCATGTTCACACCCCTCATAAATGATGTGGAAACCTTCAAAGGCCCCAGGCCTGTTGAAAATATGGACCAGACTGCAGATACCTGTATAAAGGCATTCTATGGACACATTCAGGAATGCATGGATCATGCAACCACATATGAAAGCATGACCCAATCCTCCAAAGGCAGACGTCCTGTGTGCTGGACACCAGCCATAAACAAACTATACAATAGAAGGATGAAGCCACTACATGATACAACAAACTCCCAAAATGTGAAGGCATCACTGATGAGTATAAGAAGACAACTACAGGCACACATACGATTGTCTAAAGCCATCTTTGAGAGAAGATTCCACAAGCCACTGAGGATAATCACAAGGCTTTCTGTAGTTATGTTAGGAACCTGGGTGGTAATACCCAGATATGCTCAGAGGTAATCCAAGATGTCACACGAAATACAAAACACACAGACATTGCCAACATCCTAGTGGACAGGTTCACTGCCACCTTCTCCCCCCCACCACACCAAAAGGGCAAATATGTCTCCCAGCAGAGTGCTGCCCCCCCCTGACATCACAGATGCACAGGTAAGAGCTGCCCTCTCCAAAGCAATAAACACTGCATCAATGGGACCAGACAGTGTCCCAGGCTGTGTCCTACATGAACCACAAGAAGAGCTACACCCAGACATAACACTACTGTTCAATCCCAGCCTTACTACACGATATGTGGCCAAAGAGTGGCGTACAGCAACAGTGGTCACTCTACATTCAGGTGGTGCCTTAACGGATCCTGGACACTATTCGGCCCATATGTCTGAATAGCTTGGTCTTCAAAGCTATGGCAAGGATCATCATGAACCTCACATATATAGATATTGGGGACCTACTGACATGTCACCATACACAGTTTGGCTTTGTTAATGACAGATCCTGCCTCTCAAACCTGTTTGATTTCTTTGAAACAGTCACCAAGGCCACTGTCAAGGGGAAGGAGGTCTACACAGCCTACCTGGACCTTGCATAAGCCTTTGATACAATACCCCACTTGTGCATTCTAGGGAAGCTCACCAGTGTACATATTAACCCCTATGTCACTATGAATAGTGCACATTGGCTCAAGGGCAGAACACACATGGTTAGAATTGCTGGAGCCATGTCAGCCTCAAACCAGTTACAAGTGGTGTCCCACAAGGCTCAGCCCTGGGAGCTGTCATGTTCATTATATTTTTATCATAGGTACAGGCCAACATGGAAGTACTGTGGCTGAGCAAGTCGCAGATGACTGCAAACCAGACACCATAATCAACTCTCCAGCTAACACACGCATCCTCCAAAAGGGCCTCTTGCAAACACATGGCTTGTGCCACGGCCATGGCCTCAAGGTGAATGACAAAAAGCATATAGTCATCCCCTTTGTCAAACACAAAGTGACCACAAAGTACCACATATGTGTTAATCCATTAAGTGCAGACAAAGGAATTATGGACCTTGGGGTACACAGGTTGATAGCATTCTACCATTTGACAACAACATGGACAAAGTGGTTATGAAAACATTTTATATGGGCCACATCATCATGATGGGATTCACATGTAGATCAGGGGAGGACATTGTGCCCCTTTACTCATCCCTCATCATGCCCATAAATGACTATAATGACCCTGTCGGCATGCACCTTACCAGACACCTGCAGCAACTGGAAAGACCACATACGTACCTTGACAAGTGGATCAAAGGGCTCAAACAGATGCCACATACTGACTGGTTAAAGAAACAGCAGCTCTACTCAGTGGCATACTGCCTCTTCATAGGCAATCTGTGCCTGACATATAAAGCCATGTCAAACCCTCACTTAATGGCCATGCTGCACCTCAGAATATCCAGATCCCATCAGGATACACGCTGGAAAGACTTGAACCTCAGGAGTGATATACATAGGACATGCTGGAGGGCACATTCATAACTCAGAAGCTTCCTTCATTCTGGAATATTATCCCAATAGAGGTTAGGCAGAGTCACTCAGTGACTATCTTCAAGAGTGATATTAATGACTGGATGTGACATTGTAGGGTTACCCTGGGTATCACTTATGTGTCACTGTTAGACAGAGGCACAGTATACTAACCTTGGAAACGGGCATAGCAAGATAGATTTACAATGCATGGTGAAAGCCACACACATTCTGGCTAGGTGGATAAATGCCCTGGGCAGACATCCCTGTATGAACCTATGGACCTATGTATCTTGTTCACCATTGGCCCTATGTGCTGTTAATCACCAATGCAATCTCAATACTATGGTAGCATGTGCAAAGGTCAGTTGTCAGTCACCTCTATGGTACAGTTGTGGAATATGTGAGTCATGTAGTAATTACACAGCTGCCACATGTACACAGTCAACCCTATCCCCTACCCATGGATGTACAACACATGTATGAGATGGAAACACATGGCCAAACTGTGGACTAAGCACTCTGAACCCAGTACTGGCATAACCTGTCAGGTGGCATGAAATACTACAGTGACAGCAATACCAGTCTGATGTGGACCTACACTGACAGCAATACAAGCATGGAAACACATTGGGCCACTCATGGAGCCTAAGGATAGCATCCTGCATGACTGGCAGACACCTCTGCAGCTGGCACACAGGCATACATTAGGCCTGCACACAGCACGCATAACACATAGCACACAAATCCTGTGTGCCAAACAAGCACAGTCTGTACAGCTATACAACACTACTGCTGCAGTTGTGTTAGGTACTTTTATTGTCCAGTACAGTGAGGACATGCTCACCAGGCTGGACAAGGTGGAGATCACAGTGATATGCTCATGGGGCACTATGGTCCACCACATAACACAAGCATACAGGTCAGTCAGATGCATGGACACATATGACTCAGTCATTGTCCATGCCACCACAGCTGATGTGGGATGTCCCTCACTGGGATACATGATAGGGAACATGGAAGGGATCACTGAGCAAGTGAAACAGGCTGGTAGAACCCTGACCTTGGTTGGCATCAGACCCTCACCAGGGATTCTGACATATTACTGAATGCTAATGAATTACTGTAGCTACAACACCCTAGCTGAATGGTTCTTAGCATGCTGTCACTACATTGCTATGGAATAACGTCTTACCACTCCCACAACAGGTGAAAACATGCAGCACCTGTTCATCAACAACAGGTAGACTATATGCCCCAGACCAGGTGTGTATCCCTCACTACTAGGCTGATAGCATCTACATCTCACACTGTATATACACATCCCACATGCAGCACCTGCACAGAAGACCACACATCCCACATGCAGCACCTGCACAGAAGACCACAGTCATAATGTTACCCTGTGCAAATACCATGTATTCACATGTGGCAGGCATCACACATGGTAACCATTGAAGGTCACAAGGTACATATGTGTATTTGGCACACACATACATCATGTGTGCATTGCCATAACTGGTTTAATCAATGTCATGCATTATTGTGAGAGACAACCCGCACACATGGGCATTCTGTGTGGGCAAAACACACGTGGCATGTCTGTAATCAAAAGCCATAAATAATTGTGATATCGTTTAGTAAGGGGTATGTGCATCCTGTAGTGTGTTTTCCCAGTTGCCAAAAGGGATATTTCTGTCATACACACTTATCCCCCCTTCACACACACTTGTCAGTTACTGGATTCAAACCCCTACCTAACTATGTTATGACACTAGAGACAGACGCATTAGCAGAGCATGCTATTCGCATTACTGGGAGATTTCCTTTCTCCTGATATACTTATAGGGTGCTGACATCATCAGAGTTTAGAAAGGGGAATGAGCATCCTGTGGTGTGTTTTCACAGTTGCCAAAAGGGATGTTCCTTTCATACACACACACTTACCCCCCTTCACACACACTTGCTGGGTTTAAACCCCTACCTAACTATGTTATGACACTAGAGATGGACGCATTAGCGGAACACGCTATTCGCATTACTGGGAGATCTTCTTTCCCCTGATATACTTATAGGGTGCTGACATCATCAGAGTTTAGAAAGTGGAATGAGCATCCTGTGGTGTGTTTTCACAGTTGCCAAAAGGGATGTTCCTTTCATACACACACACTTACCCCCCTTCACACACACGTACCACTTGCTGGATTCAACCCCCTACCTAATTATATTATGACACTAGAGACGGACGCATTAGCAGAGTGTGCTATTTGCATTACTGGGAGATTTCCTTTCCCCTGATATACTTATAGGGTGCTGACATCATCAGAGTTTAGAAAGTGTAATGAGCATCCTGTGGTGTGTTTTCACAGTTGCCAAGAGGGATGTTCCTTTCATACACACTTACCCACCTTTGCACACAATTGCCATTTGCTGGATTCAAGCCTCTACCTAACTATGTTATGACACTAGAGACGGACATATTAGCAGAGCATGCTATTCGGATTACTGGGAGATTCCTTTTCTCCTGATATACTTATAGGGTGCTGACGTCATCAGAGTTTAGTAAGTGGAATGAGCATCCTCTGGTGTGTTTTCACAGTTGCTAAGAGCAACATTTGGACTAAGTGTGTGAGCATGCCCAGTTCAGCCTTCCCATGGCATGTTGTGTGAAAGATGTCTCATTTATCTAAGTGTGTGAGCATGCCCAGTGTGAGCTTTCCATATGTTGAACTCTGCAGCCCATCACATTTGTGGATGAGTGTGACCTTCAACAAATACCTCCAGTTTATGGTTGTGTGTTCTGTGCCATGTTGTGTAGTTACTGTCCAAATGCTTTTGTGTGAACACAACAGGGAGTATACTGTGCCTGCAGGTTTTGCATGGGATACTTTGCACACAATTGTCAACATCCGTTCATACTGACCTAACACTGTAGTACTGTATAGTGTAGTGGTTCAGTACTTTCACTGTGGTGGTCAGTATCCTGGGCTTTAGTCCTATCACTGCTTTACATTTCCATAGTGTGCACAACAGCCTGGTTAGAGTCCAGTTGTGCACATCTGCACAAAGGCGGTGCCTCTACGGACCCTGGTAATTACCACCCCATAAGCTTAACAAGTCTAGTCTGCAAAGCTATGGAGAGGATCATAATGGAGCTCATAAACAAAGATATAGGGGACATGCAGACATTGGACCCGTCCCAGTTTGGCTTGGTCAAGGGCAGATCATGCCTTTTGAACTTGGTCGACTTCTTCAAAACAGTCACTAAGGCCATTGCTGAGGGAAGGGCAGTCCATACAGCCTACCTTGACCTTGCAAAGGCTTTCGACACATTACCCCACTCGGGTATTGTAGAAGGACCTACCAACATAAGTGTAAACCCATATGTCACAAGATGGGTTGCAAACTGGCTTAAGGACAGGACCCACAGGGTTAGAGTTGCTGGCGCTATGTCAGACTCCGAGCTGGTCACAAGTGGTGTCCCACAGGGCTCAGTCCTTGGCCCCCTATTGTTCGTCATCTACTTCTCAGAGGTACAGGCCAACATGGGAGGACTTTGGCTTACAAGGTTTGCAGATGACTGCAAACTGGGCGCCATAGTGGACAGTGCATCAGACACGGATATCCTTCAGAAGGGACTCACGGACACTGATAGCTGGTGCCAGAGCCATGGCCTGATGTTAAATGCCAAAACATGTATAGTCATACCCTGCAGGGAAAGCAAGGTAACCCCAAGCTACCATATAGGTGGCAATCCTGTAAGCACAGAGGAAGTTATCATGGACCTGGGGACCCAGGTTGACAGTGGCCTTTCTCCCGACACTCACGTTGCTAATGTGGCTAGGAAGACCTTCTACATTGCCCACCTGATCAGGAAGGGATTCACATCCAGATCTAGTGGGGTCATTGTTCCCCTGTACTCTTCACTTATCAGACCAATGATCGAGTACAATGCCCTATTCTGGATGTATCTCACCTGACATCTGCAGCAATCAGAGAGACCCCAAAAGTCCCCCACCAAAAGGATAAAGGGTCTCCAACATCTGTCATATGCTGCCAGATTGAAGACACTCCAGAGGTGACATGTGCCTGACATGCAAGGCCATGTCCAACCAGGAAGTAATGGACATGCTCCACCTCAAAATCGCAAAATCCACCAGAACCTATAGGGCAAGTGACTTAAACCTTAGCAGGGATATAAGTAGGACATATTGGAGGGATAGATTTATCACTCAGAGACTCCCTATGCTGTGGAATACAATCCCGGTCCATGTGAGGCAGAGCACCTCACTGGCTCTGTTCAAGGGGAATCTTTACCTATGGATGGGGGATCATAGGTTTACCCCGGGGACCGTCTCTGTGCCACTGCTGGACAGAGGCACGACAAACTAGTGGGCACAGGGGGTGGCGTACACCACAAAACTCTGGGCTGGGCTTATACCTGCCTTAGGGCAGATAGCCTAGTATAAACCTATGAACCTATCTGACCATGTTGCATTATGTTCGGATATGAACTACTTACAACAGCCTCATCCAACATCAGTAGTGTATTCCACAACATAGGTGTACATTGGCAAACACTACCGATGTACCCTAGGCCATTTCTAATGCTAGTCTGAGAGTGTGTTTGTCCTTCGACATATTGTAAGTGTAGTTTGCCATGACATATGTCTTGTGTAGTATACTGTGCCTCTGTCTACCTGTGACATAACATTGATACCCAGGGTAAACCTACCGTCTCCCATCCACTCATTAAGATTCCTGTTGAGGAGAATCAATGAGTGACTCTATGGATAACCTGTACTGGTAGTTTACTCATGCGTGGGGGTGGCTTCTGTGTTATGGATAATGCAGTGCAGCTTGTCCTATGTATGCCAGTGCTGGGGTTCAGGTCTCTCATGTGCATAGCTCACTGCCATTCAGATTGTACAAGGTGCAGCATGTTCATTGATTCCAGCTTGGACATGGCTTTCTACATCAGGCACAGCTTGCGTCTGGGTGGCCAGCATGGCAGTGTGTGGAGTTGCACTCTGTTTAATCAGGCAACACATTACATGTGTTCAAGCTCTTTGATACTCCTGGTGAGGTACTGTTGTGGACTTTACAGTTGATGGAGGTGTCTGCTGAGGTACACCCCACAGGGGCTGTTGTGGTCATTTGTAATGCTGATGAAGGATAACTGCAGAACCACAATGACCTCCCCTTATCTAGATGTCATAACCTTCATGATTAGGTTGGTATATGGATTGTTTCTGTTAACACTACAGCCACATGTTTGTCCTATGCAGGATATCTATCCCCTTGTGTACCCAGGTCCGTCATTACATGTTAAGTATGTAATGGGTTAACACCTATGTGGTAATTGGTGGTCACTTACTGTATATCCACAGAGGTTGACTATACCGTTATCTCCATTTCACATGCTGACATGGCTATGGCACCGGTTGTCTGTTTCTATGTGGCCCTTTTGTGGGACGCTTGTGTCAGCTGGAGTGTCAGATATGTTAGGCGGTTTGTAGTCCTCTGCAAACATTTTCAGGCACAGTCCTTACATGTTGGCCTGTACCTATGGGGCATATATACCAGACGGGAAAGGTCCCAGGACCAAGCTTTGTGGGATGCCTGTTATATGTGGTTTGTAGTATGACATGGCTACAGCATGTCTGGCCATGTCAGTTCTGTCGTTGGTCTGGTTTGCAACCCCTCTAGTGACATTGGGGTGTATATTTAAGCTGGTGAGCATATCTATATTGAACACGTAGGGTATTGTATGGAAGGCTTTGCAAGGTCCAGCTACACTGTGTGGGCCACATTGCCCTCATGAGTGACCTCAATCACTGTTTCATCTGAGTCACACATGTTTAGGGGCAGGGTCCGCACTTCATAAACCCACACTGGCTAGGGTCGGTTGTCAATAGATCCCCAATATCGTTATGTCTGCGATACATGCTGATCCTTACCATAGCTGTGCAGACCAAGCTTCTCAGGAATCTGTGGTGGTTGTTTTTAGTATCCATTCAGGCGACACCTTTCTTGAGAACACCCACTGTTGTTGTACACTGCTCTTTGGGTACATATCCTGTGGTAAGGCTGACATAATGTCAGGGAGGCAGCGATCTGCTGGGAAAGATATTTGGCATTATGGGGGGGGGGGGGTTTGCACTGCACCTGTCAGGATGTATGTTGGCAATACGTGTGTGTGTTTGGTATGTTGTTTGTAATATTTGTGTGATCCAGAGCATATCCAGGAATTCACAACACGCTTACTACCATCAGTTGCAGCAGCCTTGGAGTTATCCTTAGTGTTCCGTACAATTTGTATCATAGTAGGTTCATGGGTTCATACTAGGCTATCCACCCTAGGGCATTTGTAAGCATAGCCACAGTGCGTGTGGCTTTTGCCACCCCTTGCTATGTGAATATTATGGCCACTTATGATTTACTTAGCTGTGCCTCTGTCTGGACATGACACAGTAAAGACCCCCAGTGTACATCTACAATTATCCATCCATTTTGCTAACTTCCTGTTGAAGAGTGTCAGTGAGGGGCTCTGCCTAACATGTAGTGGTATTCTGTTCCAGGGTGTGGAGAGACTCAGGGTTAGGTATCTGTCCCTCCAGCACATCCTATTTGATTATGTGTTAAGGCTGACATCTCTGACTCACACAGCTCCGATGGCTTTGGGTCTTCTGGGGTGGAGCATGTCCATTACTTCTGTGTTGGACATGGACTTGTACAACAGACATACAATGCCTCTGTGTTGGCAGTATGTGACTGCATTCGGCTGTGGTGTCTACAGCCAGGTGGCATGTGAGATATAGTTGAGACCCTTTATGACTCTTGCTGAGGTACCTTTGAGGTCTTTCTAACTGCTGCAGGTGCCAGGTAATGTACATCCCAAATGAGGCATTGTATTACAATATGGTCTGATAGGGGAACAGTATAGGGGCACAATGACCTTTGTTGACGTAGATGTGACTCCTTTCATGATACAGTGTCCAATATAGACAGTCTTCCTAGACAGATTGGCGATGTGGCTGTCACATGACAGATGACTGTCCACTTGTGTCACTGGGTCCCTGATTACTCCTTCCACACATAATGGTTTACCACCTATGTGGTAATTTGTGTGTACCTTGTTTAGTATTTGGTGGTACATTCATCCTGTCCACTGTCTTCAGGACAGTGGGGTGGGGTTCCTGTGTGTGAGAGTGTGGTCAGTAGCATGCTACAGACTGTACAGCAGTCTTGCGTACAGGTAGTTGCACATGGGTGGACTGCAATGACATAGGCATTGTCAGTTAACTGGACGTATGGCTGTCTGTGCTGAATATGGATACTCACCCTCCTGTTATGTTTTGTTACAGGTTTTGTGGCCATAACACATGATATGTGGTATTACCTGGTAGTGCTGGTGTGCTGTCATGAGGCTTGCAGCAGGTGTGTATCACTGGACTGACATCAATGTTCTCCATACTGGGGAGGGCCTCAGGAGCATGCATATTGAGGTTTACACATCTGGCATTGATCAGCATTACCCTTCTGTTTCTTTCCAGTTTTGTTTTCTATGGTGGTGGGTTGCTCTTTTCAGCCTTGCCTATGGGAGGATCTCTGTAGTTTGCAAAAGCCTTAGGCAATATCCAGATGCTCATGGGTAACAGGTGCAAGCCATCCCTGGGACAGCAGCATGTCTCACTATGGAGTCACCTATTACAACTGTATCAGGCATGTTGTTTCTCCTTCTGTCCTGTGACTGTTTGGCACACCAGCTTTGTGTACTATGTGTTACATGTGCTATGTCTGGAGTTTGTTTTATTGGGTGTCTGCTTTGGAGGCTTGTGTTGGTGTTGTGTGTTTGTAATTAGGGCCTCTGGGAATGTTTTTGTGTTTATGTGTTTGGTTTACAGTCGTTGTAGGTCTATGTGGGACTGGGTTTGTGGTGTATGTGTTTACCTTGTCCTCCTGACTAGTTTTGACAGTACTGATTTGGGGGTGCTCAGGCCCCAGTTTGGCTACCTGGTTGTGTCGATCACATACATTTGTATTTATTGGGATGAGTTGTTGTTGTGTGTGTACTTGGGACAGGTGTCACATTGCCACTGGATTCACAGATTCTACTTGTTTTGCCTGCCCTTAGTGGATTGTATGTGTGGACACATTTTATTGCCATACTAGTGATCACTGATTACTTCACTTTTCATGTTAGATCTATCATGTGGTAGCTTCCTCATTCTCTTCAATGGTTTAGTAATTTATGGTGTCCAGCATGCCAGATGCCTGGGTGTATGGCATTGTGTCTTGTTGTTTGTGATTGCAGACTCCAAGCACTCTTGGCTGTGTTCCTGGTATGCCTGTATAACATGTTCTGCAGTGTGTCCCATATTCTGGACCTGCACAGGGCTTTTCATGGATTCCACATTGGTTTGTAGGGGTGCAAGCTAGGCTTTATACATGTGTTTCACTGTGGTAGTCTGGCCAGGGACTGGGGTCGTGATGTGTAACTACAGTGTGCTTACTCTATGGTCTGGTCTTACCAGTGAGGGATACGCTTCTCATCTTGACATCCAGTACACATATTTCTGATTATCACATCCAGTATGCTTACCCCTCTTGTGGAAGTGTTACATTTTGCATGTCCGTTTTGTTTGATGGATTCTGGGAAATTGTCTACACTTGTGTCAGTGCTAGTATAATACAAAGAGTATAGTGACATACACCTCAAAAGCTGACTTCACACTACTTTGGACTGAGATGGTATCCGTTAAGCCCACTGGGCCAGTGGAAACCACAACACACAATGGTGACTCCTTCACAGACACTTTCTATGGACATCTCTTAGATAGCATGGACCATGCAATCACTAATAGAAATATGACCCTCTCCGCCAAGGAAATGTGGCCTGTCTGGTGGACCCCAGCCATACACAGACTGTATAACAGATGAAGGATACTAATGCAAGACAGAGCTACATCTCCTAAAGGGAAGGCGGCTGTGAGCAGCACTAGTAAAAAGCTACATTCTCTCATAAAGACATCCAAGGTCAACTTTGAGACATAAACACCAAAGATGGTAGAGATAACCACACTGCCTTCTTCAGGGTGGGAACCCTCAGATATGCTCTGAGTTGGTACACAACAACATATATTACAGTGACCTGACAGATATTGACAACATTCTGGCAGACAGGTTCAGTGCAATTTTCCCCCTCCCTCACCCCCAACAGAAGATAGTTATCACAGATGAATGTAACCTCACTGTCATCTCAGATGTCCATGTGGGAGCTGCACTCAGCAAAGACAAGAACACAGCATCATTGGGACCTGATGGTATCCCCAGTTGCGTGCTATGTGAACTCCAGAAGGAGCTACACCCATATATACAAATGCTATTTAACCTTAGCCTTGCTACAGGATATGTACCTGAACACCGGCGTACAGCAACAGTGGTCCCACTCCGCAAAGGAGATGCCTCCACAGACCCTGAGGACTACCACCACACAAGCTTAACCAGCCTTGTCTGCAAAGCTATGGAAAGAGTCATTATGGAGCTCTTAAACAGAGACATTGGTGACCTACAGTTCAGCTTTGTACAGGGCAGATCCTGCATTTTGCACATGTTTGGCTATTTTGATACTGTCAGTAGGGCCATTGATGAGGGCTACGCGGTCCACACAGCCTACCTGCACCTGGCTAGGGCCTTTGACACAATACCCCACTCAGGCATCATAGACAAGCTCAACAGCTGAAATATCAAATCATATGTCACAGGATAGTTTGCAAAATGGCTAGGAAACCGAACCCATGACGTCCACATTGCAGGTGCCTGATTCAAAGACAGTCACACGTGGTGTCCCACAAAGATCTGTCCTGGGACCCGTCTTATTTGGCATTTACTTTTCAGATGTGAAAGCAAACATAGGATGGTTGTGGCTGACAAAGTTTGCAGATGACTGCAACCTAGGCACCATATGTGAATACATCAGCCAGCACACACATCCTACAGAATGCCATCACAAAGGCAGATAGCTGGTGCCGGAATCATGGCCAGAAACTGACTGCAACTGATGTGTGGTCATCCCCTTTGGGAGGAAAGAAGTACACACACACATCAATAAATAGACAGCAACCCACTGAGCACAGAATACAAATCAGACTATAAATCAGACATGTGGTTTGGGGGGCTTGATATCTTCCTGTCTTCCAACAGTTTGTTGTCTATTCCTTCTGGCATGTCATGGGATCAGTTGCTAGTGTCCTCTCCTGCTCAGCTGGTGAACCTGGGAATATTAAGGCAATGTTACAATTGACGCATGTACACAGACAACCCTCTCCTTCTCCCACAAAACACAAATGCATGCAAGAGATGCAACTATATGGCCAACCTGGAGGCTGAGCTCTCTCAACATAGGACTGGCAGGACCAGAGAGGAGGGGAAGGTGACCACACACACACCACGAACCCAGTCTCACATAGCACTATCACAACTTCAAATCATACACATAAACACACAAAGACATACTCGGAGGCTCTGATCACAGATCTACCATACCAGCAGAGGCCACCACAGCAGACACCCAAACAACTGCCTCCACAGGGCACAGCACATGCAACACATAGACCACAGAGTCAGTGTGCCAAACATTCACAGCCCTTAAGGCCAAACACAATGCCAGACACACTCGTCATAGGTGACTCCATAGTCAGACACACTGACGTCCCGCTCACCAGATTGAGTAAGGTGAAGGTCATGGTAAGCTGCCTATCGGGCGCTGGGATCCACCGCATAATGCAAGCACTCAGGTCACTCAACTGCAAGTACAAGTATGACTCAGTCATTGTCCATGCTGGTGTGAACGACCTGAGATGTACCTCCCTGGACTACATGAAAAGAGACATAGAGGAGCTCTCTGCTTATGTAGTCCAGGCAGGTATGACCCTGACCTTGAGCAGTATCCTACCTTCACCAAGAATGATGCCACAATAGAGACAAGATTATCAGCTGTTATAGTTGGCTTAATCTATGGTGTCATTCAAAGGGGATCCAATGTCCGTCTGCCTGGGATGACATGCTGGACAAGCCACGCTGATTCACAGGGGACGGCTTGCACCTGTCATCCCTGGTCTTCTGGAATTTGGCTCAGGCTCTTGCAAACCCCATTGTGCCTTTTTTAGGCAAGGCTCAGATTCTAAACCTACCACCCTAGAACACAGAAAAGGAAGTGAACTAAGGGTGATGCTGCTCAATGCCAGGCGTCTCAACCTCAAGATGCATGCACTCGAAGCCCTTCTCAGTATGGGGAACATCGATGTCTGTGCTGTGACTGTAACCTGGTTCAAGGCTCCTGACAGCACCCCAGCAGTAACAGGTGTTACCTCATATCATGCGTTCCGGCCCCAAAATCCGGACGACACCAAGAAAGGAGAGTGGTTGTCCATATTCGTCAAGGACACCCTCACCTCAAGGTTGGTGGCAACATACGATGCATCGGAGATCATCCAGGTGCAATTAACCATAGGCAAGACTGCTCGGCAGTTTGTAGCAGGTTACAGGCCACCCTCTCAAACTCAAGAACCTCACACAGCTTTCCTGAAAACACTGGAGGGGATGAATGTATCTCCAAACACCATCATACTGGGTGATTTCAACTATCCCAATATAGACTGGGATCACTAATCAAGCCCTAATCAAGCCCCAACACTCTAGGCCAAAGGTTCCTAGAGTTCATAACCTCAAATGCCATGGAACAACTAGTCACCATCCCCACAAGAGGAGACAACATACTAGATGACATCATCACAAACATGGGGTCACAATGTTCAACACCAGAAGTATACCCATCATTGGTGAGATCAAATCATAAACTAATCTCACTGGAAGTCCACATCCCGCCCCCACCCCAGATAAAGAACACCATAGTGAAGAACTTCTCAGAAGCCAACTTCACACTTCTAAAGACTGGTGTGGTCTCTTTCAAGGCCCCCAGGCCAGCGGAAACCATTACCCAAGCCGCTGAATCACTTACAAATGCCTTCTACCAGCACCTCCAGGACTGCATGGATCAGGCAATCCCACACAAAACAAAGACTGTTTGTACCAAAGGCATGCGTGCAGTCTGGTGGACCCCAGCCATAAACATGCTCTACATCAGAAGGAAGGTGCTACTACACAATAGAGCAAATTCCGTAGAAGGGAAGACACCCCTGCTCATTATGCATAAAGAACTGAGATCTCCCATAAAATCATCCAGGGCACATTTTGAGAGAAAACTCACTAAGGACTCAGAGGACAATCATGAGGCCTTTTTTAGCTATGTTGGAAACCTGGGAGGTGACTCCCAGATATGCTCAGGATTAGTTCATAATGATGTAAAGATCACTGAACCTACAGACATTGGCAACATAGTGGCTGACAGGTTCAGTGCATATTCCCCCCCCTCCCCCCCAAAGGGAGGGATATCTATACCAGGGGATTGTAGCCCCCCAAACATCTCAAATGCTCAGGTGAGAACTGCTCTATCCAAGGCGTGAAACACAGCATCCATGGGACCGGATGGTGTCCCCGGTTGTGGGCTCCACAAACTCAATGAGGAATTGAACCCGCAGTTAGGGCAGCTGTTTAATCTTGGCCTCACCTCAGGATACGTACCCAAGGAGTGGCGTACGGCAACGGTGGTCCCACTTCACAAAGGTGGTGCCTCCACCGACCCCGGACACTACCGTCCCATCAGCTTGACAAACCTGGTCTGCAAAGCTATGGAGAGGATCATAATGGAACTCATGAATGAAGACATAGGGGACTTGCAGACTTTGGATCCAACACAGTTTGGCTTTGTCAAGGGCGATCATGCCTTTTAAACTTGGTTGACTATTTCAGAACAGTCACCAAGGCCATTGACGAGGGCAAAGCAGTCCACACAGCCTACCTTGACCTGACAAAGGCTTTCGATACAGTATCCCACTCGGGTATCATTGACAAACTCACCAGCTTAATTGTAGACCCATACGTCACAAGATGGGTTACAAACTGGTAAGTGACAGCACCCACAGGGTCAAGGTTGATGGTGCCATGTCACACAAAGCCTGTCACAAGTGGTGTCCCACAGGGCTCAGTCCTGGGCCCACTTTTGTTCGGCATCTACTTTTCAGACGTACAAGCAAACACAGGAGGATTATGGCTGACAAGGTTTGCAGATGACTACTAACTGGGAACCATAGTTGACAACCCATCTGACACAGACATCCTTCAGACGGGTCTCATAGAAATGGATAACTGGTGCCAGAGCCATGGCCTACAGTTAAATGCTAAACAATGCATAGTCATACCCTTTGGGAAGAACAAGGTTACCCCTAGTTCCCATATAGGTGATACTCCTCTAAGCACAGGAGAGGTTATCAGGGATCTGGCCACCCAGGTTGACAGTAACCTTTCGTTTGACACTCACGTTGCCAAAGTAGTTAGGAAGACCTTCTACATTGCCCACCTCATCATGCAGGGATTCACATCTAGATCAAGGGAGGTCATTGTTCCCTGTACTCATCACTCATCAGACCAATGATTGAGTACAATGCCCCATTCGGAATGTTTCTGACCCAACACCTGCAGCAATTGGACAGGCCCCACACATTGCCCACCAGATGGATAAAAGGTCTCAAATGTATGTCTTATGCTGCCTGACTGCAGGAACCCCAGCTCTATTCAGTCGCCTACCATCTGCTCAGAGGTGGCCTGTGCCTGACATACTAGGCCATGTCCAACCCGGAATTAATGAACATGCTTCACCTCAAAACCTCTAACTCCATCAGATCTACACGGGCAGGAGACTTAAACCTCAACACGGCTATTCATAGGGTGTGCTGGAGGGACAGATTCATCACCGAGAGACTCCCTATGCTGTGGAACATCATCCTGGTACATGTGAGGCTGGGCACCTCGCTGGCTTTGTTCGAGAGAAATCATGACCAATGGATGGGTGATCGCAGGTATACCCCAGGGATAACCTCAGTGTCACTGCTTGACAGAGGCACAGCAACATAATGGGCATATTATCCTTAGAACTGAAGGGGTGGCGGAAGCCACAAAACTCTGGGCTAGGCTTATATATGCCCTAGGGCAGATAGCCTAGTATGAACCTATGCACCTATGAACATAGGCCTGGTGCAGTTCCTGCTATTAGGACAGTGGTCTGCAGCAAGCTATTTAGTAGTAGGCAGTTTTAGCAATTGGTATTTGACCATGGCTAATCCATGTTGCTTCCTGTTGTGGTACCAACATGGGGGTGTGGTTATCCATGACATTTAGTGCTAGTCACCCTCGTTTTGTAGCTTGTTCCATGTTTTTGGACATGTACATCCCTGTATGAGGTGTGACCTGGTAGTGTTAGGGTGCTGGTGTGGGCTTTGTCCCAGTTGTCTATTACAGCACTGATATCTACATCCTCTATACTGTGTGCGGTTACACTGCACACATCTTGCTGTTTATACTTCTGGCATTGGGTAGCATTACATCTAGGTTCCTATCCCTTGTGGTACCTATGAATGTGGGTTTGTGTTTTTGTGGTTTGTGATGGGTGAGGGTGGATGTTGGTCAGGGTCCTCAGGTGTGCATATGGTACATGGTGTTACATTACTTGACACACGGCATTCATGCCTCGGGTGGTGCTGCAGGGCTGCCTCTGTTGGATGCACATACTACACTCCCTGTACATGTTTGGAAGCAGGTTGTGTCATGTTAGGCATCCCTGTTACTATATGAGTGAGTCAGAGCGGGTATCAGTCCCAGTGTTCCTACTGACCAAGTGTATGTGCTATGCGTTGCCTCTTTGCCAAGGCCAGGGCATACTGGGCACACCTCCTTCTGCCTACTGGAGCAAGGTCAGGTTGTTCCTCCTCCGAGTCACCCTCTGCCTGTGGTGGCCTTGGCAATGGTGGGGGTATGTTTGGCCCAGCCCTATGCTGATCCTGCTGCAGCTGTTTCCGCAGGATCATATTATGTAGCATAGCACATATCATGATCATTTGGGTACATGTAGTTGGTGTGCACTGCAAGGCTCCACCAGATGTGTCCAGACACCGGAACCATGACTTGAGCAGCCCAAACACATGCTCTATGACATTACGTGTTTGTGTGTGTGCCTCATTATGGCGTTCCTGTTCAGGTGTGTGTGCATTTCTGATGGGTGTCATCAGCCACGGCTCAAGTGCGTAACCTGCATCCCCCACTAGGTGTCCGTGTGGGAAGTCCCCACTGGCAAATGATTGGTACAGCTGCGTCAGATGCCAGATGTGGGAATCGTGGTAGCTCCCAGGGCAGCCAGCACACACATTCATTATTATGCCCTGGGCATCACACACGACCTGGCAGTTGATGGAGGGGAATCCCTTGCGGTTCATGTAGGCTCTACCCCGCTCACCAGCTGGTGCTTTGATGCGCATGTGCGTGCAGTCTATTGCACCCAGTACCTCAGGGTATCCCGCTATTTGCTGGAAGAGATGCATATTGCTGGCCACAACCTCACGGGCATTGGGGAAATATACATGATCACCGACATGTGCTGACATGGCATCCAGGAACTGGTGCAGTACCCTGGAGGCTGATGCCTGTAATATCCCCATCATATCACCAGTTGGTCTCTGGAAGGTACCTGTTGCTAGTATTCTTAGGCCAACACATACCTTGGTTTCCACTGGGATGGGTTCCCCTCTGTTGGTTCTGTGTGTGAAGCGTGGCCTGCACAGCTCGACAATTTGCTGCAGAAGGTCTCTGTCCACTCTGTAGCGCTCTACTATCTCCAGCTCATGTAACCCATGGTAGGTGACCCTGGGCCTGTATACTCTTCTCCTTCTCCTCACTCTGGGTTGTCTGTCAGCATCTGCATTGTCACCACCCTCAGCAATTCGCCTATGCCTGATTATAACAGCTATGGCAGCCCCTAGCATTTCTGCTTTGAGTTCAGCTTTTTTCAGTTTTCAATTCTGATAGCTTATTTTCTTGCAGTATCTCTTGTGAGAAACACCCTGCACTGCTCTTTGCAGTGTTTTAAGTGCTGGGTTGGGCTTCTAGTCTGCCTGTGTAATTGCCTGCTTCCAATTGTTTCCACCAATTAACTCCAGCAGTATCCTCTAGCAGTTTCCCTGTAATCTGGTTGTTTCCCTTTTCCTCTCTGTTTCCTGAGAGGGAGCAATGTGCACACCAGCTTAAGCACGCTCACAGTTACTTAAACACGCGCACACATCCCTACACGGTGTTACACGCGCGCACACATCCTTACACGGTGTGAACTTGGCTGATTCATGTTAAAACGCGCGCACACAGCCTTCCACACGTGCACGCCCGCGCAAACCTTTGTAAACGGTTTGCAACACGCTCCCACATATTGAACCTGCCTTACACGCGCACACACACGCGCATGCACGTATATCAAGAAAGTTGGAGTGTAGGGATAGTGTGCACCCTCTGTTTCTTGACTTTTCTAGTGTTCTGTTGGGACACACCTCTCTCCCTGATGTCTGTCTGTCATCTGTCACCTTACATTGCCCTCCAATCTGATACATGTATTTCTATCATTCCCCCCATGATGTCACCTACCTCTTACTCTGTTCCTCTCCTTCTGTAACTCTTACACTACTCAGAAAGTGCTCATTACCTATGTGGCAGTGTGATTCAGTATTGTAACCCTCATTTACATAGGATTGCCTAGTAATGCTTAGTTACATGTCTTACACGGAGCTTCCCCCCCTTGACAACCACTAAATGGAGGCCATATTGTTTTTGGTCTGCAAGTCCCTCCATTGACATTCCATGTAATACATAAATCTCACAATTGTGGGCTTATAAGCCTCGTTTTTTAGTTTTAGGTAGCGCACCCCGTGTGCGCTGCACTTAAACATCATAATCCCACGGAAAAAAAAAAGTTGTTTAAAATATTTTTGCAACACTTTTTCATGCCAATGGCCACATATTTGGCCATTGGCATGCTTAATGAAACATATGCACCCTTTATTTGGAGCCGACATAGCTCTGTTTTCATTTTTGCAGAAATGTACTCAGTTGTCAGCTGAGTACATTTCTGTAGCTAACATGTCCGTTACACGGACTGGTTTGGTCTTCTTGGATCGCTCAGATACCTCATTTGCATATCTTTCAGCTGCAAATGAGGTATTGAGCATTTCCACGCCCAGTCCGTGTAAGAGACGTGTTAGCTGTCTCTTACACGGAGATTTGGGCTGTTCCTGAATCGGGAGGCTTACACGGAGGCTTACACTACTCTTAAACTCCGTGTAAGCCTTCCTGAATCTGGCCCTATATCAGTAAATTATGTATCCACACATGAATTGCTTCGTGTACTCATACTTATGAGGACATGATAAGATGAAGTATTTAGATGTATGTAATAAAAAGGAATCTATAATGGCAGCTAAGGATATGTGAGAAGAGATTAAACAAAGGATAATATAAAAACTGAAAAAACTGGAAGCTCTTGTTTATGGATAAGGATAGTAAATTACAAGCAGTAAAAATGTGTTGGTCCCTTTAGTTTTATATACAGGTCAGGCATATTTTCATCATCCAGAGAAGAAGTTCTAGACAATGTTTAATAAATGATTGAAGACATTTATATAGGAGGGTAAGAGAGTAAGATTTAAGTGCAATAAGTTGATCTAAATAGAAAAAGGTGATTCATGATTACCTGATTTGTATGGATATTTTAGAGTTACATGGTTAAGGCTCATATTAATAGCAGAAGGTTATAAATCAAAGTGGGAAGGGATGATGATGAAGAGGGGGGTGGTTAAGAAATAAAAGGAGAGTGGGATTTTGGGTGCAGATATTTAAGGAACATAACAACAACCATAGAGCAATGGACACCCAAATTAAAGAGAAACCAGTGGAGAAGGAAGCATCAGTTGATATATGAAGATACTTTGGAGTCTCCCATAGAAAACCAGTACAAAGGTCCAGTTGGAGCTGTACAGCAAGAGAAAGAACAAGAAACTGTGGCAACTCTGACATAGTCAGTGCTGTGGAGTGATAAGCCAGTGAGTTCCCATACGAAAGAGCAATGGATGACACACAGTGAAACTAAAGAGAATGGGGTCTCATTCACGTTGTCAAAATTTTACAAGATTGAACTTCATTCGGTCAAAACCATATGTTCGAACTTGTAAAACTTTGAACATTTCAATGAAGATCTCCGTAAGGGAAGGTTTCCCTTTCCTACAATGTAGTGCGATCTCAGAGTTGGTATATTTAAGTAGGGGATGTGGGTCTTGCCCCCTGCTTACAACTTTAAGGTAACTTTTTTTGTGTGTTTTTTTATTACGTTGTCGAATTTTTAAAGTTCGAACATATGGTGTCGACCATATGGTGTTCAAACTTTTAAAAGTTTGACAACGTGATATAGACCCAAGAGAATGTGGTACAGGAAGAAGCTCTGGAACTCACTATAGAATGCCTGCAGGAAACGGCGAACAAAGAATGTGCCCTCAGATTAGAAGAAAATGATTTGAGAGAAGAGTTACTTGACTTAATAGAGATGGATAGACATTAAGATCAATAAAAGAAACAGACTGCAAAAGGTAAAAAAAAAAAAAAAAAAGTTAGAAGTTTGATAAAACAAATGAAGACAGTAATTATGACTGTCCATAGATATTCATGCAATATAACAGAAGTAAATAGGATACATTACTGTGTAGTCAAATTAATAACAGATAAAGTCCTACCACAAGAACACAGAGTAGTAAGGGAAAGGACAGGGAGAAATCGAATGCCATCATGGAAGCATCGAATACAGAAAACTATAAAGCAATTAAGACAAGAAGTGTCACTGTTATAAGAGTATAAAAGAGGGAACAGATCAACAAAAATACTCAGAAAGACAGACAAGATAAAAGCAATACACAATATTATAATGGATCAGGATTTTTCATGTACTATCGCAAATAATAAACTAAAAATATCAGCACAGGCAGAAAAGCTTAGAAGACACACTAATAAATATAAAAAAGTACAAAATAAGCAATTTATTGATGACCCAAAAAAGTTTTATAGAGAACTGGGAAACAAGGTAAAAGGAATTGAAAGACCACCAAAAAAAGAAAAACTAGAGGAACCAACAACAACAAGTAGTCAAAACTTTTTCAGATGATGCAAGAATGTCATTTGGTCTTGATAAATGTGCAAAAGCAACCTTTAAAGCAGGAAAACTGCAACAACAGCAAAACATCAGTTTGGGACAAGAATGTGATATAAATGAACTTGAGCAAGAGATTGTATAAATATTTGGGAAATGATGACAGATCAACAATAAAACATGAACAAACGTGAATAAAACTTTAGTAAGGAGTATCTCAGACAACTCAAATTAATCAAGAAAACAGAGTAGAAAAAAAATTCAAGCTATAAACCAATTTGCTCTTCCTGTCCTAACTTACAGTTTTAGAGTGATTCACTGGCCTCAAAAGGTGTTGGATAGATTAGACAAGAAAAAAGAAGGATGCTTCATGCTCAGCAAACGATTTATAAAAACCAGTGCATACCCAGATTATATATTCCCCGTTCCAAGGAGGTATATGCCTCTTTGAAATTAATTACATGTATAGATCTGCACTCATGGGACTGCATATATATCTGCTGACCTCACAAGATCCAAACATAGTGAAAGTTTTAAAACATGAAAAGAATAAATCTAAGATGACTTCCCTTCTTAATCTAGCAAAAGCATATCGGCAACAAGCAGGAATGGAAATCAAACCAGAAGTAGATAAAAATCAGGCAGCAACTGAATGTGCAAAAAAAAAAAAGAATATAAGGTGAAGGATCAGATGAGAAGGCAAGAAATGTGTAAAATGCATAAATATAGTTGCAAGTATAGAAAACTCCTGGAAGAACCTCATGTTGATCAGGATCGAAAGCAGGAAAGGTTAAGGAGAGGCAAATTCAAACCAAAAGATGAAAGATTAATATTGGCAGCCCAAGATACTGGGCTATGTACACATTGGTTTACAAAGTCCATTAAACATTTGGGAGAAACAGACAAATGTTGGTTTTGTAAAACAGAACTGGAAACAGTTGTACACCTTGTTGCTGGTTGTGATATACTAACGGCAGAAGGACTGTATACTGTAAGGCATAATAATGTGGCAAGACTGTTGCAGTGGGGACTGTGCAAACATTATAATATTGAAGTAGCTGAAAACACTGGAAACAAGGGAGCCTGCAGGATTTTTTGCAGGGGGCTGCAAACCCAGACCCCCGCCCATGCAGCCCCAACCCCCTCCACCCATGCAGCTCCACCCCCTCCACCCATGCAGCTCCACCCCCTCCACCCATGCAGCTCCACCCCCTCCGCCCATGCACCCCCCACCCCCACCCACGCAGCCATTCCAGTGTCCCATTACTTTGCTATTTCTCCCCATTTGTCATAGACACTGTTCAAATTTCTCAGTGTGCATACTGTTGTATGCTTTAATTCTACAATGATTACAGATATTTGGATTTCATTTACAACTTTTATTTCAAATTTTATAGCACAAACACTGATAGACATTTACTAAACCTAAATAAAGCAATAGTCTTACAATGAAAATAGACTTAGCATTAAAACATCTCTACCTTTGAAACCCACATTCACTGAAACAGCATTGAAGCCCACATTCAAAGAAAACGCATCTGGCCATTGGCAGGGTAAGTCTACCTTTGGGCTGTTTTCAAATCATAGACTCCTTGCACGCATTTTTAGAACCATGCAAAAGTTATTTGATTCCCCTTCCTGACAGCATTAATTATACTATATAATAATTAAATTATATCCCTTGTATAATACAGCATCACTTATTAGAGTGTGTTTTAAATTTATAGTTCTGAACATTTTTCCTTTGAGCAATGAAACAAATCATATGAACCAATAATGACAACCTGCCCAATTCTGAACATTTCAACCATAAAGAGCCACTCAAACTTCTGTCATACAATCCACCAGTATCAATCCATATGCAGAATCGCTGCAGAAGTAAAACTCATCTGAATAATTCCACATTAAAGAGATCTCAAACCAATGAAGAAGATGTTGCTAGAAAACAACTTTATATTTCAGTGTTTCATTTACAAATTCAGTGCCTGTTGGCTGTTGCCCTTGAATAATAAATTGCCTATGTTATATTAAAATAAATGGTAAGCTGGTATATTGCAATAGGGAATGGGTGGCAAGCTGAAAAACAGATTCATAGTAATTAGGTGTTTCATCCAAAGGAGGACATACTAAGGACTGCAGTACCATACCCCCTTAAAATACACATGTACATGCTGTAGGAATAGTACCTACAGCCCTTTGTATCAAGGTGCAAGCATGCTACCTGCTGTGTTACCACTGCTTTAAAATTCTATGTCACAACAATAATACCATTTGCTAAACAAAACAGTTGCACATTTTAAGCAGACTTAGCATGAGCAGCAGTAAACTTTGCTTCCCTTGAAGCTCACAATTCCTTGAAAATGCACTTGAAAATAAATTCCACCTGCTAGATCTAACTTGGGCATTTCTCTCTCTCTCTCTCTCTCTCTCTCTCTCTCTCTCTGACTCTGTCTGTCTGTCTCTCTCTCTCTCTCTCACACACACACACACACACACACACACACACACACACACACACACACACACATACCTCAACTTCTTAGTGCAAGAAATCTGAACAAAGCCTAAAATAAACAGGGGCAGATTGTAAATATTGCTTTCATGAGCTTATAAAAATGCTAGAATAACAGGATGTGTTGGTATGCATTTTTCTGAAGGATATGATGTCTAAAACTATTTAGCAACTTCAATCCTTTTTAGGAGGAATATGGGGCAAAAATCTGGACATTCTGCAAAAACCTGGACAGCTGCGGGGTATGCTACCTCCCTTTTATATGCACACACACACACACACACACACACACACACACACACACACACACACACACACACACTCGCACACAAAGGCCCCAAACTAGTGACACATTTAGAAAGTTGCTAAAATAACAGGATTTGTATTAGAATATATTTTCTGAAGGATATCAAGTCTGAAACTCAAATGCATGTCATTTATTTAGTAACTTTAATCCTTAGCTCATCCCAGTGATTTTTCAAACAGAATGTTTGAGGAACAGACCAAAATATAATGCAAAAATCTGGAAATTCTGTGAAAATCTGTACAGTTGAGAGGTATGTGTCCAACACATTCATCCCCTACCTCCTTAGAGAGTGGATAGAACAACATGTTTTGCATTAGTATGCATTTTCTGAAAGATATGAAGTCTAAAGCTCAAATGTCTGCCATTATTTTCTGAGTTCAGTCCTCAATGATTTGCCAGAAAAACACAATTTTATGAGAAAGAAACCGAAAATATGAGGTACAAATCTGGGTAACTGAACAGTATGAACCCCCCACACACACACACACACACACACACACACACACACACACACACACACACACACACACACACACACACACACACACACACATTCACACTCCCACCTCCATGGCCGGCCTTAGGCATAGGCGAACTAGGCAACTGCCTAGGGCGCTGTACAGAATGTCCGTATATATAGGGCGCAACTTGCAGGTATTTATTTTTCCAATTATGCTGGCAGCAGAACCATAGGGTGAAGGGGAGGGGCGAGCACACTCCCACTTTTGTAGCTGCAGCCTGCAGGTTGGCAAGGAGGCTTCGGCAATTAAATGAAGACGAGTCTTCTCCTTTAAGATAGAACATGCGTCTCATACACGCCAACGTAGATGTAAAGGTGTTCTGCAATCGCGCAGAAGTTAAACTAGTAGTAAAGTTAAAAGATGGGTTAAGTCGATATGTGCGCGTGTGGCCGTTCATTTTAAAAAGAAGGTAAGTGTGTGTGTGTGTGTGTGTGTGTCATTTAAACTGGGCTTCTGTATGTGAGGAAAACTGTATGTGTATGTACGTATGTGTATGTATGGAATTTGAATTAAGTATTTCTGTTTGAGAGGTAAAGTGCATGTGCTACTGTGAGAGAGTACGGGTGTGTGTGTATGAGAAAAAAGGTGCGCGTCTGTGTGTTTTATGAGATGGTGTGGAATTTAAATTAGTCGGAAATGGGTACTATGGGGCTGACTGAAAGGTATAATGGGTAGTAAGTATTGATAATCTCCCAAATCATTGTAATATAATGTCTTGCCTAGTTGGGAAGATTTAATCTGTTTGTTTAAGGTAGGTATGTGGTAATGTTTAAGTAATGCACCATTTTCTGCTTCGCTTCTTTGAGTATCTGATACCAAAGAGCTGGGCCTAGTCTAGCAAAGGTTTTCTCCTGTGGTGGTTTTAAAAAGAAGTCTGCGTGTGTATAGTGAGAGGGCTTGCATTATAGTTTATCATGGGGACGGTGTCCCATTTTTATCAGGTTGTAGATTTGATTTCTAATCCTTCACTCTGGCATACATTAGGCAAAAAGGGATAAGGTTGTTCTGATCTAGATGAAGGGCAAAGAGAGAGTATGATGAGAAGGGTGCCATTATGAATGCTGTACAGGCTAGAATGACTTGATAGAACCAGGGAAAGAAGTGCACCTTGTGATAGTACTAGTGGGCCAGTTCTTAAAGTCCAAGACAGCAGCTATCCTTGAGTAATTTGCCTTTTTAATGGAATTTTTCTGCTATATTTAGGTATGCTAGAACATAGCACTCTCAATTCTACTCTGCAGTTCCTCCCTTGGCATTCTCCACTGTGACCCACACTGTGAGGGTCTCCTAACAAGAACAGTTGTGTGCTCCTTCCTTACATTGTGCCAGCTTCAAGAGTTGGCACGTGTCTGCACTACAGACTTGAAGGTTTGTGAGGTGCCATCATACAGCATCTCATGAAAGATTTTGCTCAGCTAATCTCCACTTTCCCATGTTGCTGCACTAATTGTTTGTGTGCTGGGCAGGCCATGCAGGTGCACACCGAGGATGTGCTCCTCAGGGGAGGGGGTGTAGGGCTAGTATCTGTGCAACAGAGAGTATTTCTGGGTGTGCTTGGTTTTGTTACAAAAGAGTTCCCACCAAGGGCGCCTGCAGGCAGGTGCAAGGGGGTGCACGTGCACCCCCCTGGATTCAGCTGTCCCGGAGACTTCATTTTCTTTTAATTAAAAAAAAAATTTTATTTTTTTTCTTTGTGTCAAGTCGCACAGATGGAACAGGTGTTTGCGACATGATTTCATCTTTTCCGTCTGTGCGACTGTTGGCTTACGTGACATCTTTAGCTTCCGCCTCCTCCACCCCGCGCGCGGAATTTCAAATCCAAAAGATGTTGGGACGAGTGTACAAGTGAGAGGTAAGTGTGTGCATGTGTGTTTTTAAGTGTTTGAGAGGTGTGTACAAGTAAGATATAGGTAGTTAGGGCCGGGGATGTTAAAAGGTGTTGGGACGAGCATACAAGTGAGAGGTAAGTGTGTGCATGTGTGTTTTTAAGTGTTTGAGAGGTGTGTACAAGTAAGATATAGGTAGTTAGGGCCGGGGATGTGTGGACAGGGTTGCCAGCTTTTCAAATGTCCAAAGTGGGACATTTTTGGTACAGACATCAGATTTTGCATGCCGAAACATACCCATGGCCAGTACGAAGGATAAAACGTCACTTTTTTCTAAATAAAAGCTTATTTTTGTAGCATTTTATGCAGGTATAAATGTTAACAATCAATCTGGAAAGTATTGATGGTTTATGACACAATACAGGTTTTCTCCAGTACTGGCACATCTGTGCCAAGTTTCATATTTCAAATTTAGTAGAAGGACTGGTGTGTGTGTGTGTGTGTGTGTGTGTGTGTGTGTGTGTGTGTGTGTGTGTGTGTGTGTGTGTGTGTGTGTGTGTGTGTGTGTGTGTGTCCATTTGCATGATTTTGTGGAATTGCACAAGTAGTTCAAAATAGCAAGGCTTGGCCTTCACACTGCTTGTGATGATGGCTGTCTGTATGAACCCCCCAGTTGTCTGCTGTGCCATCACTGGTAAGTTGGGAATGATTTTTGTTCAACTTTTGAGTACAGTACCTACAACCAAACACAGTTTGAGGTCGCATGAAGTCCATGACAAAAGAAGCGGACCAAAGCCGAATTTAAATTGAAACTTATTTAATGAATACTAAAACAAACTAAGTTAATAGCTTTCATCCTCACAATAACCAGCACTTCATCAGAACCTCCATTAATTACATCAATGCATTATTTACAAAACCATTCTAAAAACATGAAACATACTATTACCAATCACCTCAAATCTAATAAAAATGCTTCTTTTAAACATAATTTAAATACAATAATATGTTTCTTATAATATATAGGTGTTTCAGATCATACAGAATAACTGTTTTATACAACTTTTACATAAAATATAGGAAATATTTTTTCTCTAAAATCTCAGGACATTTGCCATTTTTACAAATTCTTTGCAGGACACAACTGTCCAAAGAGGGACTGTCCCTTGCAAAGTGAGACAGGTGGTAACCCTAACATACCAGGATATCAATGGCTGAAATAAATGTTTCATGAGCCTTACAGCCTTTATTTTTTTTTCTTTTTGTGACAAATTAATTTGTTTATGAATTTCATGAGTATTTCATCAGCACACTTGTTTCCTGAATGTTAATGAAGCTCTCATAACAATATTAATATCATGTAATCTGTTAAAAGTATCAGCACTTTTAAAAGATTTTTTTTAAACTGTTTTGTTAGGAGAAACATGCTTCCTGCAATTTGTGACCACTCAAATGTTCATTCTGACATTTAAAAACTTGTAAGCTGTCTTTGTGACCATTGTACATACTTTAATCTCTAGCCCCTTAAATACCACTGGACTTACATTTTTTTCCATTAACCTTAGTCATTGTGTTTCCTGTGTCCATCTCTAAATAATTTTATAACTGCATAGTATAAATGTTTTTCATTTACCAAGTGTATCACAAGCATTTCAAGCTGGACTATCTAGTTGCTTTAGATGGCCTTCCAAGGACACTGTCTACAACATCAACTTATATTTTCCCAACTTGTATCCATAGTCAGCAACATTTGATGTAAGGCTTCAGTTTACACCCACAATAGGCCATCTTTGCGAAATGGTTATGGCATCCACAAAGGATACAGATAAAGTTACTGGATCTGCAACATTGCTTTCTCATGCCTGTTGCCACACTGATTGATTATAGTGGGTAGGGTCTATGGCTGTCCATTTATTATGAGGTGTTGTCTTGGATAACCATATTGTAAGTGTATGATAATTTTTCTCTTTGATTAATTCTGAACTTTATTTTACCCTTGTTTTTATGCTCAACTTTTATTTCAAACCGACCCAGTTCTCCAGTCATGTTTTTAAGCTGAATACATGAAAGCTCACTTGCTCTACACATGACTAGGGCTTTATCCAGAATCACCTCTCTCAGTAGTCTGCCCCTGACTTGATCATTACTGCTATCCCATACATCTGTCTGTCCCATGTGGATGTAAAAATTAGATAGGGGTTTTTGTATGCATTAGGAGTTTGGAATTGTTCTTCCAAATAAATGCATGTGGGTTTGTGATTTCTATGTAACAGGCAGTGGAATGCTACAAGAAGAGACAGAGGACACAGGTTCACTACACTGATAGAAATTACATGGTGCAGCTCTGCATGGACATATGGGGCAACTATACGAATACAATATTAGTGAGTTTAAGGAATTACCAGGATTTCATGTCCGGGTGTGGCTTACAGAACCTGTATAATAGGGAGAAGACATTTATGTTACAATTGCAGCATATATAACATATGTGAGTAAGAACAAAATAAGACACACCTGAAATTTCCTAGTGATAATCTACTGATAGATGCGGGAGCTGAAATGCAACTGTTGCAGGGAAACAAAGACAACCAGACAGTATTACTAAGCACATACTCACCAGTAGGTAATATATACACATACTGGTTTAACTAGGCTGATGTGGATGTAGCAGTTGCCCTATGCAGGTGTCGAAGGACATAGTATTAATGGAGGGCACCAATAGAAGTTTCAAGACTGACATGTATGAAACAGAAGAAATGTCACACCAGTTACATCTTCCCTGTGTGGTTAGTTCCTCATTGGTTGTAATGCAGATCCTGAAGTAGGAAAACAAACAAAGCACAAATGTGGGTATGCAACACATCCTTTAGAAAAATGCAAACTAACACAAATCCTGTTAGTCTAGCAATTTTCTAAGTTCATGAGAGAAATATTTGTAATCTGTCCCTATTTATGTTAAGCTTTGGACATATTTCTTGCACTAAGAGTTTGTGGTGAGTGTGTGAGTGTGTAATGTCCTAGTTAGAATTATCAGGTGGAATTTATTTTCAAGTGCATTTTTAAGGAATTGTGAGCTTCAAGGGAAGATAAATTTACTGCTGCTCATGCTAAGTCTGCTTAAAATGTGCAACTGTTTAGTTCAGCAAATGGTATCACTATTGTCGTATAGAATTTTAAAGCAGTGTTAATAGCACAGCAGGTAGCATACTTGCATCTTGATGTAGAAGGCTATAGGTTCTACTTCCACAACATGTAGATTTGTATTTTAAGGAGATGGGGTGCTGCAGTCCTGAGTATGTCCTCCTTTGGAGGAAATACCTAGCAACTATGAACCTGTTTTTCAGCTTGCCACCCATTCCCTATTGCAGTATACTAGCTTACCACTTTTGTTTAATGTAGCATGGGCAATTTATTCTTTAGGAGCAGTAGGCACTGAATTGTAGATATGATTGCATAAGATATTTACATAAGCATAATGGTTTAGATATACAATTAAAAGTATAGTATGCAGTAACATTTGATTGTTCATACAGTATGTTTAGTAGAGATAATGCTGAAGATGTACTAAAAATAAGACAAGAAAGGAAAAACTAAAAAGCACTAGCCAGATTGTCAAAGCAGGAGAATATACACAAGTTCATGTGAGATTCATTGACATTTTAAGGGAAACTGTGAAGACTGTGCATAAAACACATATTTCTATCCAGAATTCATACCTCAGTCTCAACCTCTTAGAGCAAAAAATCTGGACAAAGATTAAAATGATGGGGGAACAAGTAGGGACAGATTTTAAATATTGTTCTTACAAACTTAGAAAGTTGATAGAATAATAGGTTTTGCATTAGCATGAAATTGCTGAAGGATGTGGAGTCTTTGACTCAAATGTTTATTATTATTTAATGACTTCAATCCTCAGCTATTTGCCATAAAAGTACACATTTTAGGAAGAACACACAAAAAATATGAGGCGAAAATCTGTTCAGTTGAGAGGTATAATGGTGCTTACTGCAGTATTAAGTTTTCTTTGCATAAACATGTACAAAAGCAAAAATCAACTAGTTTTATGTATTTATTTTTTGTTGTTGCCCAGGTTAGTATGATGCACATGCCAATCATTGGTGCAGCTGAAACACATCAGAAAATGTTTTTTTTAATCCCATACCTGACACTTTTTTTTGTTTGTTTTTGTTCAGTAACATCATTGATAGAAGATCTGCAAGATATTGACAACAAAGGTAGTAGTAGCCCATTGGATTCTTTAGGCTGTCTTATAACTTCAAAGCCAATGCATCAGACAAGAAGCGATCATTCAGATATAGTAGCAATATGATATAGTTCATTACTGACGGCAATTAGTTTTCAGAATTCTTCACGTTGTAGGTTTTGCATCATTTTAAGATGCAGATAAAATAAGTTGAACTGAGCAGTGTTAATGGTGGAAAAGCGAGACGTCAGTGAAAAAACTAAGGAGTCAAGATAGGGAATAGAAATACTTGTTCCGTAATAACTCTCAAAATCCATGACTACTGTGTTTGCTTGGTGTGTCGATTGCAAATCCTTGACAACACTAACTCAATACTAAATTTATCTGCTAGTGATCTTGCCTTACTGAGAATGTCATTCCTAAAGTGTTCTTCAGCATCGTTGTGGTGCTCCTTGAATATTTTAATAAGTCTGTTGATGTGTTGTTGAGCCTCTACTATATCAAGTTGAACAGACTGAAACATCTGGGCAACAGGCTCAAGAACTGATGAGTAATTTGCAATAATGAAGAGAAAAATAAGAAACGTGCACGATGAGCAAGCTCTGAGTAACATATGTGCATTTTGTCTGGTTTCACCAGCAGTGCTCTTCTAAAAATCAGCCAGGCAGTCATATATTTTCTCAAAGTTCTGACTAAACACATGAATGGATTTATATTTCTCGGTCCATCGTGTCTCACACAGAAGAGGTATATTTGGTGCCAATGCTCGTCGTTTTGGACTGTCATGGAAAAATTATCTTGATAATATCAGCAGCACTATGCATTTCAGGAACATCATTCAGATCACTGACTACAAGGTTTAGTCTGTGAGATACACAGTGGATAAAGGCTGTTTTTGGATACTTTTCACAAATCTTTGCCTGACCACCATTCTGGATGCTTGCCATTACGGAGCAGCCGTCATAGCCAGTCTTTTTAATTTTTCCAGGTCTAGACCGCACTTTATGCATTCACTGACAATGACATTTGATACAGACTGTGCATATCTCACAACAATGGGAACAAAATCTGCAAACTCTTCTCGAATACAATCATCATCAACAAACCAAATGCCCAGTGACAACTGCTCAATGTCTGAGATCTGCAGTTTCATCTGCCAATACACTAAATCCAACTGCCCTGTTTGCTGCACAAACAATCTCCTTTTGAAGTATGTGTTCGTATTCTGCCAACAGCTCATTTTGCACCCTATGGGATATGTACCAAGCATTTCCTGCACCTGTTTCACTGTGCTATTTCAGTATTGTGTCACCAGCTTCAATATGAAAATCTAACAAGTAACAAATTTCCACCAGAGCCTTCTTTTCCACAGAGAAGAATGTCAAGGGTTGCACAGTAAATAATGGTAGATACAATTGGTTCCAAATTATTTTGGTTCTCTGCAATTTGTTTTCCTACTGCTGCATCTGGCTGTGGAATAGCAGCTGTTTCTGGCTTCTGTCGTGTTCGTGTATGAGAAAAATTTACAGCATCTTCAGTAGAACCTCTGTGCCATGATGATTGCATGTGATTTCTTGCAAGACTCATTGAAGGCATTATATTTTGTGCACACACTAGTGATGAAGCTGCCTTGCAACCCACGGTGAAGTGACTGAGGAAATAATACACAAGTTAAGCAGAGTGGGCCTTTCAAGAGAGGAGAAAATGCAAGCCATGGTGAGTACTGAGGTAACCAACTATATCTGAATATAGTTGGTTAATAAATAATGACATGCATTTCATTTTCAGACTTCATATCATTCAGAAAATTTAATTCTAACATAAATCCTTTTATTCTAGCAACTTTCTAATGTGTCCCTAGTTTTGGGCCTTTATCCCCAACGTTATAACAGGCTTTGTCCAGATTTCTTGTGTTAACAGATTGAGAGGTATGGTGTGTATGTGTGTCTGTATGTATAAGAAGGAGGAAGCATATCCCTCAGCTGTCCAGTTTTTTTGGAGAATGTCCAGATTTTTCCCCATATTCCTCCTAAAAAGTATTGAAGTTGCTAAGTAATGACAGACATTTGAGTTTTAGATATAATATCCTTTAGAAAAATGCATACTAGCATAAATCCTGTTATTCTAGCAATGTTCTAAGTTCATGAGAGCAATATTTATAATCTGTTCCGATTTACTTTAGGCTTTGTCCAGATTTCTTGCACTTAAAGGTTGAGGTGTGTGTTAGAGAGAATGAAATGTCCTAGAGTTAGCAGGTGGAATTTATTTTCAAGTGCATTTTCAAGGAATTGTGAGTTTCAAGGGAAGAGAGTTTTACTGCTGCTCATGCGAAGTCTGCTTAAAATGTGCAATTGTTTTGTTTAGCAAATAGTATCACTATTGTGGTATAGAATTTTTAAAGCAGCACAGCAGGTAGCATACTTACATCTTGATACAGAGGGCTGTAGGTAATACTCCCATAACATGTAGATGTGTATTTTAAGGGGGTGTATGTCTTCCTTTGGATGAGCTGCCTAATAACTATGTACTTGTTTTTCAGCTTGCCACCCATTCCCTATTGCAATATACCAGCTTACCATTTTTTTTAATATAACGTAAGCAATTTATTTTTCAAGGGCAGCAGGCAGTGAATTTGTAGATGAAACAATGAAATATAAAGTTGTTTTCTAGCAACAACCTCTTCACTGGTTTCAGATCTCTTTAATGTGGAATTATTCAGATGAGTTTTACTTCTGCAAAGATTCTGCATATTGATTGATATTGGTGAATTGTATGACAGAAGTTTGAGTAGAGTGGCCCTTTTATTGTTGAAATGTTCTGAATTGGCAGGTTGTCATTATTGGTTCATATGATTTGTTTCATTGCTTAAAGGAAAAATGTTCAGAACTATAAATTTAAAACACACTCTAACAAGTGGTGCTGTATTATACAAGGAATATAATTCAATTATTATATAGTATAATTAATAGTATAATTAATACAGTCAGCAGGATGAATCAAATAACTTTTGCATGGTTCTAAAAATGTGTGCAAGGAGCCTATGATTTGAAAACAGCCCAAAGGTAAACTTACCCTGTCACTGGCTAGATGCATTTTCTTTGAATCTGGGTTTCAATGTTGTTTCGGTGAATGTGGGTTTCAAAGGTAGAGATGTTTTAATGCTAAGTCTCTTTTCATTGTAAGACTATTGCTTTGTTTAGGTTTAGTAAATATCTATCGGTGTTTGTGCTATACAATTTGAAATAAAAGTTGTAAATGAAATCCAAATATCTGTAATCATTGTAGAAGTAAAGCATAAAACAGTATGCACACTGAGAGATTTGAACAGTGTCTATGACAAATGGGGAAAAATAGCCAAGTATTGGGACACTGGAATGGCTGCGTGGGCAGGGGTGGGGCTGAGTGGGCGGAGACATTGGAGGGGTGGGGCTACATGGGCGGGGCTTGAGTTTGCACCCCCCTGCAAAAAATCCTGCGGGCTCCCTTGGTTCCCACCCTGTTCCATATGAGGATATAGGAGAAGAGCTGTCGTGGCCAAATGAAACAAACTCTAAAGTCTTGCCTGCCAGGGAGATGTCATCCTTGATCAATAAACCAAACTAGTAGGTTTTGGTAGCATATTCAAACTTGGGTGAGCATTCTGCTCCCATATTTCCATACTCTGGAACAAACTACCTATATATATCAAACAAAGCTCCTCATTAGCACTCTTCAAGAAAAATCTTGATGATTGGATGGGAGATAGAAAATTCACCCTTGGGATCACTTCTGTGGCTCTGCTTGACAGGTGAACAGGAAAATAATTGTCTTGGGTGACAAAAGCCAGGGAACCATTTGGCTAGGCTTATATAGGCCCTAGGGCCAATAGCCTAGTACCTACCTATGAACCTACATTGGCCCATTTTCAGCCAGGACCCATTTATAAAATAGAAAAACAGTTCAGATTAGCCTACATCCATTTTTTAAACCACATCCTACTAAAGGTAATGGTGGTAGTGCTCTATTCATAGCAGACCAGGTGTTCCTTTCCAGTCAGTACTCCCTAGTTCATCCTATGGAATTCCTAGCTGTCATCTGGTATTGTAAAAAATTTAGACTGCAATTCATTGACTGACACTGAGAACTTCCACAGTGCTAATATTCAGAAGATCTGATGACCGATATCCATCCTTCTCTAACACCTTCCAAACTCTTCTATCCTTTACCACCAAATCTAGGTACTACTCTTTTTTTCTCAGTATTTTTTTTATAACATAAAACCCTTTCTCTCTCTTTATTTGGGTTTTCTCATACCCACTACTGTATGTATTATAATTGTTTTTCTTTACTCTAATAACTTTTTAGTATAATTTCATTTTTACGGTAATATTTTCAGAGTTTATAACCTGCATATTATAATTTCTTTTTACTAATGTTTTCACTTTATGTGATTTTAAATGTCTTTTTTTTTACATATGTATAACATTGTCACTATGTATATTTGGAGTTTTTCTCCCCGAGCTTCTACTGAAAATGGACATATATCCAGTTAGATTAGCCCGGTCAACAAATGTAAAATAAAAATAAATAAAAATTCTCTGCATGCAGTGGCTTACAACTAAAAAGACAAGCATTATGCATCATTTCTGAATTTCAACACTTTTTTGCAGGGATGCAAATTGGCATTGCACTATTTGTCTAAGTCCCTGCTATAAGCAATCCTGCAGCCTCTTCCTAGTGGGGCAGCTTGGTATACATCTTGTATGGATGTGCCTAGGAGGCCATCCTTACTAGGCACCCAAACCCATCAGTTGTCACATTTCCTACAGATGTAGCACCGTCTGTACTTAGAATGAGTAGCTCAGTGATCTCAATCATGGTTACTGTCCCAAACGCCTGGTGAAAGAAGTTAATTTCTGCCATTTGCTTTTATAATCTCATTTGTTTGATCACTACATGAGAGGCTTTTACACCAGGATGTGAATTAGGAAATAGCTTGGTGAACTATAAGTTTTGTCCAGAACTTGGCTCTTGCTTCACCATTCTAGCACAATCTGGTACAATGGCCTAAGCTCTGTCACAGCTGCAGTCATCAATTTGTTCCCTTCACTCTTGCCTATGAACAAAACACCAGGTTAGTTAAATGTCTCCTCCTTTTCATAGCTGTTTGCCTTTTACCTGCCAAGAACAGTCACCTTTTCTTCCAGAAAATAATTATCTGCTTTGGAAGAGCTAATTTTCATTTTAGCTGCTTCATACTCTGTAGAACACTTTCCAGTGTTTGCTGGCAATCCTGTTAATGTGAGGTCATGAAGACAATATCATTTACAAGCAGGAAAATTAATGTCCCAAGATTGGATATTCTTCAAATCTTAACTCTATCTTGCAATCCTGTCCTAGAAAACAGTGAACAGGAGGGAGAATTGAGACCATATCTATGGTTGAATCATCTACCGATCTGAACATGTTTGACTTGATGTTGTGTGTGTACACAACTACGCCTCCTTAAGTACAGGGACCAAATAGTATGCAACTGCATTCCTAGGACCCCAGACCCCATATCTTAGAGAAGGCATTCAGAGTGTATACATTTATATGGCTTCTCCAGATCCACTATGCAGAGCATACTGGTGAATTCCTATTTGTGCAAGGATGAAGATGTTGCTGTGATGGACTCAGCAATGCTTCTCACTGAGATTTATCTATCAAAAGAACTCTCTCTGGCTATCCCAGCTGTGAAGCAGTAACTCTGTCTAGTTAGAACACCCCCTTCTGTCCCTTTTTCTGAAGGTAGGAATCACAGTTGTTAATGGTTAGTCTAGGGGTTCTGTTTCCTATTCCTTTTACACAACATGGGCAAAAAACGTGTACAAACAATGACATCCAAACTACCCTGCTTTTTTAGCATTTTCAGATGGATTCTATTAATTTGTGTAAACTCAACAGTTGAATTATTGCAAGGTCCTCCTCTACAAAAATGGATCCAATCCCAAGATCTGCTTCTGACTGTGCATCCACAAAGAAAGACTAGCATGTTCAGGAGTTCCTTAAATTGTTTCCTTAACCTTCTAACAGTGTCATCAGTCATGGTCTGAGTGTTTTGCACCCTTGCTGGGAGCAGTATAGACAGTGTCCACCATCAGTCACCTAATGATTTGCCAGAAATTCTGTGATGCTATTCAGAGTAATTCTCCATGGTCTTGAAAAACTTTTCTCATACTTTGGCTTTCACTTTTGTGGTTGTCACAGCTGCTGCTTTTCTGGATTGTTGGAACCATCTGACCCCTACTAGATATACACAGCAGACCTTGGTTAATTTTTACACAAATCTTGTTCTAGCAATGTTCAAAGTTAAAAAGTGCAATATTTAAAATCTATCCCTATTTTTTCAGCCACTGTATCCACATTGTTAGGCTTTGTCCAGATTTTTTGCACTAAGAGATTGACAGTTATACATACCTCTCAACTGTCCAGATTTTTGCCTCATATTTTGGCCCAATCCTCATAAAAGTTGTGGTTTTCTGGCAAATCATTGAGGATTTAAATAACTAAATGTCATACATTTGAGTTTCACCCTTCATTTCCTTCAGAAAATACATGCTAAGACAAATGCTGTTATTGTAGCAAATTTCTAGGTCTATAAGAGCAATATTAATAATCTGCCCCTGTTTGGGGCCCTTTGTCTTCCCCATAATTTTTGCCGTTGTTCAGATTTCTTGTGCCAAGAGGTTGAGAGGTATGGAAGCATGGTATGTAGTGCCCTAGTTGCTGATTATCTGGTGCATTTTAAGGGGGGATAGGGGTTCTGCATTCCAAAGTGTGCCCTCCTTTGTTTAGGATACCTAGTAACTATGAACTTGTTGGTTTCTCAGTCATCCTCTATTGCAATATTACCAGCTTACCATTTTTTTCTTTAATGTAGGCAATTAATTATTCAAGGGCAGCAGGCACTGAATTTGTAGATGAAATACTGAAATGTAAATTTTTTTTGCTAGTAACAGCCTCTTCATTAGTTACACATCTCTTTAATGTAGAATTATTCATAAGAATTTTACTTCTGCAGATATTGTCCTTATTGACTGACAGTGGTGGGTTGTAATGACAGATGTTTGAGAGGCCTTTTATGGTTAAAATATTCTGAAATGGGTAGTTTAGTCATTATTGGTTCATGCATTTTGTTTTATTGCTTACTGGAAAAATGTTCAAAACTACAAATTTAAAACACTCCAAGTATAAATGTTTCTATGTGCAACTAGCTTTTGTTTATCAAATGGCACACTGTGTTGTAAAATCTGAAAACATGTTAGTAGCATAATTGCCTTTGGTGCTGAAGGCTGTGGATTCTTCTCCCACACCATGTAGATGGAGTGCTGGTATTGCATTGCCCATATGATTGTGGATTAATTGGTGCATTACAAGGGGGATAGGTATTCTACTGCCCTGAGTATGTCCTTTGTATGAGATGCCTAGTGACTATGAACTTGCTGGTTTGTTAGTCATTTCCTATTGCAATATTAGCAACTTACCAATTTTGTAATGTAGTATAGGCAACTAATTCTTCAAAGGCAGCAGGCACTGAATTTGTAGATGAAACATTGATATGTGAAGTTGTTTTGCCCGTAGCAACTTCTTCGTTAGTTACAGATTTCTTTAATGTGGAATTCAGATGATTTTACTTCTGCAAAGACTGTCTGTATGGAGTAATATTGGTGGATTGTAATGACAGAAGTATTGAGTAGTCTTTTATGATTGAAATTTTCTGAAAAGGGTAGCTATTGGTTCATACATTTTCTTTCATTGCTTATTAAAAAATGTTTAAAACTATAAATTTAAAACTAAGTAGTGCTGTACTATACAAGAAATATAATTCAGTGCAATCAGGAAGGTGACTCAAAGAACAAATACATGTATGCATGGCCCTAAAAAATATGTGCAGGGAGTCTGTTTTGAAAACAGCACAAAGGTAAACTTAATTCTTCACTGGCCAGATGCATTTTCTATGAATGTGGGTTTTCATGCCATTTCAATGAATGAGTTTTTCCATTTCAATGAATGTGAGTTTCAAGGGCAGAGAAGTTTACTGCTTATGCTAAGTCTGTTTTCATTGCAAGACTGTATTGTTTAGCAAATGGCTACCTGTGTTTGTGCTACTTTATTTTAACATCTGCAATCACTGTAGAAGCAAATAAGGGTATAGTATGCATGATAACTGGTGAGAAATAACCAAATAATGGAACACTGGAATGGCTGAGGAGGGGGCTGCTGCTAGGGGGAGGGGGTTGCTGCAGGAGCAGCTGCTCTGGGGGCAGTCTATTATCCTGCCTGGGGCCCTATCTGACCGTGATCCGGTTCTGGTATTTAAAGTAGAAAATACTATGCAGAGGTAATTGTAGTAAAGATACCTTGTAATGTAGTTATTCTTATGCATTTAAATAATTTAAGGAAATGACTGGAGTGGCTTTCTTGGAGAGTGACCCTGTGGGTGTGGCTCATATAGGGGTGTTTCATGACTGTGGTGCGGGTGGCATTTAAGGGGTGCCAGAGCACTACTTTGCCTAGGGCGCCATTTCGTCTAAGGCCGGCCCTGCCCACCTCCCTCTTTCTCTGTCTACGTGGTCAGTAACATTCTCACAGGGCTCTAACCCTAAATCACCAAACAATGTCTCTGTTATCAGGACAAACTCTACATTAACATTTCCTTAGACAACTTACATATGTACGGAAACTAAAAACATCCTACACATGTACGGAAACTAAAGACATCCTGTATTTTTAAGCAATGGCTTAAGCTCCATGAATGCTTCTGCCATCAAGAAAAACTTCCACGTTAGCATTTTCTTGGATATCAAATGCTAATCTATCCTCAAAAATTAAGTAAAACTAAAATGCATTACATTTTTTCCCAAGACTAAGATTGTATCTCTAAGGAGTATGTCTTTCTTTTGAGGAGAAAGCTTTATCAAATCACACACACACACTCACTCTGCAGAACAGGCAGAAAGCAAAACAGGCAAAGGTCATTTGCAGACATACGTGCCAGGAACTGCAGATGCATGATACAGACAGAATCTTCATCTCTGAGTCTCAACACATAGTTATTTAATCCCATATTTCAGCTTGAGAACCACAGCCTTCATCCTGGACACAACCCTTCCCTTCAACCCTTACGTTTTAACTCTTGTTCTATCCAAACCCAATATATGCTCCTCACAAACAGACAGCCTTCTATTATAAAACAACATAATAGACACAGGGCAGGATTCAGGAAGCCTCCGTGAAAGAGTTATAACTCTTACACGGAGGCTGCAGTTAAACGGTGTGATGTCAGCATGTCATGCATATGCATGAGGTGCATGAGGCATGCTGAATCACACTGTAACTCTTACACGCCCCCAGAAGTCTAGAATGGCTGAAAGTAAACAGCCATGAGGGAAGCCATGGAAATGTGAATAACCACACTACACAACACATGCCCCCACAGACCAGCAATGTAAAAAGTGAACAGATGATGTAAAATGAAAATAAAAGCTGTTTTATTTTTTTTTAAATCCCGTAAATGTTTGCTACTGTAAAGGCTTGTGGTGTGCCACTAGCGCAACTGCAGTTAGCAATAAGTGGAAAAGGATATAAGAACTAAATATGCAAAGGAAGCCAAGAAGTAATAGCATAGCGGTAGAGTTGTCGGCTTGAGAGCAGGCAGACAAGGTTCGAGCCCACACAACAACCTTTATTTTTTTGTAAATAAGCACTAAAAAGGCCCCAGACAGTATTGTACAAATGTAAAAGTATTTTCTTTTGTAAAATGGAATGAAATGGAGCATATATTTGCAAGTAATACAATAATAAAAATCTTTAGAAATGTACTGATAGCTAAACTGCAGTGAGACCGAGTGCCCGTAGCTAAGTAGTGTTTCACAAACTGCAAACAGCTTGCCCATAGCTAAGGACTGGTTTAACAGGCTCAAACTGTGTGCAACCAGCTGCACTACGGTTAACATGTGTGTTAATAGCCAATTAAGGTGTAACCCAGCGCACACCGTTTGCGCGACGCTCCCACAAGCTAACCGACGGTGTGCATGCGTGAGCTCCGTGCAAACGAGCGCAGACCTGGTTTTAAAGTGTTTAAAAGTGCTTTTGGCATGATTGATTGACAGGTCCTGAAGTCATTCCCAGACAGTCCTAAAATGTAAAAGTCAGTGGTCAGATTCGAACCCAGGATACCATGCACTAGAATCAAGGTACTAAACCATTAAGCCATGACAACAGTACTTAGAAATGCGGAAATAGCATATATATAGGATGTAATCCAAAATGGAGCATGATAAAGCAGTTTCTGTGAAGTTGATACAATTCCAAAATGGCCAATCATAGAAATGTGTGGGAAAATCGGCATATATAAGCCCCATAGGCGGGAATACACAGCATAAACGATTGTAGAATAGACCTGCAGGCAGAATGAGTGGAGTAGGGGAGGGACGTTGCTTTCGAGCACAGCGGTGGGGCGTTGAGGAGTCCAGATACATGGTCTGGCTCCTAGTTCACCATCATGAGGCCCAACTCATGCAGGGCCAGGTCTCATGGGAAGCGTACAGGGTGGAGGCATGGGACCAGTTGGCTCATGATCTGACCAGTGCTACTGGCATTCCACGCACTGGTGAGCAGGTCTGTCACCACCATGCGGACCTGAAGCGACGTAAGCAAGACCAGTTGACCCAATGGATCCAGGAGGCCCGGGATATGCCCAACGCCCCACTACTGAGTAAGATACATTTTACTTATGTATGTAAGGAATTCAACTAGCTGATACCAAGGAGTTGTGTATTCCAATATTACTTGTTTTGTATTACAGCTGCAGGTGTCCGCTCTGCGAATCACATGGCACATGAGTGGAGGTTGGTGCGGCTGCGCCACCATGCAGGTTAGTAACCCCACCTAGTACTTGTAAATAAATATTATAATGTAGCACGTAGCAGAACACTGCAGTGTATTGATTAAAAGTAATAGAATGTGCAAGCAGCAAGTAAAAGTCTGCAGGTATGGCTGCAACAAGTTTGTCAGTATGCAAGTGAAACTGGAAATATAACTGATAGAAATAAATAGTTCTGTAATACAGATGTCCCACCATTAATTAAATATAGTATAACCTGCAGTAGTCTCAAGGGTATAGCTTCAGAAGCTGAGTTAATCACATGTGAGATATATCCCCTGTTGAAATGCTGAATCATGACAGAAGTGAGGCTGCTGGAAAGTGTTTGAATCACCACAGGTCTAATATGTGAACAAAGCCTAGAAGCACCAACCTGAACTGTGAAATAGCAGGATGTGTGAGAGTGACAGAAAGGGTCACGTATCAATAAATATAGTAATAACTCCTGAATATATAAGCTTCAGTGTGGTTCTACAGAAATAAATGCATGTGGGAATTAAAACTTAACATCCCAAACTGATTTCAGTGTGTCTGACTCTTGAATGTTCAGGCCAAACCCTGTATATGGTGATCACAGTCAGCGATTTGCAGATAGAATGAATGATTGTCTGACATACTAAACATCCATAGCTGTCCCCTGCCCTGTCATCAAAGTGTAGCAGGATGATGTATCTGATCAAATTCAAAATAACCAGGATAGTGATGTATCTGTAACAGGTCTAGCATGACAGTCAAGTAAGAATCAGTGAGAAAGTATCACCCACAAGTTAATTGTGTTTCTATTACAAATGTATATGAATGTATAATTTATGAATGTGTCATCATTTTCTTTCTCCACCCCACCCTATAATTGCAAATAAAAAAACACTAAATATTGGTATGTGAACATTTCATTAACCATGGACATTTGTCCTGTTTCAAAAATAGATGCATGTCTGTTGTTGCATGTGCCCTGGTCATACCTGCAAACCGGCAAACCTGATGGCCTGTTGCCATTAATCAACCCTGCATGTTGTTCAATTGTGTATTTCTGTTCAAATAATGCATGTGATATTGATATGCCCGTTGTTCAATGGTGTTAATATCTGGGTGTTTGTTTAATGGGAATACCAATGCATGCTGTTACAACTAATTTGAATGGAATAATATGCCTCTAACCCAAACTAACATAACATACCCACAAACCTAGAACGCTTGGGAAGGCAAGTCCCAGCGGACCCACCTCTCCCACCTCAGCTGGCGACTGCACCTGGCACTAGTGCCCAGGCTGGGCCCTCCTCCGGTGGCCCTGTGCCACCTTCGGGTGGAAGCGCTGCAGGGGATGGGGCCCATCCCCCCTCTGCAAGTGTGGCCAGAGGAGCACGTCCACTCACTCTCCAAGGTGTCCAGTCTGTGGTGCGAAGGGAGATCCAAGACTCTGTCCTTGGGCCCCTACGCCAGCTTGAGGCCCGGGTGGCACAGCTTACGGGCTTGCCCATTTTCGCACCCGCACAGCCCCCAGCACAGCCCCATCCTGGGCTGTGAAGGAACAGTGGCAACTGCCTATGGGTGGGGATATCAGTTCCACTGTTGCCATCTGTGGGCTCATGTGCCATGGATATCCCAACCTCCGTCCCCGTCAATTGTGTAACCCCCCCACATGTGTCATACACCGCCCCTGTATGCGTCTTGTCTGTCTTGTCTGTTAACCTACCCAACCTACCTCCCCAGCTATACCGACTAACTCACCTGACATACCACTCTCACCTGATAAAAAAACAAAAAAAAGGGCACTCTGTACCCACAAAAAAATTACGCCCCATACATAGCTGTCCATGTTGCACACATGTCCGCTGGACATCAAAACTGTTAATTACAATTGGCTGTACAACAGGTATTAATGTTGCCCTGACACCTCTCTCAGGGGTGGAAGGTTCCAAATGTCACACCAAATTGCATACAAATGCACAGCTATTGCTGGGTAAGACATGGGCAGCTATGGGCCTCACCTACATCCTTCCTGCAAATTCCAAGCTTGTTTCCCTACTGTCTTACCCTCTTTGTGACCCCTTTTTCACCACTTTCCTGTCACCCCTTTTTGTTTTCTTTCAAAGAAAATAGCTGGTGTCTTGCTTGTGTCTTGGAGCTAAAGCGCCAGTGCATCGTGAGCTCCGCGCAAATGAGCGCAGACCTGGTTTTAAATGCTTAAAAGTGCCTTTGGCACTTTTGATTGACAGGTCTTGTACACATTTTGAAAGAAAAATAAATTCCCACTGTCAGTCTCGATCCCAGGACCCTGGTAACACTAGACTATATGACCTACCACTACGCCACGACTCTCATACAAGAACATAGTGCTAAAATAAATATAACAAGTAATACTAGGAATCAATAGAAAGGTAATATAGGATGTGTACTACCCAAAGCATGTCAGGTAGATTTTAATGCCTGAATTACTGGATTCCCACACTAGTTTAGTGTTCACGGAAACAGCCCTGCTAATCATTAGCTTGTACATAATAATCTGAGGTAATGTTCATATATGAAAGTATTATATGTACACATATGTATATATATATATATATATATATATATATATATATATATTAATACATGTGAAATATAGTGGTAGGTGTCAGTATTCACACACACTCACTACAGGAAACAGTGAAAATAAATGCAGCAACCACAATCTACAACACAGCCTGACTCCTGTGAGACTTAATAACCCTTTTAACTGTGTAAAGGTGCCTTCAGCACTTTGATTGCCAGGTCCTAAACTCAGTTTGAAAGAAAATAATTCCTACTGTCAGTTCCAAGCCCCTTGGTAACACTAGTCTGTATGACCTACCACTAAGCCATAACTCTCATACAAGAACATAGTGCTGAAATAAATTTTACATGTAATAGTAGGAATCAATATATAGGTAATATAGGATGTGTACTACCCAAAGCATGTCAGGTAGATTTGTAATGCCTGAACGACTGTATTCCCATACTAGTTTAGTGTTAACAGTAACAGCCCTGCTAATTGTTAGCTTGTACATAATAATGTAAGTTAATGTACATATATGAAAGTATGTATATGTACACATACATACATATATATATATATATATATATATATATATATATATATATATATATATATATATATTAATACATATGAAATATAGTGGTAGGTGTCAATATCCATACACACTCACTACAGGAAACAGTGAAGATAAATGCAGCAACCAGAATCTGCAACACAGCCTGACTCCTGTGAGACCTACTAACCCCTTTAACTGCTTAAAGGTGCCCCTAGCACTCTGATTGATAGGCCCTATACTCAATTTGAAAGCAAAATATAAGCATACTAGTAGGCCCTACCACAAGACCATTGTAACACTAGTCTGTATGACCTACCAGTAAGCCATGACTCTCATACAGGAATATAGTGCTAAATAAGTGGAACATGTAATAGTAGGAATGAAGATAAAGGCAATATAGTATGTGTACTACCCAAAGCATGTCAGGTAGACTTTTACTGTCCTAAATACTGGATTCCCATACTAGTTTAGTGTTAACAGAAACAGCCCTGCAGATTGTTAGCTTGTACCCAATATTGTCAGCTAATGTACATATATGAAAGTATGTATATGTACACATATGTATATATAGCAATACATATGAAATATAGTCGTAGGCGTCAGTATGCATACACACTCACTACAGGGAACAGGTGAGAGAAATGCAGCAACCTGAATTCACAACACAGCATGAAGCATTAGAGATGTACTAACCTTCACACTCACAGAACATTTTCCAACAGCAAACCAGCATGGTCCACGCCCTTACAATCTGAAAGGGCAACGCCTATCTCACATACCCTTTTATAGCACTGTCCTGAAATCACAGTGAGACATGCAATCAGTACACAACTGGCTGTATGCAATTAGCCAATGCTGCCTTACAATTGGTGCAGAGGCCATCACATGGACCTATGCAGATACCTACAAAAGCATCCAGTACCCACACTCCACACATGCAATACAGTCATTGCACAAACCTACTGAGAAAGAGAGAGAGAGAGACAGAGAGAGAAATAAAAAATATACAGACAGCCAGCAGCAAAACCAGCAGCAGCAGCAGCAAACAGCAAGCAGCAAGCAGCACCACTGACACAGCAACAGCTGCCACAAACACAGGTAATGCAAAGTAGCAGGTTAATACTGTGTTTACTGTGACACCTCAAATGTATCATAGTTCACTATCTATAGGTATGTCCATGAGATAGGTTGTGTGTACATAGTCCTGAAATATATACATATGTAATATTGCTGTACATGTTGCCCATACTTAAAACTTCCATAGCTTAGAACACAAGGCCAGTTGTGCATATGATGCAGTAGTTACCAGGGTCAGTAGAGGTTACTCCTCATTGGTGTGGGACCACTGTGTATGTATGGCACTGTTCAAGTACATATCCTGTAGTATGGCCAGGGATTAATATCAGTCTGTCATGTGGTGCTATGTCCTCCAGGGGTGAACATAGCACACATCCAGGGATACCATTTCGTAACAGTGATGCTATGTGTTCTGCAATGTTGAGGGTGGCCCTCACCTGGACATGTGAGAGGATAGGGAGGTTACAGTCATCTGTGATAACTAATACCACATGTGTAGGAGAATGGGGGGGGGTAACTGCACCTAAACTGTCTGCAATAATGTTGTCAATATCTGTGCATTTGGTGAATGTGAAGCATCTTAACACTGATGACCACAGATGCCTTGCCTTCATGTGAATCTGCCCTGTGCTGCAGTAGCCTCCTGCTATTGTTATACAATGTGCCTGTATCTGTAGTCCACTGGACAGGATAAATAAGTGGTGTGCATATGTTCTGGGTTAGATATGTGTGTGCACAGTACATGCAGTATGTGGGATGTCTGTGGTAAGCATATGCAAAGGGGCCAGCAGTGTGTGTTGTGGCTTCCACTGGCCCAATGGGCTGCATGGATAGCATCACAGTCATAACTAGTGAATAACTGTGTAATTACATGCATACATAGCAAGGTAGTGTACTGTGCTTGTGGTGTTGTTGGGATATGTATATCCAGGCTGAGTAATGTGTGTCCACATCACAGGGTTGGATGGCAACACACATCCAGTATGTAGGGATGAACACCCAGAGTGATTCAGACGTGTCGCCTGTGCAGAAATATCTGGCCATTACCTGTGCATCCCCCACAACACACACACATGCAACATATGGCAGAAGTACTATAGCAGTACACATAGGTTCATAGGTTCATACTAGGCTATTTGCCCTAGGGCATTGATAAGCCTAGTAGAATGTGTTGGTCTTTCACCACCCAATTACAATTTATGCTGCTATGCCCTTGTCCGATGTTAGTATACTGTGCCTCTGTCTAACAGTGACATAGAAGTGATACCTGGGGTACAACTATGATCTCCATCCACTCATCCAGATTCCTATGGAAGAGAGTCAATGAGGGACTCTGCCTAACCTGTAGTGTGAGTTCATTACAGAATGAAGGGAGCCTCTTGGTTAGGAATATGCCCCTCCAGCATGTCCTATTTATGTCAGTGCTGAGGTTCAGGTCTCCTGAGCATGTGGCTGTATGGGACTCTGATTTCCTGAGGTGCAGCATGTTCATTACTTCTGGGTTGGACATGGCTGTATATGCCAGGCACAGCTTGCCTCTGAACAGGCAGTATGCTACTGAGTCCAGCTGGATTTCCTTTAACTGGGCAGCATATGACATCTGTTGGAGCCATTTCATCCTCTTGATGAGGTACTGTTGTCCTTTACCAGTTGCTGTAGGTGTCTGGTTAGGTACATCCCAAAAGGTGCATTGTACGCAATTATAGGCCTGATGATGGATGAATAAAGAGGCACAATGACCTCCTGCCATACATGTGAATCCCTCATGATTAGCTGGGCTATATAACATGTCTTTCAATCCACGTTGGCCATGTGGTTGACAAATGACAGACTGCTATCATGTTTGTCCCCCAAGTCCCCAATTCGTCTTCTGTACTCAATGGCCTAACACCTATGTGGTACTTAGCTACCAATGTGGAGGTGTGGGAATCTGCATTGAATATTGATACTCCCCTCCTTTGTTGTTTGGTCCAAGTGTTGGGGCCGACAAGAACAGTAACAGGTATAACTTGGTAGTGCTGGTGTGCTCCTGGGAAACCTGAAACAGGTTTATGTTACTGCACAGATATCGATGTCCATAATGCTAAGTAGGGTTTTGAGTGCGTGTATCCTGAGGTCTAGACTTCTGGTGTTGAGTAGCATCACTCTTACTTCCTCATCCTTTGTGATACAAATGGATGTGGGTTTGCCTTATGAGCCTTGCCTAATACAGGCACTATGGGTGTAGCAAGAGCCTCCGCCAAAATCCAATAGGCCAGGGGTGACAGGTGCAAGCTGTCCCTAGCAAAGCATTGTGGCTTGTACAGCATACCACCCCAAGATGACAGGCATTGGCACACCTGTGAATGACACCAGTATGTCAGTCAATTGTTGGAAGGGATCATTGTGCCTTGATATTGTGGCATCGTTCTTGGTGAGGGTAAGATGCTACTCAAGGTCAGGGTCATACTGTCTTGGGCTACATGCTCAGAGAGCTCCTTACTGTCTCATGTCATGTAGTCCAGGGAGGTATGTGTCAGGTCATTCACACCAGCATAGACATTGAGTGAGACATACCTGTACTTGCCTTGGAGTTACTTGAGTGTTTGTGTTATGTGGCGGGTCGTAGTGCCCGACAGGCTGCACACTGTGACCCTCACCTCGTTAAGCCTGGTGAACGTGATGTCAGTGTGCCTGATGATAGAGGTACCTAGTACAGGTGTATGAGGTGAGTTGTTTACTGTTAATGGCTGAATCATGACAGAAGTGAGGCTGCTGGAAAGTGTTTGAATCACCACAGGTCTAATATGTGAACAAAGCCTAGAAGCACCAACCTGAACTGTGAAATAGCAGGATGTGTGAGAGTGACAGAAAGGGTCACGTATCAATAAATATAGTAATAACTCCTGAATATATAAGCTTCAGTGTGGTTCTACAGAAATAAATGCATGTGGAATTAAAACTTAACATCCCAAACTGATTTCAGTGTGTCTGACTCTTGAATGTTCAGGCCAAACCCTGTATATGGTGATCACAGTCAGCGATTTGCAGATAGAATGAATGATTGTCTGACATACTAAACATCCATAGCTGTCCCCTGCCCTGTCATCAAAGTGTAGCAGGATGATGTATCTGATCAAATTCAAAATAACCAGGATAGTGATGTATCTGTAACAGGTCTAGCATGACAGTCAAGTAAGAATCAGTGAGAAAGTATCACCCACAAGTTAATTGTGTTTCTATTACAAATGTATATGAATGTATAATTTATGAATGTGTCATCATTTTCTTTCTCCACCCCACCCTATAATTGCAAATAAAAAACCCCACTAAATATTGGTATGTGAACATTTCATTAACCATGGACATTTGTCCTGTTTCAAAAATAGATGCATGTCTGTTGTTGCATGTGCCCTGGTCATACCTGCAAACCGGCAAACCTGATGGCCTGTTGCCATTAATCAACCCTGCATGTTGTTCAATTGTGTATTTCTGTTCAAATAATGCATGTGATATTGATATGCCCGTTGTTCAATGGTGTTAATATCTGGGTGTTTGTTTAATGGGAATACCAATGCATGCTGTTACAACTAATTTGAATGGAATAATATGCCTCTAACCCAAACTAACATAACATACCCACAAACCTAGAACGCTTGGGAAGGCAAGTCCCAGCGGACCCACCTCTCCCACCTCAGCTGGCGACTGCACCTGGCACTCAGTGCCCAGGCTGGGCCCTCCTCCAGTGGCCCTGTGCCACCTTCTCGGTGGAAGCTGCAGGGGATGGGGCCCATCCCCCCTCTGCAAGTGTGGCCAGAGGAGCACGTCCACTCACTCTCCAAGGTGTCCAGTCTGTGGTGCGAAGGGAGATCCAAGACTCTGTCCTTGGGCCCCTACGCCAGCTTGAGGCCCGGGTGGCACAGCCACGGGCTTGCCCATTTTCGCACCAAGATTAGCCCCCAGCACAGCCCATCCTGGGCTGTGAAGGAACAGTGGTAACTGCCTATGGGTGGGGATATCAGCTCCACTGTTGCCATCTGTGGGCTCATGTGCCATGGATATCACAACCTCCGTCCCCGTCAATTGTGTAACCCCCCCACATGTGTCATACACCGCCCCTGTATGCGTCTTGTCTGTCTTGTCTGTTAACCTACCCAACCTACCTCCCCAGCTATACCGACTAACTCACCTGACATACCACTCCTCACCTGATAAAAAAAAAAAAGGGCACTCTGTACCCACAAAAAATTAAGCCCCATACATAGCTGTCCATGTTGCACACATGTCCGCTGGACATCAAAACTGTTAATTACAATTGGCTGTACAACAGGTATTAATGTTGCCCTGACACCTCTCTCAGGGGTGGAAGGTTCCAAATGTCACACCAAATTGCATACAAATGCACAGCTATTGCTGGGTAAGACATGGGCAGCTATGGGCCTCACCTACATCCTTCCTGCAAATTCCAAGCTTGTTTCCCTACTGTCTTACCCTCTTTGTGACCCCTTTTTCACCACTTTCCTGTCACCCCTTTTTCTTTTCTTTCAAAGAAAATAAGCGCGTGTGTCTTGTGTAGCGGAGCTAAACGCCAGTGCATCGTGAGCTCAGCAAATGAGCATGACCTGGTTTTAATGCTTAAAAGTGCCTTGGCACTTTTGATTGACAGGTCTTGTACACATTTTGAAAGAAAAATAAATTCCCACTGTCAGTCTCAATCCCAGGTCCCTGGCAACACTAGACTATATGAACTACCACTCACCCATGACTCTCATACAAGAACATAGTGCTAAAATAAATATAACAAGTAATACTAGGAATCAATAGAAAGGTAATATAGGATGTGTACTACCCAAAGCATGTCAGGTAGATTTTAATGCCTGAATTACTGGATTCCCACACTAGTTTAGTGTTCACGGAAACAGCCCTGCTAATCGTTAGCTTGTACATAATAATCTGAGGTAATGTTCATATATGAAAGTATTATATGTACACATATGTGTATATATATATATATATATATATATATATATATATATATATATATATATATATTAATACATGTGAAATATAGTGGTAGGTGTCAGTATTCACACACACTCACTACAGGAAACAGTGAAAATAAATGCAGCAACCACAATCTACAACACAGCCTGACTCCTGTGAGACTTAATAACCCTTTTAACTGTGTAAAGGTGCCTTCAGCACTTTGATTGCCAGGTCCTAAACTCAGTTTGAAAGAAAATAATTCCTACTGTCAGTTCCAAGCCCCTTGGTAACACTAGTCTGTATGACCTACCACTAAGCCATAACTCTCATACAAGAACATAGTGCTGAAATAAATTTTACATGTAATAGTAGGAATCAATATATAGGTAATATAGGATGTGTACTACCCAAAGCATGTCAGGTAGATTTGTAATGCCTGAACGACTGTATTCCCATACTAGTTTAGTGTTAACAGTAACAGCCCTGCTAATTGTTAGCTTGTACATAATAATGTAAGTTAATGTACATATATGAAAGTATGTATATGTACACATACATACATATATATATATATATATATATATATATATATATATATATATATATATATATATATATATATTAATACATATGAAATATAGTGGTAGGTGTCAATATCCATACACACTCACTACAGGAAACAGTGAAGATAAATGCAGCAACCAGAATCTGCAACACAGCCTGACTCCTGTGAGACCTACTAACCCCTTTAACTGCTTAAAGGTGCCCCTAGCACTCTGATTGATAGGCCCTATACTCAATTTGAAAGCAAAATATAAGCATACTAGTAGGCCCTACCACAAGACCATTGTAACACTAGTCTGTATGACCTACCAGTAAGCCATGACTCTCATACAGGAATATAGTGCTAAATAAGTGGAACATGTAATAGTAGGAATGAAGATAAAGGCAATATAGTATGTGTACTACCCAAAGCATGTCAGGTAGACTTTTACTGTCCTAAATACTGGATTCCCATACTAGTTTAGTGTTAACAGAAACAGCCCTGCAGATTGTTAGCTTGTACCCAATATTGTCAGCTAATGTACATATATGAAAGTATGTATATGTACACATATGTATATATAGCAATACATATGAAATATAGTCGTGGCGTCAGTATGCATACACACTCACTACAGGGAACAGGTGAGAGAAATGCAGCAACCTGAATTCACAACACAGCATGAAGCATTAGAGATGTACTAACCTTCACACTCACAGAACATTTTCCAACAGCAAACCAGCATGGTCCACGCCCTTACAATCTGAAAGGGCAACGCCTATCTCACATACCCTTTTATAGCACTGTCCTGAAATCACAGTGAGACATGCAATCAGTACACAACTGGCTGTATGCAATTAGCCAATGCTGCCTTACAATTGGTGCAGAGGCCATCACATGGACCTATGCAGATACCTACAAAAGCATCCAGTACCCACACTCCACACATGCAATACAGTGCAAACCTACTGAGAAAGAGAGAGACAGAGAGAGAAATAAAAAAATATACAGACAGCCAGCAGCAAAACCAGCAGCAGCAGCAGCAAACAGCAAGCAGCAAGCAGCACCACTGACACAGCAACAGCTGCCACAAACACAGGTAATGCAAAGTAGCAGGTTAATACTGTGTTTACTGTGACACCTCCAAATGTATCATAGTTCACTATCTATAGGTATGTCCATGAGATAGGTTGTGTGTACATAGTCCTGAAATATATACATATGTAATATTGCTGTACATGTTGCCCATACTTAAAACTTCCATAGCTTAGAACACAAGGCCAGTTGTGCATATGATGCAGTAGTTACCAGGGTCAGTAGAGGTTACTCCTCATTGGTGTGGGACCACTGTGTATGTATGGCACTGTTCAAGTACATATCCTGTAGTATGGCCAGGGATTAATATCAGTCTGTCATGTGGTGCTATGTCCTCCAGGGGTGAACATAGCACACATCCAGGATACCATTTCGTAACAGTGATGCTATGTGTTCTGCAATGTTGAGGGTGGCCTCACGTGGACATGTGAGAGGATAGGGAGGTTACAGTCATCTGTGATAACTAATACCACATGTGTAGGAGAATGGGGGGGGGTAACTGCACCTAAACTGTCTGCAATAATGTTGTCAATATCTGTGCATTTGGTGAATGTGAAGCATCTTAACACTGATGACCACAGATGCCTTGCCTTCATGTGAATCTGCCCTGTGCTGCAGTAGCCTCCTGCTATTGTTATACAATGTGCCTGTATCTGTAGTCCACTGGACAGGATAAATAAGTGGTGTGCATATGTTCTGGGTTAGATATGTGTGTGCACAGTACATGCAGTATGTGGGATGTCTGTGGTAAGCATATGCAAAGGGGCCAGCAGTGTGTGTTGTGGCTTCCACTGGCCCAATGGGCTGCATGGATAGCATCACAGTCATAACTAGTGAATAACTGTGTAATTACATGCATACATAGCAAGGTAGTGTACTGTGCTTGTGGTGTTGTTGGGATATGTATATCCAGGCTGAGTAATGTGTGTCCACATCACAGGGTTGGATGGCAACACACATCCAGTATGTAGGGATGAACACCCAGAGTGATTCAGACGTGTCGCCTGTGCAGAAATATCTGGCCATTACCTGTGCATCCCCCACAACACACACATGCAACATATGGCAGAAGTACTATAGCAGTACACATAGGTTCATAGGTTCATACTAGGCTATTTGCCCTAGGGCATTGATAAGCCTAGTAGAATGTGTTTGTCTTTCACCACCCAATTACAATTTATGCTGCTATGCCCTTGTCCGATGTTAGTATACTGTGCCTCTGTCTAACAGTGACATAGAAGTGATACCTGGGGTACAACTATGATCTCCATCCACTCATCCAGATTCCTATGGAAGAGAGTCAATGAGGGACTCTGCCTAACCTGTAGTGTGAGTTCATTACAGAATGAAGGGAGCCTCTTGGTTAGGAATATGCCCCTCCAGCATGTCCTATTTATGTCAGTGCTGAGGTTCAGGTCTCCTGAGCATGTGGCTGTATGGGACTCTGATTTCCTGAGGTGCAGCATGTTCATTACTTCTGGGTTGGACATGGCTGTATATGCCAGGCACAGCTTGCCTCTGAACAGGCAGTATGCTACTGAGTCCAGCTGGATTTCCTTTAACTGGGCAGCATATGACATCTGTTGGAGCCATTTCATCCTCTTGATGAGGTACTGTTGTCCTTTACCAGTTGCTGTAGGTGTCTGGTTAGGTACATCCCAAAAGGTGCATTGTACGCAATTATAGGCCTGATGATGGATGAATAAAGAGGCACAATGACCTCCCCTGCCATACATGTGAATCCCTCATGATTAGCTGGGCTATATAACATGTCTTTCAATCCACGTTGGCCATGTGGTTGACAAATGACAGACTGCTATCATGTTTGTTCCCCAGGTCCCCAATTACGTCTTCTGTACTCAATGGCCTAACACCTATGTGGTACTTAGCTACCAATGTGGAGGTGTGGGAATCTGAGTTGAATATTGATACTCCCCCTCCTTTGTTGTCTGGTCCAAGTGTTGGGGCCGACAAGAATGGTAACAGGTATAACTTGGTAGTGCTGGTGTGCTCCTGGGAAACCTGAAACAGGTTTATGTTACTGCACAGATATCGATGTCCATAATGCTAAGTAGGGTTTTGAGTGCGTGTATCCTGAGGTCTAGACTTCTGGTGTTGAGTAGCATCACTCTTACTTCCTCATCCTTTGTGATACAAATGGATGTGGGTTTGCCTTATGAGCCTTGCCTAATACAGGCACTATGGGTGTAGCAAGAGCCTCCGCCAAAATCCAATAGGCCAGGTGTGACAGGTGCAAGCTGTCCCTAGCAAACATTGTGGCTTGTACAGCATACCACCCCAAGATGACAGGCATTGGCACACCTGTGAATGACACCAGTATGTCAGTCAATTGTTGGAAGGGATCATTGTGCCTTGATATTGTGGCATCGTTCTTGGTGAGGGTAAGATGCTACTCAAGGTCAGGGTCATACTGTCTTGGGCTACATGCTCAGAGAGCTCCTTACTGTCTCATGTCATGTAGTCCAGGGAGGTATGTGTCAGGTCATTCACACCAGCATAGACATTGAGTGAGACATACCTGTACTTGCCTTGGAGTTACTTGAGTGTTTGTGTTATGTGGCGGGTCGTAGTGCCCGACAGGCTGCACACTGTGACCCTCACCTCGTTAAGCCTGGTGAACGTGATGTCAGTGTGCCTGATGATAGAGGTACCTAGTACAGGTGTATGAGGTGAGTTGTTTACTGTTAATGGCTGTGAGTGTTCAGCACATTGGCTTTGTGTGATATGTGTTGCACGTGTTTGTTTCCGTGGTAGTGGTTGCTTGAGTGTCTGCTTAGGAGGTCTCTGCTGCGTAGGCAGACCTGTAGTCTGAGCCTACGAGTATGTTCATGTGTGATCATGTGTTAGTTTTGCTGTCATGGTAGGTCTATGTGAGACTGGAAGTGTAGTGAGTGTGGTTTCCTTCTCCACCTGACTGGTTATGGCAGTATTGAGTAGAGAGAGCCTAGCCTCCAGTTTGGTATATGGTTGCATCACTCACATGTGTTTGAATTTGTTGTTAGGAGGAGGGGGTTGTCTGTGTACATGCAGCTGTTATAACATTGTCTCTGGATTACCACACTCACCAGCTGGACTGGGGAGGAGACTGACAACTGACCTTTGGACATGCTAGAATTCTATTGTGAATTCCGTAATAATTGAAAACAAGGTCCAGTGGGGAGTGAGGGTGTACTGATATTACCTACTACTGCTGACTGATATAATAGCTTCAGTGAGCAAGTGCCAGGTAACCTAAGTGCAATGTGTTACAATTAAGTAAATGCAACAATGACAAGCAGTCACTTGCTGTCATGTGTAACATGGAAATACGTACAGTAAGCAATGCAGATATCAGTAGTGAGTCACAGAAGTGCTGAGAAGCTGTGTATTATGTGGAAGTAACGTACCAGTGAAATAACAAGCTAACAAATAACAAGCATATAAACAAAGCTAGATTCAGGAGGCCTGGATGTAGTGTTTGCTACAGCAAACAAGGTGTACCAATGTCAGTAAGATACAGCTCAAATATGCAGGCACTATAAACCTGAAACCAGATGTTCCCAGCTATGAATGGCAGAGTACAGCCTATTGTCACACAAGAGTGCAGACCACAAACCTTGTTAATGTTAAATAACTGGCCTGAAGGCCAACTGCCTATACCAGAACTAATACACTTGGACACTGGGCTCTCAATCAGCAGTTCCCAACTTCAAAGGATGAAAGATATGTGTCCTGCCACCACAGTGCTTGCCACAAACCTCCCTAATGTAAAACAACTGGTCTGAAGGCCAAGTGCTTAGTCCAAATGACTTAGAATGATAGCTATACTTTAATCAAGTTACAACCAAGCAGTAATAAGTACAATTTAATACTCCCTGTATAGAATGTGTACCATGTATTGCTGAGATACTATGCTGATAACCTGTTTGTGTACCTTTCCAGGGGAACATGGCTCCGAAAAGGAACCCCGCATATTCTGCTGCAGAGGATGAAGTGATCCACCAGAGCCTGGTTCATGACTATGCCATCCTGTTCTCACCCACCACCCAGAATCAGCAGGAGAGGTCTGCACTGTGGCAAAATCTTGTTAGCAGGATAAATGATGTTGGCATGCATGATAGGACATATGAGCAGGTGAGACATCACTGCAGTGATTTGATTAGAAATGTCTGCCAGCGTGCTGCAGATATCCGCAGGCAACAGGTTGCCACAGGTGGGGGGTGGCCACACATCCCCCCTCACCAGACAGGAGGGGCTACTGCTAAGTGTTGTGGATCCAGCCCCAGAACAACAACAACAGCAGTCATGCATCATGATGGAGGTTGGATCCACACAGCAGCAAGACACCGAGCGTGCAGGTAAGATGCCATATTTATTTATTGTTATTAGTTTTACATTTGTTGACCGAGATAGTCTAGCTGGATATATGTCCATTTTCAGTAGAGGCCTGGCGAGAAAAGCTCCACACATAACATAATAAAGGCAGACAGACAAGTTGTTAATACAGACATCCAAAATAATAGAAATATACACCAGCTTGTTAATTAAATCAACATACATTTAAGGAACTCAAACAGTTTAAAGTCATACACAATGTACAGTCGGTTTCAAAGCAATTCTACCTAAAACATAACGGTTATGCAATAAGGCAAAAGCCATATAGATAATAGTTAAAGCTCAGAAGGGTAGAGAAGTAGAAGGAGTATGAAAGATAAAATAATAGGGAAGAGGCAGGAGTCAAGAAGGGAAGTGAGGAAAAGAAGGAAGACAGTCAAGAGGAGGTGGGAGGGATGGGAGAAGTAGGTCAGAGCATAGAAGGACATCAAGGGGAAAGAAACAGGGTAGAAGCTAGTTTTTATGCACAATGAGGGGTTAAAGGTAAAGAGAGGGTGGGGAGAGGGACGTTAGCCTAGAGTACTACAAGAACAAAGCCAGTGGTTTTGGAAGTACAGTTTGAGTTGTTGTTTGAAGAGAGGTAAGGGTGAGATTAGAGTTAACTCCTGGTATGTACATATGACTGTTCTGTACACTGTTACTTCATGCATGCATAAGGTGTGCACGTGGTATGTATCTGTCATCATGATATGTAATTGTGCATGTGTGATACAGACATTATGAGCAGCTGATATGTATAAGGGAACTAGTGTACTACTGTACTGTATCATGTGCAAAACAAATGGCACACTTGTGCCCACTGACATTACTCTCTTCATACTTCCAGGTCCCTCCCATCTAGCAACGAGGCAGGCCATACATGCTGGTGAGTGTGTTTAACATTACCTGAAAAACAATTTATAATACTAGTAAGAGTAGTGTAACTCTGTAGTATACATGCTGGTGAGTGTGTTTAATAATACCTGCAATACACAGTTTAACAATAGTAAGAGTAGTGTAACACAGTACTGATGTGTGTGTTTACTGTGGGGTGTGCATGTGTGCGAGTGTGCCTGTGCCCATGTGTGCATGTGTGTTTGTGTCCATGAGTGCATGTGTCCATTTCTGAATGTGTGCATTAGTATTGAAGAGCATCTCTGTCAAATATGTGTTGAGACTGTAATCTGTGTTCCCTGTTTTCCTCCCGTAGGTTCTGGTGCTGCTCTGGTGACCTGCAGCAGGGAACCTGAATCTTGTGCCCCAGGTACTGATGATGATGAAATGTCTGTAATGGTGCAGGAAGGTGTGTCTGGGTCCGCCATTGGTCAGCCAATTGACAGTACACAGCTGTCAACCCCGTCAATGCGCACAGTCATCCTGCCATTACATCCTTTGTCACCATTGTCCCTAGGTGATGGACAGTATGCAGTGGGCATAGATCAGGGTAATGTGGTACCTGTGGTACATGAATCCCCACAAGGCAGCCATGAGCAGGGTCCTCCAATGGTACCACGCAGACAGTCACCCATGGGTTCTCGTGGGAGCATCCGTGGCCGCACTGCCTCTGGCCGACGTGCCCAAGGAGGTATGTCAACCTCCACTATGTTTCGGACTGTTATGCAGGCACAGGCATGTATGGAAAGGTACACCAGACAGGGTCTGAGGGAGCTGAGAGCATGTCGCACAGCCATGACAGACGGCATGCATGACGTTGCGAATGCTATCCGTAACTTCACAGATGTCATTGACAGACGTTGTGGGGACATACAACAGCTGCTCCACAACCAGATGTCCATGGGCCAGGGCGATGGTGTGCGTTTGCGACATCGACGTGGCCGTATGCCAGCAACAGCACCAGCTGGCAGTGACCGCGGACGACAACAGGCCTACTCACGCACCTCAAGTGCCAGCACCAGCCCCAGCAATGCTGGGTCTGTGCTGTCATCAGGAAACCCCAGGAGACCACATGCACGTGGCTCTGGACAGTCCCAACAGGGAACTGTGTCCAGTCAACACACCCCTGCTTCCGATGACAGTACCCAGTCTGGGTTAGTACCGGATACGGCCCGTAGCACCCCTGCCAGGCACAGGTACCGTGTCCGTGCCCACAGACACTGATCTGGATGACCTGACAGGTGCAGTCTGTGGCTGTCCACAAAACCCTGTACATGGCAGCCATTATGTGGGACTGTGTGCGTGCTTACACACATGCAGAAATCTAGCACCTAGAGCAAACACATACACACACACACTGCACCAACACCGGTTCACCCTGTACTGCTGCCCCTCACAAACACACATACACACACATGTCAATTGGTGTTACCAGTGGCTGGCTTGGGCATACCTAACCCACACCCTGTGCATATGATGACACTGTGCCACCTCCTGCATACTACAGCATTGGTGCAGGAAAAGGTAAACACGTTGCTGATGCACAGGGTGACTACATAGATGTGTATAAGTAGTAACATGTTGGTAACTGTTCACTGTTCCACTATGATTGTGTGTATATCCCAGCAGTCCTGCTGCAGTAACTGTATGAATGTCCTCAATTATCTTCTGCACCCATACTACTTACCAAAGTGTACCAGCTGCACACCATCACATGCTACCATTGACTATGGGAATGCGCATCATGTGCTGTTATGTAGATTCAGCTATATGTATCTGTTCTGTCACACATGCATTTACACACACCCTGCTACCCCCACACATGCACACGCTCACCTGCCATTCCCATTATTTATTACCCTACATGAGTAGCTGTCGATACATGACAGGTACACATTTGAGAAGTGCACTATGTTGTTTACTACCAATTTCCTCCTCTCTACCTGTACTTACAGGGTGCAGGCAACCTCATCAGTTCAAAGGTGTAATGTGCATCAGGTACTATGGTACCCTGATTGCCACATCAAACATGTTTCCCATACGGAAATGCACACACAGACACATCCCACATCCACACACTTGCCACATTCAGGCTTCAAAACACTATCTAGGTATATTCTGGTACATGTGCGTGTTACAGTAGCATGTAACACTATACTGAGTACTGGCAGTTGTCTGTTGTCATGTTGTTTGTATAGAGTAAAAGAATTGTTCGTTTATTCTACTTTGTTTTGTGGACATTACTTGAAGAAGTGTTACCTTACATGTGTTATTGGTACCACCACCTTCTCTTTTGTAGTTTTGTTTGTATAGGGTGCTGTCAACATCACTGCTTGTTAAGGGAAATGTGCACCCTGCAGTGCATAGCCCCATTTGGCAAAGCCACATCCCACCCCCATCATTGTGCACACACACTAACCCCACCCACAGTAAAACACATACTTTCCATTTGCAAGATTCAAACCCATACCTAACTGTGTTATGACAGTAGAAGCAGACACATTAGCAGAGTGTGCTATTTGCATTAGTGGGAGAAATCCTTTCTAATGCTGTACTTAGAGGGTGCTGACATCATCTGTGTGTAGGAGGAGGGATGTGCACCCTGTAGTGTGTTCTCCCAGTTGGCAAAAGGAACTTACCCCTCCCAGCATCATGCACACACATAAACCCCACTCATACTAACACACATACATTTCCTTTGCAGGATTCAAACCCCTACCTAACTATGTTATGACACTGGAGAAAGACGCATTAGCAGAGAACGCTATACAAACTACTGGAGGACTTTAATTCAGGTAATATAATTATAGAGTCCTGAAATCATCAGTGTTTCAAAAGGGGGATCTGCATCCTGTACTGTACTGTCACAGTTGCTAATAGGGGAATTTCCCACACACACATCAATGTGTTCGAGGTTTGCATATGTGGGGGATCCAGTACTCCAGTGTGATTAGTATATGGTTCGATTGCAACAATGAGGGATATACTTCCAGTGGTGAGCATTTTGTACTCATGTTTGTGATGATCAGGTCTAGTATATCTGCCCCTCTTGTGGGAAGGTTGATTACCTGTTCCATAGCTAAAGAATGTCTGATCTATGGGAACCCTAGAGCTTGGGTATTGTGGCTTGTGTAATGTTCACAGTCTATGTTTGGGTAGCTGACGTCACCCAGTATGATGGTATTTGCAGAGAAATCTATACTCTCCTGTGTGAGCATGAAGGCTGTGTGGGAGTCCTGAGTTTGAGAGGGTGCTGTAAGAGCTCCTCTGTGTCTCTTTCCATGTGGTCCAGGGAGGTGCGTCTCAGGTTGTTTGCACCAGCATGGACAATGACTGCCTCATAGTTGTACTTGCTGTGGAGTGACCTGTGTGCCTGTGTTATGTGGCACATTCTATCACCCGACAGGTGGCTAAATGTGACCCTCACCTTGCTCAGTCTGGAGGCGGGGACGTCAGTCAACAGCTCATGTCAAGCATGTTCACACCCCTCATAAATGATGTGGAAACCTTCAAAGGCCCCAGGCCTGTTGAAAATATGGACCAGACTGCAGATACCTGTATAAAGGCATTCTATGGACACATTCAGGAATGCATGGATCATGCAACCACATATGAAAGCATGACCCAATGCTCCAAAGGCAGGCGTCCTGTGTGCGGACACCAGCCATAAACAAACTATACAATAGAAGGATGAAGCCACTACATGATACAACTAACTCCCAAAATGTGAAGGCATCACTGATGAGTATTGGAAGACAACTACAGGCACCCATACGATTGTCTAAGGCCATCTTTGAGAGAAGATTCCACAAGCCACTGAGGATAATCACAAGGCTTTCTGTAGTTATGTTAGGAACCTGGGTGGTAATACCCAGATATGCTCAGAGGTAATCCAAGATGTCACACGAAATACAAAACACACAGACATTGCCATCATCCTAGTGGACAGGTTCACTGCTGCCTTCTCCCCCCCACCACACCAAAAGGGCAAATATGTCTCGCAGCAGAGTGCTGCCCCCCCTGACATCACAGATGCTCAGGTAAGAGATGCCCTCTCCAAAGCAGTAAACACTGCATCAATGGGACCAGACAGTGTCCCAGGCTGTGTCCTACATGAACCACAAGAAGAGCTACACCCAGACATAACACTACTGTTCAATCCTAGCCTTACTACACGATATATGGCCAAAGAGTGGCGTACAGCAACAGTGGTCCCTCTACATTCAGGTGGTGCCTTAACGGATCCAGGGCACTATTCGCCCCATATGTCTGAATAGCTTGGTCTGCAAAGCTATGGCAAGGATCATCATGAACCTCACATACATAGATATTGGGGACCTATAGACATGTCACCATACACAGTTTGGCTTTGTTAATGGCAGATCCTGCCTCTCAAACCTGTTTGATTTCTTTGAAACAGTCACCAAGGCCACTGTCAAGGGGAATGAGGTCTACACAGCCTACCTAGACCTTGCATAAGCCTTTGATACAATACCCCACTTGTGCATTCTAGGGAAGCTCACCAGTGTACATATTAACCCCTATGTCACTATGGATATTGCACAGTGGCTCAAGGGCAGAACACACATGGTTAGAATTGCTGGTGCCATGTCAGCCTCAAACCAGGTACAAGTGGTGTCCCACAAGGCTGAGCCCTGGGAGCTGTCATGTTCATTATATATTTGTCATAGGTACAGGCCAACATGGAAGTACTGTGGCTGAGCAAGTCGCAGATGACTGCAAACCGGACGCCATAATCAACTCTCCAGCTAACACACGCATCCTCCAAAAGGGCCTCTTGCAAACACACGACTTGTGCCACAGCCATGGCCTCAAGGTGAATGACAAAAAGCGTATAGTCATCCCCTTTGTCAAACACAAAGTGACCACAAAGTACCACATATGTGTTAATCCATTAAGTGCAGACGAAGGAATTATGGACCTTGGGGTACACAAGTTGATAGCATTCTATCATTTGACAACAACATGGACAAAGTGGTTAGGAAAACATTTTATATGGGCCACATCATCATGATGGGATCCACATGTAGATCAGGGGAGGACATTGTGCCCCTTTACTCATCCCTCATCATGCCCATAATTGACTATAATGACCCTGTCGGCATGCACCTTACCAGACACCTGCAGCAACTGGAAAGACCACATACGTACCTCGACAAGAGGATCAAAGGGCTCAAACAGATGCCACATACTGACTGGTTAAAGAAACAGCAGCTCTACTCAGTGGCATACTGCCTCTTCATAGGCAATCTGTGCCTGACATATAAAGCCATGTCCCTCACTTAATGGCCATGCTGCACCTCAGAATATCCAGATCCCATCAGGATACACGCTGGAAAGACTTGAATCTCAGGAGTGATATACATAGGACATGCTGGAGGGGCACATTCATAACTCAGAGGCTCCCTTCATTCTGGAATATTATCCCAATAGAGGTTAGGCAGAGTCACTCAGTGACTATCTTCAAGAGTGATATTAATGACTGGATGTGACATTGTAGGGTTACCCTATGTATCACTTATGTGTCACTGTGAGACAGAGGCACAGTATACTAACCTTGGAAAAGGGCATAGCAAGATAGATTTACAATGCATGGTGAAAGCCACACACATTCTGGCTAGGTGGATACATGCCCTGGGCAGACATCCCTGTATGAACCTATGGACCTATGTATCTTGTTCACCATTGGCCCTATGTGCTGTTAATCACCAATGCAATCTCAATACTATGGTAGCATGTGCAAAGGTCAGTTGTCAGTCACCTCTATGGTACAGTTGTGGAATATGTGTGTCATGTAGTAATGTCACAGCTGCCACATGTACACAATCAACCCTATCCCCTACCCATGGATGTACAACACATGTATGAGATGGAAACACATGGCCAAACTGTGGACTAAGCACTCTGAACCCAGTACTGGCATAACCTGTCAGGTGGCATGAAATACTACAGTGACAGCAATACCAATCTGATGTGGACCTACACTGACAGCAATACAAGCATGGAAACACACCGGGCCATTCGTGGAGCCTAAGTATAGCATCCTGCATGACTGTCAGACATCTCTGCAGCTGGCACACAGGCATACGTTAGGCCTGCACACAGCATGCATAACACATAGCACACAAATCCTGTGTGCCAAACAAGCACAGTCTGTACAGCTATACAACACTACTGCTGCAGTTGTGTTAGGTACTTTTATTGTCCAGTACAGTGAGGACATGCTCACCAGGCTGGACAAGGTGTAGGTCACAGTGATATGCTCATGGGGCACTATGGTCCACCACATAACACAAGCATACAGGTCAGTCAGATGCATAGACACATATGACTCAGTCATTGTCCATGCCACCACAGCTGATGTGGGATGTCCCTCACTGGGATACATGATAGGGAACATGGAAGGGATCACTGAGCAAGTGACACAGGCTGGTAGAACCCTGACCTTGGTTGGCATCAGACCCTCACCAGGGATTCTGACATATTACTGAATGCTAATGAATTACTGTAGCTACAACACCCTAGCTGAATGGTTCTTAGCATGCGGTCACTGCATTGCTATGGAATAACGTCTTACCACTCCCACAACAGGTGAAAACATGCAGCACCTGTTCATCAACAACAGGTAGACTATATGCCCCAGACCAGGTGTGTATCCCTCACTACTAGGCTGATAGCATCTGCATCTCACACTGTATATACACATCCCACATGCAGCACCTGCACAGAAGACCACAGTCATAATGTTACCCTGTGCAAATACCATGTATTCACATGTGGCAGGCATCACACATGGTAACTATTGAAGGGCACAGGTACATATGTGTATTTGGCACACACATGCATCATGTGTGCATTGCCATAACTGGTTTAATCAATGTCATGCATTATTGTGAGGGACAACCCGCACACATGGGCATTCTGTGTGGGCAAAACACACGTGGCACGTCTGTAATCAAAAGCCATAAATAATTGTGATATCGTTTAGAAAGGGGTATGCGCATCCTGTAGTGTGTTTTCCCAGTTGCCAAAAGGGATACTTCAATCATACACACTTACCCCCCCTTTACACACACTTGCCAGTTACTGGATTCAAACCCCTACCTAACTATGTTATGACACTAGAGACAGACGTATTAGCAGAGCGTACTATTCGCATTACTGGGAGATTTCTTTTCCCCTGATATACTTATAGGGTGCTGACATCATCAGAGTTTAGAAAGTGGAATGAGCATTCTGTGGTGTGTTTACACAGTTGCCAAAAGGGATGTTCCTTTCATACCCACTTACACCCCTTCACACACACTTGCCACTTGCTGGATTCAAACCTCTACCTAACTATGTTATGACACTAGAGACGGACACATTAGCGGAGCGCGCTATTCGCATTACTGGGAGATTTCTTTTCCCCTGATATACTTATAGGGTGCTGACATCATCAGAGTTTAGAAAGTGGAATGAGCATCCTGTGGTGTGTTTACACAGTTGCCAAAAGGGATGTTTCTTTCATATCCACTTACCCCCCTTCACACACACTTACCACTTGCTGTATTCAAACCCCTATCTAACTATGTTATGACACTAGAGACAGATGCATTAGCAGAGCATGCTATTCGCATTAGTGGGAGATTTCCTTTCCCCTGATATACTTATAGGGTGCTGACATCATCAGAGTTTAGAAAGTGGAATGAGCATCCTGTGGTGTGTTTACACAGTTGCCAAAAGTGACGTTCCTTTCATACACACACACTTACCCCCCTTCACACACACTTGCCACATTCAAACCCCTACCTAACTATGTTATGACACTAGAGATGGACACATTAGTAGAGCGCGCTATTCGAATTACTGGGAGATTTCCTTTCCCCTGATATACTTATAGGGTGCTGACATCATCAGAGTTTAAAAAGTGGAATGAGCATCCTGTGGTGTGTTTACACAGTTGCCAAAAGGGATGTTCCTTTCATACACACACTTGCTGGATTCAAAACCCTACCGAACTAGGTTATGACACTAACTAGAGACGGACGCATTAGCAGAGCGCGCTATTCAGATTACTGGGAGATTTCTTTTCTCCTGATATACTTATAGGGTGCTGACATGATCAGTGTCTAGAAAGGGGAATGAGCATCCTCTGGTGTGTTTTCACAGTTGCTAGGAGTAACATTTGGACTAAGTGTGTGAGCATGCCCAGTTCAGCCTTCCCATGGCATGTTGTGTGAAAGATGTCTCATTTATCTAAGTGTGTGAGCATGCCCAGTGTGAGCTTTCCATATGTTGAACTCTGCAGCCCATCACATTTGTGGATGAGTGTGACCTTCAACAAATACCTCCAGTTTATGGTTGTGTGTTCTGTGCCATGTTGTGTAGTTATTGTCCAAATGCTTTTTGTGTGAACACAACAGGGAGTATACTGTGCCTGCAGGTTTTGCATGGGATACTTTGCATACAATTGTCAACATCCGTTCATACTGACCTAACACTGTAGTACTGTATAGTGTAGTGGTTCAGTACTTTCACTGTGGTGGTCAGTATCCTGGGCTTTAGTCCTATCACTGCTTTACATTTCCATAGTGTGCACAACAGCCTGGTTAGGGTCCAGTTGTGCACATCTGCACAAAGGCGGTGCCTCTACGGACCCTGGTAATTACTGCCCCATAAGCTTAACAAGTCTAGTCTGCAAAGCTATGGAGAGGATCATAATTGAGCTCATAAACAAAGATATAGGGGACATGCAGACATTGTACCCGTCCCAGTTTGGCTTGGTCAAGGGCAGATCATGCCTTTTGTACTTAGTTGACATCTTCAAAACGGTCACTAAGGCCATTGTTGAGGGAAAGGCAGTCCATACAGCCTACCTTGGCCTTGCAAACACTTTCAACACAATACCCCACTCAGGTATTGTAGAAAACCCTACCAACTGAAATGTAAACCCATATGTCACAAGATGGGTTGCAAACTGGCTTAAGGACGGGACCCACAGGGTTAGAGTTGCTGGCACTATGTCAGACTCCAGGCCGGTCACAAGTGGTGTCACACAGGGCTCAGTCCTTGGCCCCCTATTGTTTGTCATCTACTTCTCAGAAGTACAGGCCAACATGGGAGGACTTTGGCTGACAAAGTTTGCAGATGACTGCACACTGGGCGCCATAGTGGACAGTGCATCAGACACGGATATCCTTCAGAAGGGACTCATGGAAACTGATAGCTGGTGCCAGAGCCATGGCCTGAAGTCAAATTGCACAACATGTGTAGTCATACCCTTCGGGAAAAGCAAGGTAACCCCAAGCTACCATATAGGTGGCAATCCTCTAAGCACAGAGGAGGTTATCATGGACCTGGGGACACAGGTTGACAGTCACCATTCTTCTGACACTCACGTTGCTAAAGTGGCTAGAAAGACCTTCTACATTGCCCACCTGATCAGGAAGGGATTCACATCCAGATCTAGTGGGTCATTGTTCCCCTGTACTCTTCACTTATCAGACCGGTGATCGAGTACAATGCCCTATTCTGGATGTATCTCACCCGACATCTGCAGCAATTGGAGAGACCCTGAATGCCCCCCACCAAAAGGATAAAGGGACTCCAACATCTGTCATATGCTGCCAGATTGAAGACACTCCCGCTCTATTCAGTCACATACCATCTGCTTAGAGGTGACATGTGCCTGACATGCAAGGCCATGTCCAAACAGGAATTAATGGACATGCTCCACCTCAAAATCGGCAGATCCACCTGAACCACTAGTGCAAGTGACTTACACCTTAGCATGGATGTACGTTGGACATGTTGGAGGGATGGATTTATCACTCGGAGACTCCCTATGCTGTGGAATACAATCCTGGTCCATGTGAGGCAGAGCACCGTGCTGGCTCTGTTCAAGAGGTATCTTGACCTGTGGATGGGAGATCATAGGTTTACCCCGGGGATCGTCACTGTGTCACTGCTGGAGAGAGGCACAACAAACTAATGGGCACAGTACTGTTTCCATATAAGGGGTGGTGTACGCCAACAAACTCTGGGCTAGGCTTATACCTGCCTTAGGGAAGATAGCCTAGTATAAACCTATGTACCTATGAACCTATCTGACCATGTTGCATTATGTTCAGATGTGAACTACTTACAACAGCCTCATCCAACATCAGTAGTGTATTCCACAACATGGGTGTACATTGGCAAACACTACCGATGTGCCCTAGGCCATTTCTAATGCATGTTGGAGAGTGTGTTTGTCCGTCAACACATTGTAAGTGTAGTTTGCCATGACATATGTCTTGTTTAGTATACTGTGCCTCTGTCTACCTGTGACATAACATTGATACCCAGGGTAAACCTACCATCTCCCATCCACTCATTAGAATTCCTGTTGAGGAGAATCAACGAGTGACTCTATGGATAACCTGTACTGGTAGTTTACTCATGTGTGGGGGTGGCTTCTGTGTTATGGATAATGCAGTACAGCTTGTCCTATGTATGTCAGTGCTGGGGTTCAGGTCCCTCATGTGCATAGCTCCCTGCCATTCAGATTGTACAAGGTGCAGCATGTGCATTGATTCCAGCTTGGACATTGCTTTCTACATCAGGCACAGCTTGCGTCTGGGTGGCCAGCATGGCAGTGTGTGGAGCTGCACTCTGTTTAATCAGGCGACACATTACATGTGTTCCAGCTCTTTCATACTCCTGGTAAGGTACTGTTGTGGACTTTACAGTTGCTGGATGTGTCTGCTGAGGTACACCCCACAGGGGCTGTTGTGGTCATTTCTAATGCTGATGAAAGATAACTGCAGAACCACAATGACCTCCCCTTAGCTAGATGTCAGAAAGCATGGACCATGCAATCACAAATAAAAACAAGACCCTCTCCACCAAGGGAAAGTGGCCTGTCTGGTGGACCCCAGCCATAAACAAACTGTATAACAGATGAGGGATACTAATGCAAGACAGAGCTACATCTCCAAAAGGGAAGACAGCTGTGATCAGCACTAGTAGAAAGCTACATTCTCTCATAAAGACATCCAAGGTCAACTTGGGGACATAAATCACCAAAGACAATGAAGGTAACCACACTGCTTTCTTCAGTTATGTCAGACACCTGGGTGGGAACCCTCAGATATGCTCAGAGTTGGTATACAACAACATATATTCCAGTGACCTGACAGATATTGGCAACATTCTGGCAGACAGCTTCAGTGCAATTTACCCCCTCCCTCACCCCCAAAAGAAGATAGTTATCACAGCTGTATGTAACCTCACTGTCATCTTGGATGTCCATGTGAGAGCCGCACTCAGCAAAGACAAGAACACAACATCAATGGGACCTGATGGTATCCCCGGTTGCATGCTATGTGAACTCCAGAAGGAGCTGGACCCGTATATACAAATGCTATTTAACCTTAGCCTTGCTACAGGATATGTACCTGAACACTGGCGTACGGCAACAGTGGTCCCACTCCACAAAGGAGATGCCTCCACAGACCATGGCAACTACCACCACACAAGCTTAACCAGCCTTGTCTGCAAAGCTATGGGAAGAGTCATTATGGAGCTCTTACACAGAGACATTGGTGACCTACAGACCCTTGATCCCACCCAGTTCAGCTTTGTACAGGGCAGATCCTGCCTTTTGCACCTAGTTTACTACTATGAAACTGTCAGTAGGGCCATTGATGAGGGCTACACAGTCCACACAGCCTACCTGCACTTGGCTAAGGCCTTTGACACAATACCCCACTCAGGCATCATAGACAAGCTCAACAGCTGAAATATAACACCATATGTCACAGGATAGGTTGCAAAATGGCTAGGAAACAGAACCCATAAAGATGACATTGCAGGTGCCTTGTCAGATTCAAAGCCAGTCACAAGTGGTGTCCCACAAGGATCTGTCCTGGGACCCCTCTTATTTGGCATTTACTTTTCAGATGTGAAAGCAAACATAAGAGGGTTGTGGCTGACAAAGTTTGCAGATGACTGCAACCTAGGCACCATAGTGAATATATCAGCCAGCACACACATCCTACAGAATGCCGTCACAAAGACAGATAGCTGGTGCCGGACTCATGGCCTGAAACTGAATGCAACTGATGTGTAGTCATCCCCTTTGGGAGGAACAAAGTACCCACAGATCAATACATAGACAGCAACCCACTGAGCACAGAAAACAAATCAGACACCTGGGGACACGTGTAGATAGTGACATCTCGTTTGACACCCATGTTGCCAAAGTGGTTAGAAAGACTTTCTATCTTGCCCACCTTATCATGGAGGGTTTTCCATCCAGATCAAAGGAGGTCATTGTACCACTATACTTCTCCTTTATGAGGCCCATGATTGAATACAAAGCCCCATTTGGTATGTACTTCACCCAGCACTTGCAACAGCTGGAGAGACCCCAAAAGTACCTTACCATGAAGATCAGGGGTCTACAACACATGTCATATGCTTCCAGAATAAAGGAAATCCAGCTTTATTCAGTGTCATACCGCATACTTACAGGTGACCTATGCCTGACATACAAGACCATGTCCAATCAGGATTTGGTGGACATGCTCCACTGCAAGCAATCCAAATCCACCAGAACCATGAGAGCTACAGATTTGAACCTCAGCACATACATGTATAGGACATGCTGGAGGGACAGAGTCATAACTCAGAGGCATCTCACACTCTAGCAGAGTATCCCAGTTCATGTTAGACAGAGTCCTTCACTGACTCTCTTCAAGAGACATCTGGACAACTGCATGTGAGACAGAGGCACAGACTAGACAGAGGCACAGTCAAGTTATTCAATTACGTAAGGGGTCATAATGTGTCACTACTAAGTCAGAGGCACAATATTCGGAATCTATTCTGTACACTTATTACCACTATAAGGGGTGGCAATAGCCACATCACTATGGCTAGGCTTATACATGCACTAGGGCAGATAGCCTAGTAGTAAACTATGAAACTATGGTGTATGTGTAGGTATTGTCAGTCAAGCACTATAATGTGGTTTGGGGGGCTTGATATCTCCCTGTATTCCAACATTGTTTTGTCTATTCCTTCTAGCATGTCTAGGGATCAGTTGCTAGTGTCCTCTCCTGCTCAGCTGGTGAACCTGGGAATATTGAGGCAATGTTACAATTGCCTCATGTACACTGACAACCCTCTCCTTCTCCCATAAAACACAAATACATGCGAGAGATGCAACTATATAGCCAAAGTGGAGGCTGAGCTCTCTCAACATAGGACTAGCAAGACCAGAGAGAAGGTGAAGGTAACCACACACACCACAAACCCAGTCTCACATAGCACTATCACAACTTAAAATCATACACATAGACACACAAAGACATACTCGGAGGCTCTGATCAGAATTCTACCAAAACAGCAGAGGCCACCACAGCAGACACCCACACAACTGCCTCCACAGGGCACAGCACATGCAACACATAGACCACAGAGTCAGTGTGCCAAACAGTCACAGCCCTTAAGGCCAAACACAATGCCAGACACACTTGTCATAGGTGACTCCATAGTCAGACACACTGACGTCCCGCTCACCAGATCGAGTACGGAGGAGGTCACAGTAAGCTGCCTATCGGGCACTGGAATCTACCACATAATGCAAGCACTCAGGTCACTCAACTGCAAGTACAAGTCTGACTCAGTCATTATCCATGCTGGTGTGAACGACCTGAGATGTACCTCCCTGGACTACATGAAAAGAGACATAGAGAATCTCTCTGATTATGTAGGCCAGGCAGGTATGACCCTGACCTTGAGCAGTATCCTACCTTCACCAAGTATGATGCCACATAAACAGAGACAAGATGATCAGCTGTAATAATTGGCTTAAACTATGGTGTCATTCAAAGGGGATCCAATGTCTGTCTGCCTGGGATGACATGCTGGACAGGCCACGCTGATTTGCAAGAGATGGCTTGCACCTGTCACCCCTGGGCTTCCGGATTTTGGCTGAGGCTCTTGCCACCCCCATTGTGCCTTTTTTATGCAAGAATCAGATTCTACACCTACCACCCTAGAACACAGAAAAGGAAAAACACTAAGGGTAATGCCGCTCAATGCCAGAAGTCTCAACCTCAAGCTGCACACACTCGATGCCCTTCTCAGTATGGAGAACATTGATGTCTGTGCTGTGACTGAAACCTGGTTCATGGCTTCTGACAGCACCCCGGCACTATCGGATGTTACCTCATATCATGCGTTCCGGCCCCAAAATCCAGACAACACCAAGAAAGGAGGGTGGGTGTCCATATTCATCAAGGACACCCTCACCTCAAGGTTGGTGGCAACACACGATGCATCGGAGACCATCCAGGTGCAAGTAACCATAGGCAAGACTGCTCTGCAGTTTGTAGCATGTTACATGCCACCCTCTCAAACTCAGGTACCTCACACAGCTTTCCTGAAAACACTGGAGGGGATAAATGTATCTCCGAACACCATCATACTGGGTGATTCCAACTATCCAAATATATACTGGGATCACTACTCAAGCCCCAACACTCTAACCCAAAGGTTCCTAGAGTTCATACACTCAAATGCCATGGAACAACTAGTCACCATCCCCACAAGAGACGACATACTAGAACTCATCATCACGAACATGGGGTCACAATGTTCAACACCAGAAGTATACCCATCATTGGTGAGATCAGATCATGAACTAATCTCAGTGGGAGTCCACATCCCACCCCCACCCCAGATAGAAAAGACAACAGTGAAGACCTTCTCAAAAGCCGACTTCACACTTCTAAAGACTGGTGTGGTCTCTTTCAAGGCCCCCAAGCCAGCGGACACCATTACCCAAGCCGCTGTATCACTTACAAATGCCTTCTACCAGCACCTCCAGGACTGCATGGATCAGGCAATCCCAAACAAAACAAAGACTCTTTGTACCACAGGCAAGCATCCAGTCTGGTGGACCCCAGCCATAAACATGCTCTACAACAAAAGGAAGGAGCTACTACAAGATAGAGTGAAATCCGTAGAAGGGAAGACACCCCTGCTCATTATGAGTAAAACACTGAGTTCCCCCATAAAATCATCCAAGGCAAATTTTGAGAGTAAACCCGCTCAGGACTCAAGGGACAATCATGAGGCCTTTTTTACCTATGTTTGACACCTGGGAGGGAACTCCCAGATATGCTCAGAATTAGTTCAAAATGATGTAAATGTCACTGAACCTACAGACATTGCCAACATACTGGCTGACAGGTTCAGTGCAGATTTCTCCCCCCCCCAACTGGAGGGATATCTATACCAGAGGATTGTAGCCCCCCAAACATCTCAAATGCTGGGGTGAGAACTGCTCTATCCAAGGCGAAAAACACTTTATCCATGGGACCAGATGGTGTCCCCGGTTGTGTGCTCCATGAACTCAATGAGGAATTAAACCCGCAGTTAGGGCAGCTGTTTAATCTTAGCCTCACCTCAGGATATGTGCCCAAGGAGTGGCATACAGCAATGGTGGATCCACTTCACAAAGGAGGTGCCTCCACCAACCCCAAAAACTACCATCCCATCAGCTTGACAAGCCTGGTCTGCTAAGCTATGGAGAGGATCATAATGGGAATCATAAATGAAGACATAGGGGACTTGCAGATGTTGGATCCAACCCAGTTTGGCTTTGTCAAGGGCAGATCATGCCTTTTAAACTTGGTTGACTTTTTCAAGACAGTCACCAAGGCCATTGACGAGGGCAAGGCAGTCCACACAGCCTACCTTGACCTGGCAAAGGCTTTCGACACAATACCCCACTCGGGTATCATTGAAAACATCACCAGCTTAAATCTTAACCCATACATCACAGGATGGGTTGCAAACTGGCTAAGTGACAGAACACACAGGGTCAAAGTTGCTGGTGCCATGTCACACTCCAAAACTGTCACAAGTGGTGTCCCACAGGGCTCAGTCCTGGGCCCACTTTTGTTCAGCATCTACTTTTCAGAAGTACAAGCAAACACAGGAGGATTATGGCTGACAAAGTTTGAAGATGACTGCAAACTGGGAACCATAGTTGGAAACCCATCTGACACAGACATCCTTCAGAAGGGTCTCATAGACACAGATAACTGGTGCCAGAGCCATGGCCTTACATTAAATGCTAAACAATGCATAGTCATACCCTTCGGGAACAACAGGGTTACCCCTAGTTCCCATCTAGGTGGCAATCCTCTAAGCACAGAAGAGGTTATCAGGGACCTGGGCACCCGGGTTGACAATAATATTTCATTTGACACTCACATTGCCAGAGTAGGCCTGGGGCAGTTCCTGCTATTAGGACAGTGGTCTGCAGCAAGCTATATAGTAGTAGTCAGTTTTAGCCATTGGTATTTGACCATGGCTAATCCATGTTGCTTCTTGTTGTGGTACCAACATGGGTGTGTGGTTATCCATGCCATTTATTGCTAGTCACCCTCATTTTGTAGCTTGTTCCATGTTTTTGCACATGTACATCACTGTATGAGGTGTGACCTGGTAGTGTCAGGGTGCTGATGTGGGCTTTGACCCTGTTTTCTATTACAGCACTGATATCTACATTCTCGATACTGTGTGCGTTTACACTGCACGCATTTATACTTCTGGCATTGGGTAGCATTACATCTAGGTTCCTATCCCTTGTGGTACCTATGAGGTGGGTTTGTGTTTTTTGTGGTTTATGATTGGTGAGGGTGGATGTTAGTCGGGTCCTCAGGTGTGCATATGGTACATGGTATTACATTACTTAACACATGGCATTCATGCCTCAGGTGGTGCTGCAGGGCTGCCTCTGTCGGATGCACATACTACACTCCCTGTACATGTTTGGAAGCAGGTTGTGTCATGTTAGGCATCCCTGTTACTATATGAGTGAGTCAGAGTGGGTATCAATCCCAGTGTTCCTACTGACCAAGTGTATGTGCTATGCGTTGCCTCTTTGCCAAGGCCAGGGCATACTGGGCATGCCTCCTTCTGCCTACTGGGACAAGGTCAGGTTGTTCCTCCTCCGAGTCACCCTCTGCCTGTGGTGGCCTTGGCAATGGTGGGGGGATGTTAGGCCCAGCCCTGTGCTGGTCATGCTGCAGCTGTTTCCGCAGGATCATATTATGTAGCATAGCACATATCATGACCATTTGGGTACATGTAGTTGGTGTGTACTGCAAGGCTCCACCAGATGTGTCCAGACACTGGAACCGTGACTTGAGCAGCCCAAACACACGCTCTATGACATTACGTGTTTGTGCGTGTGCCTCATTATGGCGTTCCTGTTCAGGTGTGTGTGCATTTCTGATGGGTGTCATCAGCCACGGCTCAAGTGCATAACCTGCATCCCCCACTAGGTGTCCGTGTGGGAAGTCCCCACTGGCAAATGATTGGTACAGCTGCGTCAGATGCCAGATGTGGGAATCGTGGTAGCTCCCAGGGCAGCCAGCACACACATTCATTATTATGCCCTGGGCATCACACACGACCTGGCAGTTGATGGAGGGGTATCCCTTGTGGCTAATGTAGGCTCTACCCCGCTCACCAGCTGGTGCTTTGATGCGTACGTGCGTGCAGTCTATTGCACCCAGCACCTCAGGGTATCCCGCTATTTGCTGGAAGAGACGCATATTGCTGGCCACAACCTCACGGTCATTAGGGACATATATATGATCACTGACATGTGCTGACATGGCATCCAGGAACTGGTGCAGTACCCTGGAGGCTGATGCCTGTGATATCCCCATCATATCGCCAGTTGGTCTCTGGAAGGTACCTGTTGCTAGTATTCTTAGGCCAACACATACCTTGGTTTCCACTGGGATGGGTTCCCCTCTGTTGGTTCTGTGTGTGAGATGTGGCCTGCACAGCTCAACAATCTGCTGCAGAAGGTCTCTGTCCACTCTGTAGCGCTCTACTATCTCCAGCTCATGTAACCCATGGTAGGTGACCCTGGGCCTGTATATTCTTCTCCTTCTCCTCATTCTGGGTTGTCTGTCAGCATCTGCATTGTCACCACCCTCAGCAATTCGCCTATGCCTGATTATAACAGCTATGGCAGCCCCTAGCATTTCTTCTCTGAGTTCAGCTTTTTTCAGTTTTCAATTCTGATAGCTTACTTTCTTGCAGTATCTCTTGTGAGAAACACCCTGCACTGCTGTTTGCAGTGTTTTAAGTGCTGGGTTGTGCTTCTAGTCTGCCTGTGTAATTGCCTGCTTCCAATTGTTATCACCAATTAACTCCAGCAGTATTCCGACAGTTTCCTAGTAATCTGGTTGTTTCCTTTTTCCTCTCTGTTTCCTCAGGGGGAGCAATGTGCACACCAGCTTAAGCACGCTCACAGTGGCTTACACGCGCGCACACATCCTTACACGGTGTGGGCTTGGCTGATTCATGTTAAAACGCGCGCACACTGACTTACACACGTGCACACCCGCGCAAACCGTTGTAAATGGTTTGCAACACGCTCCCACCTGTCTTACACGTGCGCACACGTGCACATGCACGTATATCAAGAAACTTTGAGTGTAGGGATAGCGTATACCCCCAATTTCTTGACTTTCCTAGTGTTCTGTTGGGACACACCTCCCTCCCTGATGTCTGTCTGTCATCTGTCACCTTACATTGCCCTCCAATCTGGTACATTTGTTTCTATCCTCCCCCCCCCGTGATGTCACCTACCTCTTACTCTGTTCCTCCCCCTTCTCTAACTCTTACACTACTCAGAAAGTGCTCATTACCTATGTGGCAGTGTGATTCAGTATTGTAACCCTCATTTACATAGGATTGCCTAGTAATGCTTAGTTACATGTCTTACACGGAGCTTCCCCCCCTTGACAACCACTAAACGGAGGCCATATTGTTTTTGGTTTGCAAGTCCCTCCATTGACATTCCATGTAATACATAAATCCCACAATTGTGGGCTTATAAGCTTCGATTTTCAGTTTTAGGTAGTGCACCCCGTTTGCGCGGGTGTGCGCTGCAGTTACACATCATAATCCCATGAAAAAAAAAAGTTATATAACATATTTTTGCAGCACTTTTTCATGCCAATGGCCACATATTTGGCCATTTGCATGCTTAATGAAACATATGCACCCTTTATTTGGAGCTGACATAGCTCCGTTTTTGATTTTGCAGAAATGTACTCAGTTGTCAGCTGAGTACATTTCTGCAGCTAACACGTCCGTTACACGGACTGGTTTCAGCTTCGTGGATCGCTCAAATACCTCATTTGCATATCTTTGAGCTGCAAATGAGGTATTGAGCATTTCCACACCCAGTCCATGTAAGAGACGTGTTAGCTGTCTCTTACACGGAGGTTTGGGCTGTACCTGAATCGGGAGGCTTACACGGAGGCTTACACTACTCTTGAACTCCGTGTAAGCCTTCCTGAATCTGGCCCACAGTCTCTGTCTATGGAAGGTCAGTGTGCTATGCATCCAGCAATGGCTTACATTCAATACTGGGGTGAGGCTTTTTAATAACAAAAATCCTTCCTAACAAAATATTGGTTTATAAAATATAAACACACAACTGCTTGATGCATATTAACTAGGGTGTTTTAGATGGGTAGAACTGAAATTTCAGAACTACTAAAAAAAAAAAACTACTAATAAGCCCTGGATACTCAATGTTATTAGCAGCAAATATAAGCATACCGTGGCACTCTACACTGAAAGTGTAGTTTGTGCCTATAATGCTAAATGGAAAAATTAAATGTAACGATGCTCACTCATGCTAATTAACTGAAGACAATTATAGTAATTCCACACTAGTAAACATGGAAAACCTTGCACTAAATGTGCTACTGCAAATGATTAGAAAACAATTAGATAGTTTACACCTTGGGTAATCATTGTGTAAGGAAATGTTCTCTTGTAGCCAGTGACAGAGTTAGCTGTTAACTGGATACTTCCTTCCACTCTTTATTTTTTTGCCCAAGGATAATTGGATAACAACCACATAAAGCATAATCCTGGATAATACCACAATATAAGATAGACACTTAAGTAAATGTGCATCATGACTGAATTCCAATCTAAATCGAACTGCCTGAAGTGTATAACTCTCCATGTAATGAATTATATAACCATTTTGCATGCCTTTCTTTCTTTCTTTTTTTGTTTTTGTTGCGGTACTGAAGAACCAGGATGTTGCCCCATGTTTCTTGTCAAAGCTGACAGGAATTGCTCAGGCAGGAACATTATTGTCCCACTGAGAAAACAGCTGAACTGAAGTTGGTAAAGTGGAGTATCATGCATGAAAGTGTCAGAAAACACTGCAACCAATCAAAAGTCGCTCCTGAGCCTGAATAATATGGATTAAAAGAAAGAGAGAAACTAAAATACATCAACCAATGCACGGAAAAGTACCCATGACTTTGTTTACATGTAACCAGTTAAACTACCTCTAAGCCAACCAGGATGAAGGAAAATTACTTATATAAACAAATGTTAACAGTAATCTGCCACTGTAATGTAATTTTGCCTTCCATTGCAACTAAAAAGTATTTTATATATAGTTTATATGCTTGCAATTCACCTTGTTGCTTGTGTTATTTTCTTCTTTCTTTTATAAACATTAACTGACGGAAGCAAATTGTGTCTGGAAGCCCAGCCCACACAATCAGTTCTGTAAAGCTGTACTGACTTGAAAGTCTTCTCCTGTTTATTTTTTAACACAGAAATTTGTTAGCCTGAGGATATATCTCCTTTTAGCCTGGTTGCCATGCTATTCAGCTTTTTACTTAATGCCGCTATACTTTAATCTTTCCAGGATGACTGACAGTTTTGTACTAATCACAGAACTAGGCAAAGACACGTTTGCCAGTTAACTGAGCGTTCACTGTATATGTTGCATATTTATCTTCCAAAAGACAACACTTAATTTTATTCCAAGTAAAGATTTTTATTTAACTTCAAAAGCTTGTGACTGTTTTATTTACTACTATATATGGGTAATCATTCTTCCTGGTAAATTATTGCCAGGCGCATTCTAAATTTTAAAGACCGGTTGTATATGACTGTATTATAGATGTTATTATAGATGCTGACAGTAATTGTTTTCTCTGTGAACTAGCGTGTCCCATTTGGTTGCAGCAAGATACCATAAATTCAGAAAAGAACGTCTGCAGCTCCAATGGTATAATTTGACAGAGTGTGTGTGTGTGGGGGGAGGGGTGATAATGCGAGTGTATGTATGCATGCATGTATACAATAATATATTGGCCATGTTTCACTTACTGTTGTTAAGGGAGCACAGAGTGGCTATGCAATGGAAAAGTAGGCAGGTTGGCAGGGGCTATGGTTGTGCAACATGTAGCAAAATGGCCACGCTGTATATCCCAGATCATGTCAAAATACAGTTTTGGCTAAGAAACTAGAGCTGAGTCTAGAGGTTAATTGTCTCAAAGCAGGTGCACTTGAAAGAGAGCGGACAGTGACTGAGGCTACAGAGAAAGAAATTAAGTGCCAGCATGAGACCAGGGAAAGGGAGAAGAAGACAGATAGAAGGGAAATACAGTATCAGAATAAAAAGCAGATGGTTACCATTTATCATGGATACATGATTAGAAGGGATGAATGGAGAGAGTCAGCTTTTAAACAAATGTTCTCCAACCTGCCATAAAATCAAACATTATAAGATAAAATGCCAGAAAGTGATTGCCCAGCAAGGTCATGGTAAATAGACCAAAGTGCGAATCATATATTAAAAGTATTTCCTGGACAATCATACTTTCTGGCATTTTCTCTTATGATGGCTAGCTTTTGTCAAAGTCAACAAGTTGTAGGGGTGAAAACTCAGACCAGAATGCCAAAGTCAATGCTAAATTGCTTCCTCTGTATGTATAAGTGCATGACATTGACAGCTTTATTTGAGATTTTGCATGTGTATATATATATATATATATATATATATATATATATATATATATATATATATATATATATATATATATATATATATATATGTCCAGTCAACACCAAAATGTCCAGTGCCAACAAATGAGTTTTTAACTCCTGTGTAGGTATGATTTCTGACTGATTGTTTTGACTGCAGTGAAGAAATATTGTTTCAAATATTTTAAGCACAAATTTGAATCTTGAAGAAAAAGTGTTTAGAGAACATAGAAGAAAGGCAGAGGAGAGTGGAATTGTTTTATTGTAGAACAAAACATTTAAATAAGTTGGTGATTGGATATCAAATATGTACATTGGAATTACTGCTAGACCTTATGACAGGGAAGCAATCATTCTACTGTGCCAAATAGTATGACAGTCTGGCTGACAGACTGGAAAAGTACCATGGCTAAACAAATTGATGGGAAAGGTGACATATGCCCAGCGATTAGGTCACAGCTGCACAAGAAAGGGGTTCCTTGCACTGAAAATGAGCATTAAGGAACCCATGGAGACAACTTGAAACATCATAGCAGTTTCTACAAGCAAATGAAGCCACTTATAGCAGTACATGCCAAGGTCTTAGGGTTAAATGATTCCAACTTAACCAAGTGAGAATGAATGGTCCAAATATCCACAGAGACAGGGTGAGGAACGAAACATAATGACAGAGCTAACAGAGATGATACAGCCATAGAGGCTGGCTGAATTGAGACTGGAGCTATATCAGATTACCACAAGAGACCTACATCCTATCCAGAGGTGGTTAAAGAAAGTGTTGCTACTTGGGATACTGCATTGGACAGCTATTTGACATGTGCTGTTATTAGAATAGAGCATTACTTACATGTGCAATCTACTGCAATTACTGCCATAGGAGGGATATCTTATGTACTATTGACCACCATTCACTTGGTATGAGAAGGGAAACATGGAAAGAAATCAGGTGTCATTGCTGGATAATATTATTGCATATGATTTAATAGGAAATGATTTTGATAATCACATGCAATTGCATGCAGCTAGGCATACAGACAACAGTGTAGAGCACATAGCAAGGGGAAATACAGATGAAGCTCAAATCTGCAACAGATCCTGGTAATGCAGCTACTTGCAGGAAACAGCCCGGTAGTATTGACAAGCATAAACCTGAACCACAATTCTCATAAGCTTTTGAATTTCCTTTAGAAGGGACTGCCTTAGAGGAAGACATAAGAAGTAGCAGCAAGTCTGAATCTGAACTTTGCCTGTGAAAAGGTACTACATTTAAAAGGAGTTACCTTGCAGACACAGTAGAAGCAAGCCTGAATCTGATCTACAACTGCCAAAGGAGACTAGACTTCCTTTGGAGTAGCAGTTGGACAGGTTCATAGAGAGGTGAGATAGGCACAGTTCTAAGATCCTTTATTACAGAGCTTGAGGGAGACAGCCAAAGAGTCTCATATTTTGAAAAGGCAGAGTGGGCTCAGATACTGAGGAAAGAGATTATTGAACCAATGGACTTTCTAAGGAGAGCAAGAGAGAGAAATAATATTATAGCTGGTAGTCCTAAAGGTTTGCTGATTGGCATATGTGTACAGCCCATATTTAGTCGTCATGAAGCGCACAGAAGCAATACTTGTGCAATATTTCTATTGGCCAGTTATTGCAGAATATGCATCCTGAAAAGTGCATCATCAGTGTCAAAACTTAATAAGGCAAGAGACAAAGCCAAGGTTGTTTTGATGTCATTACTTGCTACTAAAAAGCCATTCCCAAAATTAGATATAGATAGTGTGAGTAGGCTTAGTATTCAAAGCACTACATGTAAGAGATTTGTACTGATAGTGGTAGACTATGCTACTAGTTTTTGTGTGGAAGTGGCTTTGAAATAATTTCAGATGGAAGAAACTGGCAAATACATTAGAAATAAATAAATAAAATAAATAAAAAAATCTCAAGAGAACAGCTTTTTTGTTCTCAGCAAATATAGATAGATGAAGTGTGACCTTTATATCTGTTCTTCAGACGCATTTGTGAAAGTGCTGTTAAGATAAAGGCATTACAAACTACCCCTACCATCTGCAAACTAATGTTTTTGAAGAGGTTTAGCTGTGTAGTTCATACCATTCTGAGAAAATCTGCACACCAGTTTCAACAGGAATTAACAGTACTATTTGCTTTTTTGCATGCAGTGAAGTAACCGGAGACATACTTTTCACCATTTTAACTATTCTGTGTTGACATGATGAGTGAAATTATGCTTTAATCATGATGAGTGGGATGATGAATGTATTTCTGACTAAGAGGCTATAATGGCATATGTCCTTAATTTCAGTATTAGTTTTAGAGAGCTCAAGGGTTGGCAAAGAACCCCTTGCACAAACACAACAGCAACACAAATTTTGTTATGACTGGTTAACTGGAGAGACAGACCATACAATTTACAAAAGGTAATGATTTACTTCTGTTCAACTAAACAAGCTACAGTCAGCACACACACACACACACACACACACACACACACACACACACACACACACACACACACACACACACATACACACACACACACACACTGTACACCTCTTAAACACTTAAACACATGCACACACACCTACCTCTCACTTGTACGCTCATCCCAAGTCCAAACAGTTTCTGGAATTCAAATTCCGTGTGCAAATGAAGAAGATTAATACGTAAAACATCGGTCGCATGTATGGAGAAGATGAAAACAGGTCTCAAGCACCTGTTCTGTTTGTACGGCAGGACAGAAAGGGTGTTCTTAAAGAAGAACACCCTTAATTTTTTTTTTTTTTAATTTAAAGTAAATTAATCTCCTGGTCAGCCGATTCCAGGGGGGGGGTACAAGTGCACCCCCTTGCACCTGCCTGCGGGCACCATTGAATAGAAACATGAGCCACAAAGCAACATAGAAAATGATGAAGTCGATATCATGTGGGATCACCCATTACCAACAGTTCAAAAGATAGATGCAAGAAAAACAGATATAGTGACTCATGAAAAGAAGACAAAAGTAGCATTGATTATGACTAGAGTGTCTTGTGTACAGAAAGACACAAAGTCATAAAATATCAGGATTTGCTGCAGAAATGAGAGCAATGTGGAAGAAAGATATGCAGACAGTTCCAATAGTAGAAGGAGCAACAGGTCTTATAAAAAAGAATCTACAATCGTATTTAGATACGTTACCGACAGCTGTAACTCCATATGAATTGCAGAAGGAGTCATTACTGGGCACATTGCAGGTGCTGCAAAGAGCAAATCCGGGTGATATCAAAGACTGAAATAATATTAATTTTACAAACTTTAATCATACTTTGACTTAGGAATGGGGTCCATTTCTGTCACGGTATTAGAAACCCAAAAGACTTAGAGAAATTAGAAAATATATTATATTCATAGTGTTAGTATTCTAAGAAGTTAACAAGGAAATGGATAAAGAACATTTTGCCAACAGGGATGCCTGCAAGTTAGGGTACAGAAAAAAATGCAAGAGACTGCTGAAATTTACCAGAGGAAACAAGTAAAGGAACCAAGGCATTAGGAACAAAAAACACAAAACAAAGGCAACAGAATGGAATGAAGCCAAGCAGAAGTATGAACTGCAGGTTAGAGACTGCCTTCCCTACCCAGGACTGATATCAGAGTACCGGTAAAGGGAAAGGGATAGAGGAGTCCTAAGTGCAGGACTAGGCCTTGTAAAGTTTAGTCAAGTCTAGAACAGAAGCTGTTGTTTAAAAAGGGATAATTAGATGGGCATACAACCTACTGCATGATAACTATAATAATCAATTGGAGGAAGCTAGAAAAGGCTGGGAAGAGACATTTTATGTAACTAAAAAAATTATTGTTTTGAGCTGGGGCCTGGGACACAAGATCTGAAATGTCTAGATGTAGGAAGGCCTTATTAAGGGTAATGCTACTGGATGCCAAGAATCAGTTATTGGAAAATGAAAATCAACTGCAACTGAAGAATTGGATATATATATATAGAGAGGGGGGGGGTAAAATAAATAAAAGTGGGATATTTAGAAAATGCAATGAGCAAATTAGAAATGAATGGAATTTGTGGGAACAATACATCCAGAGTGATGTTCAGGAGGAAGAGGAATGGGGTTTAAGAAAAGGTAGTAATTGAGCAATTAATGTAATGTTGGAGTGAATGACATTTTTTATTTATTTATTAATTTATTGAAATTTGATTACCGGGAAAGCCCAACTAGGCAGAAACCCATTTTCAGTGGAGGCCTGGGGAGAAATGCTCCAAATTATTACAAAACATTTTAAGAACAATCATTTTACAATTTTTAAAAAATAAAAGTAAAACATCTGCAGTTTAAATGAGTGTAGCAAATTAGACATAATATAAAAACATTGGTTAAGAATTAATACAAGATACATGATAATCATTTAATATTTAGAGAAATTTTAAACAGTTTGTAGAGAAATTAAAGGTAAGTTAGTTTAATACAAATAGGAATTGCAATACGAAGTGAGGGGAAAAACAGGCTTTTGGTATATTTAGAGACTCAGACAAGAGAATTAGATAGCAATAAGGAAGTAAGTGAAGATGGGAGAGTAAGGAGGTATAAGGAATGAAAAGGTACTTGTTCGTTTTTAGGGGTATAGGTTATCCTGGTTTTGAGCAAGAACTGAGCCAGATTTTAGCTAGGAAGTCTTTCAGGGTGATTTTGAAAGATGGGAGGATATGCATAGACTTAAAGGATGCAAGAAAGGAGTACCAGTCCTTAGCCACCTTCTACGAGTATAGACAATACCCATCAGATTTCCTAGTTTTATAGATAGGGTTGCCACCTTTTCAGATGGCCAAAGTGGGACAATTGAGGTACAATCATCAGATTTTGCAGGCCAAAACATACCCAAAGCAAGTACAAGGGACAGAACTTCACTTTTTTGCCTAAATGAAAGCTTATTCTTTTAGCATTTTAGTTGCTTATTCTGTTTCTTATAACATTTAGGTGTTTCAGATACAGAATAACTGTTTTATGCAACTATTACATAACATATAGGAAATAATTTTGCCCTAATATTTCAGGACAGTTGCCATTCTTACAATATTTTTGCAGGATACAAATTGTCCAAAGACGGACTGTCCCTCGCAAAGTGGGACAGGTGATAACCCTATTTATAGACAAACAGGTGTTTTGGTCATTGGATTGCAATGACTGACTGGGAACATAGTTGTGCTGAATGCTTTTTAGTGCTGGACAGGCAGATGGATGCTAGATAATTTTATTGGTGGTAAGAAGAAGTTGTGTGTATGTTAGTTGATATGGCAGTTCTAACCAATTTAGGCTTTTCAGTGCTATACAATGGTGGGTTCTGCAAGGGTATATACTGCAAATTTATCAACTTTGTTATAGCATTGTTCAAGTTTCAATTTTTGTCAAGCTTGGAGGTTAGTAAGGATGAGAGTGCCATAAAGAAGACGGGAGGAGATGAGTAGTGGCAAGTGTAGTTTTAGTTGGATTGGTGAGAAAGTTTTTGGAAATGCATTCCTAGTTTTTGATGAGTTTTTCTTATGCAATTTTGTATATGCAGATCGAATGCAAGGGTCTATATTACCTTATCAAAAAGCTGTAATATCGAACGGCTTTTCATTGACCCATAAAAGTTGAAAGCTGAAAATAGCAAAAACACAAATGAGCGAATTCTTTCCCTGGAAAAGAACTCGCTAGCCCTACCATCAGCTACACACTAATCTAAACATAACAAAGTGGAGGGCTTTGCTCCCCCCCCACACCCCTCAATGTGGGGAGCTGTGCCCCCCACACCCCCTAACTAAAAATACCAACTCTGAGATTGCACTACAGTGGGAAAAAGGGCAAACTCACAAAGATGGCCAAGTGGTTTCTTTCCCAGGGAAAGAATTTGCTCATTCACATTTTCATTATTTTCAGCTTTCGACTTTTTGGTTTGATGAAAAGCCGTTCGATATTATGGCTTTTCAATAAGGTAATATAGACCCAAATGCAAGATTATCATCCATTGTCACCCCCAATAGTTTGCTATGAGAAGAAAACTCAATGGTTGTATTATCAAGAGAGAGGACTTTAAATTATTTTATGAAGAAAGAAAACATATATGTAATGTATAATGCATGAAAAAAGTTACTATACTTTAATTTCTAGTCATTTCTACTAATGCATGTAAAAAATAATTCTGGACAATTCCAAAAACAGTGGAGGCAAAAGGGAACAAATTGTAAATATTATTTTATGTATTTGTTAACCAAGTTAACCCAAAGAGCAATGTGTCCCTTTTCAGTGGTGGCCCTGGAGCACTGTCTGGTTAACTGACTTGTTCAAAGTCACAAAGTAGGCAAACAGAGGTAAAAGGATTAAAACCCTGTACCTTTTATTTATTTATTGACATTTGTTTACCGGGAAAGTCCATTGGGCTGAGCTAGCCCATTTTCAGTGGAGGCCCAGAGAGAAAAGCTCCACAGTAACAGGTAGAAATGACAACAGATTACAGTATTGTTCACAATAACACATATCCTGATGCAAACTACAACCTGCCTATATGCATATAAACTTATAACTTGACATAAAAGCTGTACATAAAAGTCTCATAATCTTAGCATTTACATAGAAAAATATTTACATAGAATGAAGTGACTCAGTGAGACAAGAATACAACTTGCAAAAGCAGTACATAAAAGTTTCATAACCTAGGTATTTACATAAAAAGTATTTACATAGAGTAAAGTGAACATTGTCAAAACCATGTAACAATTGGTTAACATAAATGCCAGACAATTCCAAATGTAAATGTTGCATAGACATGCATTCTCTGAGCAATAAAAACTATAACACTGTAATGACTGGCATTTTTGACTAACAGTAATTCTCAGTGACTTAACAAAAAAAAGTTATCAAGGGACAGAGCCTAAATATGAGGCATGTTCTAAAAAATCAGAGACAGATACAGGCCAACTATTCTAATTCATTTAAAAAGTTAGCACATCAACAAGTTGTGCATCAAATGTATGTTCTGAACATTAGAACAACAAAAACTGTGAACTCTAATAACTGGCATTTGAGCTGGCACCTCGGCGTTCGTGAAAATCTACTGCCAATCATTAGCGGACCAGAGTTCCGCTGTGGCGACCCCTAACCAGGAAAAGCCGAAAGACAACAATAACTGTCTAACTATAAACCTTAGTAATTTGTAACCCTTAGTGATTTATCACAAAATGAAGACTTAAGTGAAGATCTAGCAGTTAGTGTTTATGACTTAGACTTTAAGTTCTTTGTGAACTCCTTCCTATAGTAAAGAGTTCAGGATTTGATTTATTTCTACCTCCATTTGCCTACAGTGTGACTGAGCAAATCACCAAACCATTTAACCAGAAAGCACAATGGTAGTGAGACAGTTCAAAACCACACCAGCCACTAGAGAAGGTAAAATAAAATAAGCAAAGTCTGTTGATTAGCACATAGTCTAATTTGTCATTTTACTTCTAAAGTCCCTAGTTTGTTTTTATAATTACCTCCTCTTAAATCTTGAGGCAAACAATCTAAAAAAGAAAACAAAAACTTCTTATAACTAGTACAAATAACTGAATGTTTATATAAAGCATTGTTGGGGTCTTTGACCTTCATACTATATAACTGTTCTTTGACACACTTGTCCAGGCTATGTGTAGTTATACCTACATAAAAACTAGGGCACCCTGAACATAAAGCTATGTAAACTGTTTAGAGTGTTTTAAATCACCAAACCAATCAGTGCTCCTGTGCTGCCCCTTTAAAGATAAGGCATACTTATGGGACTAAATACTCATGTGCAGTTTCTGAGTAATAAGAGAAGAGCCAGATCATGGTCAAAAGGGTCCTTAGGCAGAGTAATGGAGCAACATCACCCCAATATCGCATTACTTAGTTGTCTCTCCCAGCTACCGTAAACACTGCTGAAACCTGTCAGCATGCATACTGTTCTCTTCTTTACTTTTAGAATGACTACAGAGATTTTAATTTTAATTAATTTAAAACCTTTATTATAAATTTAACATCAAAAACACAGACACACATATGTTAAACAAGACATTCTCTCATTGAAATCAGACAGCATGAGCAAAAAAAACTTATTTTGAAACTCACATTTTTTGAAAATGCATCTGGTAATTCATTAAAAATACAACAGACATGCAGAAAATCATTGTCAAATAGCATATAGGGAAGTTCTAATCAGAAGCTGTCTGAAGGGAGCAGGAATTCAAAAGAAAAATGTGTAATGAATTTGTTTACAGCTTACAACAGCAGGTTGGAAATAAGTATTTCTTTTCAGGGGTCAACCAGGAGCACTGTTTGAAAAATAGCTTGGTCATACTCACACTAAACAAATAAAGACTGAGGGAATAGTTTCAATAGAAAAAGCTGCTCATTAACAGTTCATAGCCTTAACTCTTCTGCACTAAGTACAAAACAAAATGGGATGCAGGAATCATACAAATGGCTGCCCACATTCAGGTTTTGTTTGCGATAAAATGAATGAATAAATACACAAATAATGACCCTTGATCATAGGACTACTGAAAAAGGTAAGAGAATGACAATGAATCAGTAGTGGTGACAGATAACCAGATACCCCAACCCCATGTAGAAAAATGAGATTGATGATGATGAGGATGATGATGATGATGATGATTAACCAAATAAACAAAAGTGCATTTTTTCAGTGGTCTTCTGGTAATACTGTCTGGTTAAGTGGCTTGGTCACATTCACACAGTTGGAAAAATGGGGTTCCTATTAGAAGACCGAAGACGCATTCGAAAGAATGCATCCTGGTCCAACTTAAAAGACTGAAACGGCAAAATATCGAAGTAGCTTTTAAGCAAATTCTTTCCCTGGGAAAAATTTGCTTGGCTGCTTCATTACTTTGCCGTTTTTGGCACTGTAGTGCAGTCTCGGAGTCGGTATATTTAAGTAGGGGGGTGTGGGGGCAAAAGACCCCCCACTTAATGTAATGTTTAAAGTGTTTTTTTTATTTATTTTTTTGTTGGAACAGTGATTTTTTTTTCCCCTTGGAAAAAAATTGCTGTTCTGACAGTTCGACATTGTAAGCTTTCGTTTACATAGCGTCAGTTAATCACCATTCGCTTTTTTAAGCATTCGGTGATCTAATATAGACCCGGAAAATGGAGGTTTAGGGAATCAAATTCAAGATTACAGGATGAAGCTCATCAGCAATTCATAGCCTTAATTCTTTGTATTAAACTACCAGATTAATATGTAATCAACAATAACTATAACTACATACATGTCACAATGATCTGTGAAATTGTTTTTTATTGTATTTTTCAACAGTTTTACTAAAGGACTTTCAAGGTATAAATACACTTTCCTTACAATGTTGTCATCAAGTTAAGTGTTGTTAGAGCATTAGCATTTTTGCCAGAAAGTATGTGTTTTTTTAACTAATAAAGGAATGCATTAACTTGCTTCTAGGTTCCATATACTGTACATATATTTATTTAAGAAAAAAACAAGCAAACAAAACATAACTGCTCAGCACCAGCCCTACCCAAAAAAAAGCTCCAGAAAAAAGCACAAAGAAACCAATCAGTGTTTATTTTGAGTATTTTTGCCTCAACAGATATTTAACAAAAACTTTTGAAAAAGTGTGGCTGTCTCTTTTCCATGGAAGAGTTATGTCATTGAAAGTTTCTTCATGATTATGGAGTTGTATGGGGTTGGTAGTACAAATATCGATGCAATCAGTATTACATCTCCAAAGAATAATATCCTAAACTGCAAGTTGTCCAGTATTCAGTCTAGCATTGGTATTACTGGGATGTAGGAATGGTCTGAATAAATGTAATCAGTTCCAAGTGTCTGGCTCTGTCCCTTTGGTGTCAGATCATTGCTGCATGCACTGTAAAGTAAAGAGCAAGTAGATTAGGTACACACACATATATATACAGATTGTTGTTTTGCAGAAGAGACAGTTTGTCTATCTAGTACACTGGCCTGCTTGGTAGCACTCTTATTTAACAGTAGCCACACTAGATTTTTTGCTGCTGCTTGAATAATGATTCTTCACTTGAAACAAGATACAGAGTCTTCTCCAGTTGGTTGTTGAAATGTTCCCCAAAATATTATTTTTACCACAACACACATCTAAACCTCTCCACACATCTTTATCAAAGGAAATTTTGAATCCGTGTACTTTGGCGGTGTAATACCTTGTCACATGACAGCAGCCCCATTCTGCATCCCATATGAAGAGATGACATCTGCAGAGGTACAACCAGCAGTAGTTGAAGCAGGTTCTAAAGCTGCCTCTTCCCCAGATCCTGTTTAACAAAATCTGGAAACACCTGGCTCAGGAGACCATGCTCCTCAGTTTGAAATAAATAAAGAATATAAAGCTGTAATTAAGACCAGAATTTATGTGGATTAAATAACAATAAAACATACTGTGCTGATATGAGACAGGATAGTTAGAATACAGCCAGCTTCTGATGGCAGGATATTTAGTAGCAAAATAAGGTTTGGCAGCCTAAATGATGGAGTGCTAAGTCCTTGTCAATGAGTGACTGCTAAGTCTGCTCGAGATGTCGATGAGAGAAAGAGGGCTGATGGATAACATTTTGCTGTTCAGCACCGACTACATAGTGTAGTGTGCAGAAGGAATTAATCAAATGAGTTGTATAAAACGCACTAGACATAACAGCTTTTGCTGAGGGGAGACCTGACAGCTTATCTTTGGTCACTTGGCTTGCATACTCACACACTATGCAATTGAAGGCAGTAGAAAACATGATGACTCCAAGACAGAGCTAGTTTACAATGCATTGCTTTTAACCCACTCTGTCATTCTTCCAGACAGCTTGCAGGAGTCTCATTTAAATATCAGTGCTAGATTCACACAAGTAAGTGAGGATTTCCACCTAGCTGGGAATTCCTAGCTTATCTGGCAGTAGTGGATTTCATTTTTTTCATTTGAATGTCTAAAGCAATGGTTTTCCAACTCTGACCAAAGCTTTCTTTGGTATAGACTCTGTAGAACAGGTATAATCAAATATTGCAGTTTGATCCTTACTGATAAGGGCTTTTACTAAAGAGCTGTATGTGTAAGGCACGACCCACAAGTCAGAACAAGAGTTAGCCCACTAGTAGTTGTCATTAACATTATCAAGCATCAGTAATGTTAATAGATTGAGACAAAGGAATCAGTTCTCCAGCAAGTATCTTCCAAATATGAGAAGGGAGAGGCAACAATATGGGAGACTCCACAGGGAGATAGATGTCCTAACTGCAGTTCTTACACTGACGCAGCACATTAGAAATGAGTATAAACTGTTAGCATGGAGACAAAAAAGTATAAAGATCACTATTTAAAAGGAAAAAAACATATGTTGTACAACAGATGCAAAAAGGCTTTGCACTGACAAAAAAATGGAAACTGATGCCCAGAGCACTATCGCAAATATATGACAATCACTTAAAACAAAGTTTTTTATAAAATAAATGGTAAAGCAGTGACTCTATTAGGAAACAGCTAATGAAAATTAAAATTAATGCAGAAATGTGTTCTCCTAAGACACAAGTGTTTGCAAAATATGGAAGCCCTGTATGAATGGTATACTGAGTTTTAGGCATTCAACCGATTTGCAGAAAGACACATTTTATACCTTAAGAGACTGTGCAATAAAATCTAACTTACACGATGAGGTATGTACAGGTTAATGAGCTTGTGAATGATATGAATTTTCTTCGTTTCCAGTAACAAGTCATGTGTCAGCTATGCTAAAATGATCAATACATGCATTTTCATCAATAAGTTACCTAATTACAACTACATTTTCACTCTTGTGCTATTCAGGCAATCAATGGATATTTGTGCTCACAAGTACTGTGATTAAACTGACTGAAAGCAACAGGCTAGTATTTTTAATGATTATTTACTTAAACACAAAATGCTTAAACCTAAGCATTTATGAAGACAAAAATGACACTGGATGATCAAAATCAGACTTGAGTTGTCAAGAGCATAGCACTGACTTTAAGATATTAAAAAAGAACACACAAAACTCCTTCAAAATGTTAATAATAATTTCTAAACTCTGTATGGCTACTCTTACCAAGTTTGCAACAGAGTCTCATAAAAATGTAAAAATCTGTGGGACAATCTGAAGAAAGCAAGGAATTCTCAGTCTCACACACCAATGTACAGGCCATCAGACCAATAACCTGCACAAGTTTTGCTTCTGAATGCAAATAAGTAAATTCAAATTACAAAAGTTCTTTGAGTATTCTAGAAAAGGCTATCAGCAGTATTGGGGTGTGGTATATAATAAAATATGAACATATACTCACCTCCCTGTACCACATTACTCATATGTACTAACCCTTCCCTAAGAGTACCATTACAAAAGAGACACAAACACATTCACATCACGTAACCACACACACAGAACACTAAATCTATTGCCTTGCCAAGCTCTTACTCTAACCGTAGCCTGCAAACACTCACATACACACACACACAGACACACATGCTCGCGCACACACACACACACACACACACACACACACACACACATGCTCGTACACACACACACACACACACACACACACACACACACACACACACACACACACACACACACACACACACACACACACACAATCCTACATGAATGCCAAAACTTTCAGAAGTTCCAAATGTTTTGGCATTAGAAAAGAAACCCACATACTTTCTACCTTGTCAATTTTCCACTACCACATAATGTATGTTTTGTAATGTACTTATATTCATATATGGCATGAATGTTTGTATTAATATACACTACTTTTTCACTTTGTTAACTTTGTTTATTGTTATTGTCATTGTTATTTTTTATTGTGGAGCATTTCTCTTTGGGTCTCCACCAGCCCAGTTGGACTAACCCAGTTAACAAACAACAAACAAACATACCTGCACAAAAACAAACCTCATACATTATATGTAAGGTTGACGACATTTCCAGTATTAGATAACATACCCTTTCAATAAAAAGCACATACCATTTAATTTATACTGTATTAGCTAATTCAGTACAGTGAACTATCTCTCTCTCTCTCTCTCTCTCTATATATATATATATATATATGAACCCATTATTAATACAAAGCCCACATCCATAAAATTAATCTACATTGTCAGAATCCCAAAACATAAAACCAGTTAAATAAATATGAAGCATAAGTCATCATAATATAGTGGATTTTACTTTGCATTTACTTTGCTACATTGCTTAAATGACAGCATGTACTAATGAACTTTGTTGGCAAAATTCACACTCACACAGTATTGTGAATTGGTAATGTTATGCTGAATGTAGTATACTGTTATGAGAGGAAAACGTAGAGTCTGTACAATAAGACTGAAACTGAATACTATGCAAAGATTTACAGCAGATATGCAAAACAGGCTATTTTATGAAAATATGCTAATATCCCATGTTCAGATGTTGTAATTGAGGTAGCTTAGTTAGAAAATGCTATGCTATAGTCTAAACCATGATAGCAGTGGTAAACACCCCATTAACATATTAAGTACTTTATGAATAGAAACTTTTCTTTTAATCATATATTAAATGCTTTATACAACAAATAAACCAACAGACTAGAAAATATCATATATAGATACAATATATGATTAAGAATAGTGTAAACATAACAAATGGAACACAGAAGTTTGTGGCCAGTAATTAAAGTAATATGGCCAGGGTAAGGGCATAGAGGGATAAAGCCCTGACTTCAACCCAGGTAACCTGAGTTCGATTAGAAGCTGGAGTATCTGAGGCACTGATGGGGAGGGATAGGGGTGCTCCTCTGGGAAGGGGTGTCTAGGTATTCCCTATAGGGAGATGTTCTCCATAGAGGGCACTAGCTGTTGAATTTAATAGGTGAATACAGGGGAAGGGGAGTTACCAAGGTATAGGTCATAAATGAAAAGTCTCCCAATGGGAACAGTCAATGGCACGACCCCCCCCTGGGATACAGTTAATTTCTCTGGCAGTCCCAGCCTCAGAACAGAGATAGTCTAGGGGCAGTAGAAGAAGTAGCTGGAAAGAACAAAGCAGAAATTGAACAAAAAAACTGTTAAAACACTAAGGTGGAAAATTAAATTTACAAATAATAGTACTACAAATCTAGGAATAATAAGCTTCATATATGTATGCAAAAAAATACAAATCAATTGCTCTGGAAGAAGGCTGCCTTCTCCTACATCTCAACACTGAGGGCATTGTCCTCCCATATCCACTAAGTATATATACAAACTCCAAGTTCATACTAGATTGCAGTAATAGGAATATCTGCTTCTTTAGAAAACTAAATGTCACACAACCTTGGAGATAATATATGTAGTTACTGGCAATGTGGGATACACAGTATCTCTGCAGATTCACAGATTCAGGCCTTTGCTCATTAAGCTTAAAAGAGAAGAGCTTGATGCACTGCATCTTATACGAGCCCATGTAGTCATCCAGTTCCTTTGTTTATATATGGCTTGAGGACTGAGTTTAATTGAAAGAGAACATTTACTTCCCAGGTATGTATGTTTGTATGGATTCACTTTATAATATCGAATTTCAGTATTTCGAGACTATAAAGCCAAAACACCAAAAAAACGAAACCCAAAACCATGACCGTTAAAGCACACACACACACACAAACACAACTACACCTACCTCTGCACAACAACACAAACACACACAAATGCACACTTACTACAAGCAGGGGGGCAACCCCCCCTGCACCCCCCATGTGGAGGGTCTGTGCCCTCCAAACTCCCTACTTATATATGTTAACTCCGAGGTCGGACTAAACACCAACACATGCAAAACCCACCAACATACATTCCACACCCCCGCACACAAACACACATCACACAGATGCAAACACCACCACTCTCAACACTGACACACACACTCTCACCTACATACCCTAACCCACACCTAACACTCCCAGACATACTCACAAATGCACAAACCCTCCGCAAAACCCTTAAAAACACCACGCTTAGCTAACGTGCCATCAGTACCGCGGGTTCGACATTTCCAGGTTTGATATTCTACAGTTTCGCGCATCTGCAGATTAGACACTTTGGTCTCGAGATACTGAAATTCAATATTTTAGTATTTCGAGATTCCAAAGTGTTTCCATTTGTATATGGTTTTCAGGTAGTAATGGGTCCTTCAATGCTTTATATATCAAGCAAACAGTTCAAATGCATGTCATTATTTAGTGACTTTAATCCTCAATAATTTTCCCTAAAGCCGCAAATTTTATGAAGAGCAAACCAAAAATATGGGGTAAAAATCTGGAAACTCTGTGAGGGATTGTGACTACAACAGTATGCATGCAGATGTCATGGACACAGCTGAGCTTAATGTTTGATTACCAACAGGCATAAGGGGGCCATACTAGCTATATTTGATTGCAAAAATTAGGCTTCTTGGTATCTCATTTGGTGCCATGGAACCAGTGATTTTAATATTACTAATTTCAGAGGTAAACATTTTGCATGCAGTTTCATACATGTTTGTGTTTCAAGGAGAAAGAGAGGATAGAGTTCACATATGTGGTCCAAATTTACTCCATATCTATGCCATCATATTTTCTATATCTTTAGGATATGCTATGGGGATGCCATTTTGTTCTAACATTGTGCATTTTTGTCTCCCCCTCCTTATTTTTCAGGTATGTATGTAGAAGGCATTATTGTTGTCAACTGTTCTGATGATGAGTTTTACCTTGAATGATGCTTTTACTTATTTAATTAGTTTAGTAATTTCTTTTGCAGTGGCATTCACCTTAAAGTTGTTGTATTAGGTTAGGTAAAGTATGAAGGCTTTGGTTTAAAAATGCGTTGGTTTCATTATTCCACCATTTTTTATATCACAGAATTTTCTATAATCTTTATGCCTCACACCAATAAACTAATCACTTCAGTTGTTGAAAGTGTTTTAGATATCAAGTGAAGAATTCACCAATTGGTTTTGGGGGTGGATTAATGTATTCTCCCAGTCGATTGATGCAAGGTGATTGTGCAGGTACAATACTTAAAGACAACATTTTTATTAGGTTTGGTTTGATGTATGTGAGGAATATTTAACATTTTGGTCAGAACATGTAGGGGATGGAGCACATTTAGTTTAGCTCAGCAGAGATATTTGCAAGGATGACATCCAGTATGTTTCTACCCTTGTCAGCATTTATCATTTGTTCAAGATTGTTAATATTTATGAAGCTTGGTACTTTCTGCACCTAAGTATTAGTTGAGGCATAGTCTTCCCAGCCAGTGGAGGGATGATTTTGGTCACTAAGTAGAAAAGTATTTCTGTTATAGGGCGGGTTATAAGTTTATCAAGGAAGTAGTCGGTTCTAGAGTTGACATGGAAAGGTGCATTAGCATGTTACAACACTGTGTTTTGCATTCCTTAGTGTAATCTGGTTGCGGAATACCTCATGTCAACAAATTGAGTTGCCCTACTTTTGAAAATTGACTTATAGAAAAGGACCTACCACCTACTTGCTCAGTAGACCAAACCAGGTGGAAAGAATTGTAAACAGGTAGTCCTGAAATGCAGTATGGGTCTTGGAACCATGCCTCTATGATAGCACACCCTGCAAATAACACAAAATCAATGTCTTATTCAAAGGTTCATAGGTTGGTACTAGGCTATCAGCCCTAGGGCCTATACAAGCATAGCCATAACAATTCCCTGGCTATTTCTTCCCACACTATTTACTTCCCGGGACCCCTGTCTAGCAGGGCGACTGACGTGATCCCCGGGGTGAATTTCCTTTCTCCCATCCAATCATCAAGGTTCATTTTGAAGAGGGCCAAAGAGGCACTCTGCTTGACATGTATGGGCAATCTGTTCCAGAGTCTGGGGAGTCTCTGGGTCAGGAACCTATCCATCCAGCATGTTTTGTTTGTTGTGATGACAAGGTTTAGATCCCTGGAGCGTGTGGCTCTGAGGGATTGGGATTTCTTTAAGTGTAGCATGTCCAACAGCTGTGGGTTTGACATGGCCTTGTATGTTAAGCAGAGATCGCCTCTGAGCAGATGATGTGCGACAGAGGAGAGCTGGAGTTTTTTAAGGCGGTCAGCATAGGTCATCTGCTTTAGGCCTGTGATTCTTTTAGCGATGTATTTCTGCAGCCTTTCCAGTTGTTGCAGATGTCTTGAGAGGTACATACCAAACAGGGCATTGTATTCCATAATGGGTCTAATGAGGGAATGAGTACAGTGGGACAATGACCTCCTTTTTTTCTGGATGAAAAGCCCTTAGTGATGAGGTATGCCACATAGAAGGATTTCCTGACTGTTGTGGCGATGTGGTTATCGAAGGTGAGACCACTGTTCACCTGTGTCCCTAAGTCTCTTATCACAATTTCGGTGTTTAGTGTACTGCCACCTATGTGGTATTTCATGGGTACATGTTTTTTCCCAAAGGGGATAACTATACATTTCTTGGCATTGAGCTTGAGCCCATGGCTCTGGCACCAAGCATCTGTTTCTGTAAGGCCCTTTTGTAGAGTATCCACATCATTTGGGATTCAATAATGGCTCCCAGTTTGCAGTCATCTGCGAACTTTGTTAGCCAGAGTCCCTTAGTGTTGGCCTGTACTTCAGAGAAGTAGATGCCAAACAAGAGTGGTCCCAGGACTGAACCCTGAGGTACTCCACTTGTCACTTGTCTGGAGCTGGATTTGGAGTTGGCTACTTTTACAGTGTGGGTTCTATCAGTAAGCCAGTTAGCAACCCATTGGGTGATGTAGGGATTAATGCCCAGCTTAGTAAGTTTATCTATGATTCCAGAGTGGGGGATGGTGTCAAAGGTCTTGGCAAGGTCTAGATAGGCTGTGTGGACCACCTTATCCTTGTCCATGGCTCTGGAGACTGATTCAAAGAAGTCAATCAGGTTCAGGAGACAAACTGGGTGGGGTCCAGTGTTTGAAGGTTGCCAATGTCTTTGTTTATAAGTTCCATGATAATACACTCCATGGCCTTGCAGATAAGACTCGTCAGACTGATGGGACGGTAGTTTCCGGGATCCAAGGGGGAACCCCCCTTGTGGAGTGGGATAACTGTAGCTCTGCACCACTCAGTAGGCACGAAACCTGAGGTGAGGCTATGATTAAACATGACACTTAGGTGAGGTGCCAGTTCATATTGTAGTTCATGTAGTACACAGCCCGGGATGTTATCTGGTCCCATGGATGCTGTATTCTTAGCTTTGAAGAGTGCATTTTTTACCTGTGTGGCCGTTATTACCGGAATTTGGCAATCTTCCGGTATTGAGATGGGCCATTTAGGGGGTAAGAGGGGGGTGAAGTTGGCACTGAATCGATCTGCCAGGATATTGGTAATATCCTTGGGATCAGTATATTTAATGCCATTCTATTTTAGCTCAGAGCAGATCTGAGCATTGCCATTTAGATTCTTGACATAGTTATATGTCTAGAGCATAAATAAGTCCCACCTTCACCCTATTGTCATTGATAGATTGTATCTTTCAATTTCCTTTAACTTGACCAGGGAGGAAAATGCGTATACATTTTTAACCCATTTTATAAGAGGTGTAGCCCATCCCTTTCAAAGTAGATCTTAGCCCCACACATTCCCTTCCAAGTGGAGAAGCATTGAAGCACCCTGGATTGACAGCATTATTTAAGCCGTTGTTTAACAGAGTAACCTTTGCTGCATACTTAGTCGCCATCCTTTATGAGGCAAGTATCACACTAACTGCATATGATTTGCCATCCTTGCTAAGGGCACAACAAATGATAAGTGTCCAGTGCTATCGACTCTAACATGCGTAACTGCAAGGTCAAAATAATTATAAGAAACCTGGATACAGTTTTATAGCCTTAGTCATATTGCTAATCTTAGCTTAAATGAGGTAGGACACTGAAACTGTTCCCTTAACAAAGTCAGTGCCTGCTTTTATGGAACTGATCTGCATGCCTCAATGCAGCATACCTAAATAGATAGGCTGCAGCATGCTCCAGGGCATGTATGACATTTAACAGAGGCTGATGAGGTTTGTCATTATCTGAGGGCTATATACTTCATCATTGAAAACAGCTCCAATTAGGTTCTTTTTTAGCTTTTTAAGTGTGTGGAGGGGGGGGGGGCTCTTGATGACTTAAAACAATTTTAACATAACTGGCAAAACCAATGATAAAAGTGAAATTATACTTGAGAATGTTCATAGAAATGTTTAGGTAAGTCTCAATATGCTTTAATTTCATAATAAAAAACTACGCGGTTGTGGCTGCTGGATCTAATCATTCTCAAAACTGCATTCTGATGCGTGGTCTCAGCAAGGAAGGCATCATAGGATCAGTGTGTCCAAATGACTTTGAATGCAGAGGAGGGCAATAAAATATTAAAAAGCAAGAAAGTGTTGCATAGTGAAGTAATGTATCATACAAAAACATTCAGGCATGGGCAGCACTGAATAAAAATTTGTGAGAATACTGTATGCCCCCTTCCCAAATACTAAGCAAAAAGGAATGATTTGCAATAGTAAACAGAAAGTTTTAGATGGAGCAATGCCATTAAATTAAATGAGATGCAATTAGGAAATATATGTGAAATGTGACTTTGAAAAAGAAGTGGATGAAAGGAATAATAGTTTGCCAGACTTAGTGGTAGGATGGGTGAGGAAAAGATTCTGAAAAATGTAAGCATATATGAAGTTAATATATCATGGAACAGAATAATGAAAACGGGTTAAGTAGTGGCAGAGTGAAAAGCCAAAATGGAAGTTCAATGAATTTGCACTGTCTTGTGCTGCCAGTGCACTATTTATCACCTTACAGCAAGATACAATTAGTGAGTGTGGCTGAAATATAACAGAAGTTCTTCTGGGAACCTTATTTGTATTGTAGCCCATTAAGCTATCAAAACAGTGCTGGACAGAATCAAAACAGACCTAATGAACTCCTAACAATGTTAGTGTTGCCTTGTGTCATATTTATTTCTGTTTAAGTCCTTTTCATAATAAGTCTCCTGCAACAGCAGATTGCTATTTTTTACTTAGCAGTACACTGAATAAAGGAATGATTTTTCTTATGTAGTGCGTCCCTATAATGTTTGAATGAGAACCCGTGATAAAACACAATAAAAACTACTGCAATGCATTATAAGTCAGTATCAGATTGCCACTGCAGTTTCTTCTGCAAAGAATAAAAGAAAGCAACAGAGTATAAATGTCTACAAATTTTGAGTACTAAATATCCCTACCTGTCGAAACCTGGGGATGGGGGAGTGGAGTGTTCAAGTTCAGAACTTTGACATTGCGGTCTTTGGCATTTTTGTCTTCTATATTATGGTATTGGGATTATGCATTTCAGGACTGTGAGTTTCATCCTTGTGATAGTAAACCATATACTTTGTCTGAACCAAAGCCTGAGTACTGGCTTTGTCCCAGCTGAGTGGAAGACAGACACTGTCATCCCTTTGCACAAAGGTGGAGCGTCCATCGATCCAGGAAATTATAGACCCATCAGCTTAACTAGCCTGATCTGCAAGGTCATAGAACGGATTATCATGGACCTCATTAACCAAACACTTGATCCCACACAGTTTGGCTTCATCAAGGGGAGGTCATGTCTGTTAAATTTGGTCAACTTCTTTGAAGCAGTTACCAAAGCCATAGACAAGGGGAAGACAGTGCACACCACCTACCTTGACCCGGCCAAAGCCTTTGACACTATTCCTCACTCGGGCATAATAGATAAACTCTCTCAACTAGGCATCAATCCATATGTTACCAGATGGGTAGCTAACTGATTCACTAATAGAACCCACCTAGTCAAAATAGGGGAAGACACCTAAAGCAGTAGACCCATAATGAATGGCATACCCCAGGGTATGGTCTTGGGGCCTCTGTTATTTGAGATATATGTTTCTGAGGTGCAGGACAGAATCAGTGGGCTATGGCTGACCAAGTTTGCAGATGAATGCAAGCTGGGCACTGCCATCAATTCCCTATCCTCTAAGAGGGTCTCACCCAAACAAATGACTGGTGCCAGAAACATGGCCTCAAACTGAACATCAAAAAATGCATCATCATCCCCTTTGGGGAGAGTGATGTTCCCACAAATTATCACATTAATAACAATGTCCTAAGCACGCAATCAGTTGTGATGGATGTGGGCACCTAGGTTGATAGCAACGTAACTTTTTTCCACCATGTTGCTTCCATTGTATGGAAAGCTTTCTACATGGCCCACCTCATAAGTACGGGTATCTCATCCAGGGACAAGGAGGTCATAACATCCCTGTATTCTTCCCTTATAATGCCCATTATTGAGTGTAGTGCCCCATTCAGCATGTACCTCACAAAGCACATGCAGCAGCTGTAGAGACCACAGAGGTTCCTCACCAGGAGAATCCAATATCTCAAAAATCTACCATACAAAGATAGACTAAAAGCCCTATCCCTCAGCTCAGTTTCATAAAGACTCCTCAGAAGTGACTTCTGTCTGACATACATGGAGATCTCGGACCCCGCATTGATGGGACTGCTGCATATCCGCAAGTCAAGCTCCAATCGAGCAACCCACGTGCGTGGCCTCAACCTGGTCTATGACATCAATAGGACTTGTTGGTGGGACATATTTGTGTCCTACAGACTCCCCCATCTGTGGAATAGACACCCTCTGCACATCAAGCAGAGTACCTCTTTACCACTTTTTAAGCGCAAGCTGGATAACTGGATGGGAAACAGAAAATACATCCCTGGGATTCCACCCATGTCCCTGCTGGCTAGGGTCATTGGGTGCTGACTTGTCTAAACATGGGCTAAACTCTTGGCTAGGCTTATAAGGGCCTCAGGGCTAATAGCCTAGTAACTTCCTATGATCCTATATATATATATATATATATATATATATAAACATACATATATGTAGACACACATGTGCACAATTAGAAATTTACTCCCAAATGAAATAAGGGATGCTCCTTTCTATGCTTTCTTAAATAAAGCATACTTTAATACCTGCAGGATATCAGACTATGTAGCTGTTTTAGACACATTGTGTTAAACTCTTGATGTCATAAAACACAAGCTTGAAGCATCTTCTTTGCAAACTTTACTCAAAGGTTTAATTTGTGTTTCTTAGGGCAACTGTCTACCTACTTTATATTTTTGTACGTATTACTGTAGATTTGTATTTTGCCCAGTGTTATGTTTCATGCACATGTATGTTTTGCAGCTATACTGTACCTTTAATCCCAAGTGCACACTTTAGTGGATTACATTTCATGTGCTGATAAACAGTATATGGGCTCAGGCCCAGGTCATGTTTGAAAAGGGTTTACCAGTCAATTTACCCCATTAAAAAACAAACTATTAAACATAAATGCCATTCTTGAATCACCTGTTACATTCTGTAGTACAGTATTCCTACCATGGATAAAAACTGATTATGGTTCTGGGAATGCAGTGAAATATCAGTTCCTGTAAGAAGAGGATTTTCTTTATAAAGGACTGCTGCTATTCTGACCATTTTGCATACAGCAGACCCAAGAAAAGGTCGGACAAAATAGTTTTGACATGGTATTATATATGACAAGATAACAACTGTCCCTGTCAGTAAAACAGGTGTATAGTCGACTTCTGCCATTTGCCCATTTGAGGGTAGATCGGAAACTTGCTGTCTGATTGGAAGCAAAGGGCAGTTGCTACACTATGATCTAATAAGAGAAGTTTCATTAAGCAGCAGAGCAGAAGAGGGTTCAATGCTAAAAGCAGTCTTATTTACATATTTGTACCAGATATTACAGTGAGCTTGCAGCACTAGATAATCTTGTAAGTTGATGATGTGAAGTTTTGTACCATAGCCATGGATTCATGCCATCAATGAAAATGAGCATTATGGATATGGACTCTGCACCCTCGACCTCCTCTTACTTTTACATACATTGTCTGCAAACAGATGGCAGCTAGAATGCAAGCTTATGCACTTTAGAAGGAGAATAAATGGGCAGCATGCAGTGTCAAGGTGACAAACAAAACAAACGAGGAAAGATGTGGGCCTAGTAATTAATCCAAGAATGCACCATGTTGTTTAATGGAGTCCATGGTGCAGGGAGTGAAACCCAGAGATAGGGCTTCATCCTTCCATTGTATGGGCACTGGGAAGACCAGTTCTGGAGGAATTGTACAAGCACTATTGGCCACAGAGAGGACAGCTTGGAATGGAGGGAGTCAGCAATAAGAAAATGGCATGCATACATCAGAAACAAGAGGTAGATGATTTTAACATGCAACGCTGTTTGTGGTAAGTAGGGTTGGATTTCAACAAGAAGGATGGTGAGGAGAAATGGGTGGCAGTGGAAGTGAGTAGTACAATGCAGACTTAAAAAAGAAACTTCACAAAGAGTGTGCTAAACATATTGAGACAATGCAGCACTTCAGGCAAGTCATTAGAAAGATTTAGAGCAACTTGTAACAAAGCATGGCAAGGCTCAGTATACAGTTATGGAAGGAAACTGCACAGTGGCTAGTGTAATAGTAAGGTAGACTCAGTAGATACAGGCCTTGTTTGTCTAGTATGTGCACATATGCATGGACTAAAAAAATAAAAGCCTTGCATGGTCCCACCTGTACTAAGCTTCAGAATTCTCGTTACGATATCCAATAAGTTCAGAAAGTTGCTTAGTGTTCAGTAATGCTTCATTCTCCCATAATGGTATTTTCATAAAATAGAATATTAGCAGTGCAGTCAGCCAGTTCTGCCCTTTATTTCACCCATACAGAATGTCAAAAATAATGCTCTTTTCTGAAAGTGTAATTCCTGTTTTAGCTGTAGAGTCTGCTGATGAGTTCACTATGTTTAGACTCTGTGTAGATAATGATTGAAGAAAATTATATTTTTCAAAAATCCTCTTAAATGATGAACATGCTGTGATGTATGGATGAATGAATGTCAAAATATAGGTTGTTAGAAATTGCTGAATTACTTTAAATAGACTACAAGGACCTGTTCATCACCACATTTTTGGTAGGCAACATTCTGTCACCTAGTCTTGAATAAATAAATCACTAATCCAGTATTTTGGAGACACCACACATTTGTTCCATCAACTGGTCAAGCACGTGCAAGTCAACAGTGGACCAGTATTTTTTTACTGGTGTTTGTGCCTGGTTATTTTAAATTAGTATGCTATCTTCAACCTGCTACAACACTGGCATCAGACTATGGGAAATTGTTACCCAGCTGAGGAATGGTGTCTGTTAGTTGTGAGTCAGTAGTACTAACCAGTTCATTTACACCATGGTTCTCATACCCTGTACTCCTACAGAAATACATCATGATTATCATGATATAAAACAGTGAAGTAGAAAGGAAAGAAGCCGGCTACAGCATACTTTTATTTTGCTAAATAAATGGCAGAGCAGGATATGCATTTATACTTGGAAGTGTCACAACACAATGAGGGATAATTGGTACATTGTAGTCTCATCTGCATCTTAACAAACACAAAGCAGACATAATTTGTTTATCCATAAAAAAACAGCAGTTTGTGCTTGCTGGACAAGAGGGGTTACAGTGGTCACTATTAATGACTGGTAAAGCTTCTTCCAATTATGCCCTACTTTTTGTGATACAAACAGGGAAAAAAACAAGTCTGAGATCATAAAGTTATATGAATATTTTTCAGTAGATTGTTTAAGCAGCTAAACCGCTATCTAAACCATCAAACAGTTGATTCCATAGTTTCCCCTCATATGCTTGCAATATGTCACATTACTGTGTGTGTGTGTGTGTGTGTGTGTGTGTGTGTGTGTGTGTGTGTGTGTGTGTGTGTGTGTGTGTGTGTGTGTGTGTGTGTGTGAACACTTGTGCAGCCTCCCTACCAAAAGTATAAGACCCCTAACTGTGAGTCTTGCTACTTTGAAAAAATAAAAGACAATTGCAAAAGAAATAAAACAAATTTTGAAATTACTGCAAAGCCATTAAAGCGTTTTTAGGGAAAGGCTTTGCTCACCTGTGCACAAATGCCAGTATAAGTTACATAGAGCAGTGTGAATTCTCTGAGGAGCTGCAAGTATTACAACATTGGACCTTGATGTGTTCATGTATTCCTGTCATTACATTCAGTTACAGTCCTCCATCATGAACCAGTGTGGAGGGGTCATACATATATGTCAAGAACAGCTACACGTATGTCAGAAATATGGAAAGTGAATCTGCTTTTTAGATGTACCTGATTTAAATTCTGTTTTGGAAGCTTTGACAATGAATGGATTGTACAGATGATAACATCTGTTAAAATGCTACTGAAAATATTAACTTAAATGCAAAAGGCTTTTGCCCTATTCTTTTAGGTAGAGCTTTAATCAAAAAAGTAAACTGTGCTCCTCACCAAGATGTCACTTTTGGACTAAGACTTGTAGAGTTTGCTATGCAGAAGCAGATGGATTTGTAATTGTTGTCAAGACAAGTTCAGATTATGCAAAATGGGAATACAAGGTGAGATTTATGACGCTCTTGTGCAAGTTACAGTAGGGTTTTTGCATTGAACAAGAGAAAGTTAGTAGTTTGTGATCCAGAGACTAGTATCTCTAGAGTGTGTTGTGCTTCATACCAATTGCAACACTGAGGAAGCTCCTTTAACAAAGGTGGAATGGAAATACCCCTCTACTAAGATAATAGAGGGGTCCATGATGCAAAAGCATGGAGGAAAAGAACCAAAGAGCCATCTCAACTTTTTATAAACATGCAGTACAATACAGATGTCTGGCATTTGCTACAGTTAAACATATTGGAAATGGTATCAAGGGGTTTGCAAAGTGCCTAGAAAAAACAAGATGCAGTGATGACAGGCATAGTCATCCTGCTAAGATTGTGCTCTGACAACTGTCATGCATCACTATCAGGTCAATTATCCCAGCAAAGATTACTGTTTGAGTTATGTATTAATATGAGTTTTACTTCCTGCTGACACCAAATCCCAGAAGCATCTAGTTTTTATTATTTTTTAATTGCTCATGGTTGTGCATTGTAGAATCAAGTATTTTGACAATGTGATTCAAGCACGGCCGGCCTTAGGCATAGGCGAACTAGGCGACCGCCTAGGGTGCATTACAACCGGCCTTGTAAAGGGCGGAATTTTATGAATTTATTTATTTATTTTAACAAATGCACTTTTGGTATTTTGCGATCTTCTTGGCGCCCTTCACTCAGAGATGGGGCACCAAGAAGATTGCAAAATAACAAAACCATAGGCGAAGGGAAGGGGAAAGGGGGAAGTGCCCTCCCACTTTTATAGCATCAGGTTGGCTTCAAAGAAGGTCGGGTGGAATTTGATGATGTTCGAGTTACTGTAAGTTGCAAAACAAGTGAAAAATTCCACGTGGTGTTCTCGCTGCTTCCACGTTCAGACCTCACAGAGAACTGTTTTTCCGCCTGTTCCCGAGTTCATATGTAAAGGTATGCTTGTGTACTAAAGTTGCGCATAGGTGAAATATTAAAGCAAAACGCAACAGCGTACATAAGATGTGATTTTTGCATTTGCTTGCGCCCAGTTAAAGAGGTACGTCAGTTATTTTAGTTTTCAGAAATCTTTTCTTACTATGCAACAGGCTTCTGTGATGCGATGCAGGTGAGGAAACATCCTGCTGTCTCTTGAATGGATTTTGGTGTGTAAAAGTTGCAGACTGTTGTAGTGCACAGTGCTGTATTATCTCATTTTGGGAATCACAAAAGTGGTAGTTACAGTAGCATCCTAGCCACTGCCAGTCCCATGGCGTATGTTAGTGTTTTGCTTCAGTAGTTGTAGAGTTTACTACTCACTGATGCGCTCTGGAAGTGCTGCCTACCGTGTATCCCTCACATCCATCTAGCAATGTAGTGTATCCTTATGGGGTTATTATTTACCTGTTATGCTTGCAGTATAATTCATGATGTATTTTTTCATTTAGGAATGTTGCTGAAATTTGATATGTAAGTTCCCATCCCTGGATTTTTAACTAAAAAATGACTTTACTTTTTGAACTAGAAAACAAGGTTGGGGGTACCTCCTTACATGCAAGACGTCTTAGCAGCTTTCCAGTTTTGCTATGTGCTGCAGACTTGTATATTAGTAACCTGTGCTGCAGTCTAACTTTCTTTTTCAACATAACTCTAATTACATTTGCAGAAAAATACAACTGCTTACACTGGTGTTGTATGTAGAGGGAGTTGCCACCGCCCCCCACCAACCGCTACCATCTGTTTTTAGTAAAATGATAACATTAGTTTTTTTTTTGGTATTGTGGGTTAAAAGGGATGGCAGACTCTTCACATATGACATATATTTACAAAATTCCGTGCCTGTTGTGTACTGATGACTTCTACAACATTTATATATATATATATATATATATATATATATATATATATATATATATGTGTGTGTGTGTGTGTGTGTGTGTGTATGATCATTCTCAAAAATGTATGCAACACAGGAGCATGTATTATGTAAGCAATAATACCTGACAAGGTATGTGTAATTGGGGAACTAACACATGCCCCAAGGTGTTGAGACAGTTTCCCCATCTTCATTTGTCATACTTGCTGCACATAATTGTTGGCAGAGGAAGTATTTTACATCCAGCATAAGTTGTATAAATATTTAATGGTTAACACACACACATGACTTAAACACATTCAGAAGCACAGACACACCCGTGTCCAGCATTTACAGCCACTTCATTTTAATACACCTCAGATGTGCTACTGTGGGCAAATAAATATTGCATTGTTAATAGCACAACAGGTAGTGTACTTGCTTTTGATGCAGAAGGTTGTGGGTTCTACTCCCACAGTAGATAAATGCATTGCTGATACTGTACTGTGTTGTAAAGTGGATGCTGCAGTCCTTTTAATAGGCCCTAGGGCCAATAGCTTAGTACCTACCTATGAACCTATAATTTTCTTGGGTGGCAAAAGCCAGGGTACCATTTGGCTAGGCTTACATAGGCCCTAGGGCCAATAGCCTAGTACCTACCTATGAACCTATAAGTTAAAAAAAAATATATATATATATATATATATATATATATATATATATATATATATATATATATATATTCTGCCGCCCATCATGCTCATGCGTCAGTGAAGAGAGGGGTTAAGGTCATCATACGTGCGTGTGTGTAGATTAGACTTTGGTTCTCACTGTAGTAACATAACATCATGGCATGGTTGTTAAGGTTTCTGCTACACATCTCCAAGGTCTGTGGTTAGTTTCTGATCTCTATTCCCTTCTCTGTGCAGATTTCCATGTAGATAGAGAAGAATTTTGGACTGTTGTCAGCTTTATCTAAGGGAGGGTTGTGTGTGTGTGTGTGTGTGTGTGTGTGTGTGTGTGTGTGTGTGTGTGTGTGTGTGTGTGTGTGTGTGTGTGTGTGTATGTGGGCAGTAATATTACTGGACTGTAATGACAGAAGTCTTGAGTGGCCTTTTATTTTTGACATTTTTTGAAATGGGTAGTTATTGGTTCATACATTTTGTTTCATTGCTTATTAAACGAATGTTTAAAACTACAAATTTAAAACATACTCTAACAAGTGGTACTGTATTATACAAGGAATATAATTCAGTACAATCAGGAAAGTGAATCCAAGAATAAGTATGTGTATGCATGGCCCTAAAAATGTGTGCAAGGAGTCTGTTTTGAAAACAGCCCAAAGGTAAACTCAGTTCTCAACTAGCCAGATGCATTTCTATGAATGTGGATTTTAATGCCATTTCAATGAATGCGAGTTTCAAGGGCAGAGAAGATTACTGCTCATGCTAAGTCTCTCTTCATTGTGAGACTGTATTGTTTATTTAGCAAATGGCTGTCTGTGTTTTGTGCTATTTTATTTCAATATCTGTAATCACTGTAGAAGCGAATAAGAGAACAGTATGCATGGTAACTGGTGAGAAATAACCAAATAATGGAACATTGGAGTGGCTGAGGAGGGGGCTGCTTCTGGGGGGAGGGGGTTGCTGCTGAAGTGGCTGCTCTGGGGGGGTAGTCTGTTACCCTGCTAGGGCCCTATTTGACAATGATCTGGCTCTGGTATTTAAAGTAGAAAATATGTATGCAAAGGTAGTTGCAGTTTAACTACATTACAAGGTATCTTTTTTTCCCTATGCATTTAAATAATTTAAGGAAATGACTGGGGTGGCTTTCTTGGGGAATGACTCTGTGGGTGTGGCTCAAATAGGGGTGTTTCATGAGTGTGGTGTGGGTGTGGCGTAAGGGGTGCCAGAACACTACTTCGCCTAGGGTGCCATTTCAGCTAAGGCCGGCCCTGGATTCAAGAAACTAGATGTGGGTTAGATGGTATGAATTTATTTATACATTCTATGCATTCTGTACATTATTCAAAGCACTGTACATAGACAGTATACACTATCATGTAGACCTGTACTGAGAAAAATTAAGAACACTATGGGTGTGAGAAGATGTTTTAAATGGTATGTAAGACACGATTCTTCTATGTAGTAAAGGCAGCTGATTGCCTACTACAGACATTTACACAGAAACATGGCCTACCCTCCCCCTTATCATTGTTTGATTCGGCAAAGAGCTTTGTTCTAGCGCCAAGATGTTATTATTCAGACAATGCAATGTGTTACATGACACAGTCTGTAGCAGATCCCATTGCAGCACCTCCAGCTACTATGCCAACTGGGTTCATAATGAATCTGACTTGTCATTACTCTTTTAGTTGACTTGGGGTGTTCGTACTGTGAAGCAGGCTTCATAAACTGTATTATGGGAGATGTTAAGAAACAGATTTTGGATGCAGAGAGGATGACTCATCTTCTAATCTTCTCATTTCTTTAATTAGCAGATAAAATGCAGTTATTACCTTTTTCTGAAAACAGTTTTTCCATACATAATACTAAAAAAATCACCTTCCAAAAGGTGACAGTATAAACTGAAATGTCAAATCATTGTATATAAAGCTGTCACAATACTTAATGCATGCAGTAGTTTCTAAGGAATATGCATACTTGCAGATCATTTAATGTGGGTATTGTGTTATCCAGTTACTCAAAACAGCATGTTAAAGCTAACTGAAAAGAGGCTGCATTGGTATAAGCTGGAATGCAGGTGATGCTTCTGCATGTTAAATGAATAACCTACTTGTAATGTGCAGTACCGTTAAGAGACTGCATATGATGTTTCTGGCCCACTTTCTTGACAATACCACAGTGCATTTCCATCAAATACAGTGCTGTCATGACTGTGAACCAACAGTTCCATCTCACACATTCCCTGAGCAGGACTGCACACAAGGATTATGAATAAGGAAGAAAGCTCATCCAAATATTTATAATATTGTAAGGAAGAAGGCTCAACCAAATATTTATAATATTGTAAGGAAGAAGGCTCAACCAAATATTTATAATATTGTAAGGAAGAAGGCTCAACCAAATATTTATAATATTGCTCCCTTTACATTCCAGTTGTGACAGTAAAGACAATTGATTATTTGTATTAGAGTAATCATTCTCAGTACACAGTCCAGTGTCTATAAAAGTTATTATTCAATAACAATTAATGTAAGTGTGGCATATACAACTATAAAGCACATTCAAATAAAACTGAAAAAATAATTAAGAGCTTTAAGTGGGATTTGAAGAGAGGCCAATGCAGTTCTATTCAGTTTGTGCTGCAACCTGTCCTATTGAATATCAATACAAACAGTTAACACTTTAAACTTCTTGAATGTATAACACAGTACCTGCAGTGTAATTACACATGCATAAGGGTATGGTGTGCATATATTTTGGAATACATACAGACTGAAATGAGGAATAACCAAATTAAACTACAGTCTGAACCTGGTTATGGTACAGTTTATCATATTCAAAAGTAAAGCAAAAAATACAGCCAGCACCTGAGGACTCCATACTGAAAATATATATATATATTTATTTCATCTTCCAATTCCACATGCACAGACCGGTTTCAGCAAAAAGCCTTCCACTGAAGCAGGCTTTTTGCCGAAACCGGTCTGTGCATGTGGAATTGGAAGATGAAATAAATAATTTTTTTTTCAGTATGGAGTCCTCAGGTGCTGGCTGTATTTTTAGTTTTACTTTTGAATATGTACGGTTGCCTTGCACCAGTCGTACCTGCTAGCTATTTTTTGTGGGTGTGTCACAGTTTATCATATCCCATTTTTTGACACTTAAAGTACCATACATTTTTAAGCAGCTGATTTGAAATGTTGATAATACATTATTCCAGCTGAGTAAATATTGATGCTTCAATTGGATGGTGTCTCCGAGGCCATATTACTCAGAGTAATAGAAAAAAGTGAACCTGTTTGTATGAAAATTTTTCCATTTACGCCAAGTCTGTGCAACCTCAGAGTTAGTATATTTAGACACTGGCTGCCTGGGACACTGTCGCTATGATGTGGGACACAGGGAGCATTGGTTCCCTGAAAATTATATTATTTAAGAACTCTGTCTCTCTTTTTTAATTTGATGATTTGGTTTTAGGACATTTGTGTTTTTATATGCATATTTTCAGTTCCAAAATAGGGTGACTCAATATCCTTTTAATCCAGGTTCATTTCATTATATTCTTCTTATACAGCCAACTTTATGACAAAATATCTTCTGTTGATACAACCAGCTTTAGGACAAACGTAAATGGAAACCTGTGTACTCTTTCATCACAATAGCTGGTATAAATGCACTGTCCAGTGGCTGCACTATTACTCATTACAAACATACAGGACTGTGGTCATCATACATTACAGAATACATATAATCACAATTAAAAAAGGTAAAAATACTTCATCTGAGCTAATGATATGAACACGTTTGAAATGAGTAATTCCTTATGTGTCTAATTAGACTATATATTGAGGAGGTTTACTGTTGTTAAAGAAAGTGCAAGCATTCAGTGGAACAGATGTCAGATAAAACAGTATTTAAAAGCATCCATCTTGAAATTAAAGCTAAAGCACTTAATTTTTCTCAGTTAAGTTTCTTGTGAAACCAAAACAAACTGACCTGTGATATATTTACCAGATGTTCATTAGATGAATCAGTGTTGCTACACAACTCACTGGAGTTTTCTTATGTGAAACTTTATTAAGGTATAACCATATAAGGAATATTATACTGTGAATAAAACTCCAAATATTGATCAGATGTTCACCCAAAAGCACAAGGACATGGGTGGTCAGCATATTTTCAGCATGCGTAATACAATGAAGTTACAAGAACTGTTACGCAATAAAACGTTCCATAGGTAGAGCCAGAGAGAGTTGGACACTCTGTCATGTAATGAGATGGCCCTTAGGTAGAGCAGAAGTAATACTTTTCCTATAAAAAGATAATGTTAGCAGGAAAGCAAGAGAGACATTTGCCTCTCACTGTAAAGGGATTACAGAGGGACAGAAGCTACTGACTTGGTTCATAGGAACAAAACAAGTGGGATCCTGACAATTGGGTAAGGGCCTGTCCAAGACCAGAGAAGGAAGACAGCCTGAAGCAAGAACACAGACACAGGAGAGGAAGATGTGCACATTCAGTGTAAATGGGGTTGAAAAGCACTGTAATCTTTGATTGCATTCTTAAAACATTTCACTAACTCATTCTTCTAACCAAGTTGTAACTAACTGAAAGGGGACAGATGTGAAATGTTTTTAGGACATTCAGCTTTATCACTGGTAACTGACAATCTATTCTGTGGAGTGGGGCCTTCCTTGTAAACTATGTTGGTAGCAATGCAGGATTTTTTTAATGTACATTCTATTTAGAGTGGACATCCACAGGAACTGAGAAAACAGATTCAATAAATTGCCTGAAAAGTCATTATGGATATACTACCAAGGTGTTTGACATTCCCAGGGGAGCAAGTTGCTCTTGATGGTGCATTGCAAACTATTTGCTAATATAACTATTTTGCTAGTTCCTGTATTTTCATTTCCAGAGCACTACAGAAAACTGCAAGCCAGTTAAAAATAAGCTGGAGGCATGCTATAATAAGGTTGCAAAATCTGCCACCACCAAAATACTGCAGCCACCACTGTAATGCCCTTAAGGCTTTGAATTGGGCTGAAACTCTACTACTGCCATTATGGGCACTGTGTTATTTTGGTTAAAGATTGACATGTGTGGATGGCATTTAGTTATTAATGTAAAAGTCCTGCCCCAAAAGAATTAATTACATTTCTTGACTCCTCAGGCGACATTAAAGACTCTTGTATCAGTCTGAGCTTAACTGCATTCAGCTTTCATCTTACAGTAAATGTCTTCTCACCTCAATAAGTAATTTCCTTAAAAAAAATCTTGCTTGTCTTTGTAGAGAAACCTGATTCTTTAGCTTGTGCAAGAGTATACAATTTTTTTAGTAATCCTCAGCATTTCTTCCTGTGGATATCATCAAGTAAACATTTCAAACATAGGATTCGATATAGAACTTTATTCAATGCTTATCATATTGATCACTGCTGCAGTAGCCATAGCATTATTAGTTATATCCTGCCAAGAATATAATGGACGGATACCTTCCAAAGTTTCATGGTACCTTCCACACACCCAAACTGTCAAGCAGTTCAAGCTAAGCTGACTAAAGGACAACTCTGGGCATGAAGCCCTTCAGACCTTTTCTTCTGCTAAAGAGTATGTTACACTGAGGCTTTTGAGGATCGACAACCGGCTTGTGCTTTCTTTTGCTAGGCAGATAAGTTGCCTTGCGGAAAAAAAAAAACTTTCCTAAATGTATTGATGTTTTATTATTTCCTCTTCAGGAAAGTAATTTTAAAGTTAAGAGTGTTGTGTTTAATGGACTGTCTCAAGACAGTAATGTTGTTTAAATGGAACACTTTTTTTTATCAGTTTAAAAGTAGCATTAACTAACTGAAAACATGTTTTCTGTGAAGAAACTGTATTGATTTTTCCTTGGTGGGGCTGACATAATGTTTGAAAATGTTTTTTTACTGTGTTTTTTTTCTATCATAAATAAAATAAAATAAATAACTTCTGTGAACTGTTAGTTTTACTGAAATTTGCTGCTTGTCTTACCTGGGAAACAGGCACCATTTTGGGCTTGACCATGCAGTAGTCTACTGGTCCCAAGGACAGTCATTCTTCCAGCCACAACAAGAAAAAAAATTAAGCAGCAGCCTTTACAGCTACAGCAGGTTAGCAATTTGTCTCAGCCACAGGTGGGTGACTCTGCTGTGGCCATTTGTTGTACCTCAGAGCACTCATCTTTGACCCGGATCCCTCCATGTAGCACCTACAGCCACTATGGACTGCAGGTTAGCCTCATTCTCTGCAGCTGTTGGAGTCACCTCAGTGGGTAAGGGAGGCCCAGTCTTGTCGGTCCTGGGAGAGGGAACAAGGAAGGTTTCCCTGTTGTGCCAGAATGCTGTGCCCATCCATGGGGAAGCAGCTGCTGCCGTAAGTTACACAGTTCACCCCATTTTTCCTGTCAAAAAGAAATAGAAATCCAAGCATGTATCTAATCATCCTCAATTTTTTTAGACTGGAGTAGCTTATTGGGTCTGTCTCATGGTTTAATTCAGGCTATTGATCCTTCTTGTATAGTAATATTGGTAAAAGATAGAGATATTCCAATTTTCCTGAAGAGATTCAAGATTCTGAATCTGAGCAGGAAAATGCAGGTATGGACTTTCCTCAGATTTCTAATTTAGACTCAGAGGAGAGCACAGATTCTTATTCTCCCTGTGGGGCTTTCTTTTTCTCTGAGGCTATTGCTGGAATGTGCCAGTGTTTTCAGTGGGAGAACGCTGAGGTTTTTCAGTCCCTCAAAAATACTATGAGTTTTGTAGAAGGATTTTCCAGAACCTACAACCATTCTTCATGTTCTGTCAGCTTTAGATGATGTGTGTGTTACTGTCTTCATGTTCTTGTTAGACAGCTACTCCTAAAAAGGCAGATAAGATGTATACAGTTCCTCTGTCTTTACATTTTATACACTATTCCCAAACCTGACCCAGTAGCTACAGCTTTAGTTGATCCCACTGCTGCTAAGTATTTAGTTAATTCCAGTCCTACTTTTTTGAAAAGGATGGGAAAATTATTGATAGGTATGGGGGGGGGGGGGGGGAGTGTATACTTCTAAAATTTGGTTTTCAGAATTTTGAATTTTCAGGTTCATATGTTGAAGCTTGCTCTGAAAAAATTGTGAAAATATAAGGAATGTGATATCTGCAGCTTCTTTTTTTGAGTAAAAATCTCCTTTAAATAACCTAGTTTCTTATTTTGCAGAGATCACTACTCATTGTTTGCAGTGTATTGCATGACCGTGTTGATACTTCTTCCAGGCCTATGATCACTGGTACTGTTTTAACGAGATTTGCATGGCCACATTCTCAGAACCTTCCAGATGATGTTAAAAATGAAGTGTTAAATTCTCCCTTGAATAGAGATGTGGTGTTTTGTCTCTCTGTTACAGAGGTGATCAAAAAGTGAGATGAAAGGGCAAGCTAATCCATGGAAACTGTAAGATTTTTCAGCTCTCCTTTTTCCGAATTGTTCATAGGTTCATAGGTTGGTACTAGGCTATCGGCCCTAGGGCCTATACAAGCCTAGCCATAACAATTCCCTGGCTATTTCTTCCCACAGTATTTACTTCCCTGGACCCCTGTCTAGCAGGGTGACTGACATGATCCCCGGAGTGAATTTCCTATCTCCCATCCAATTATCAAGATTTTGAAGAGGGCCAAAGAGGCGCTCTGCTTGACATGTATGGGCAGTCTATTCCAGAGTCTGGGGAGTCTCTGGGTCAGGAACCTATCCCTCTAGCATGTTTTGTTCATTGTGATGACACGGTTTAGATCCCTGGAACATGTGTCTCTGAGGGATTGGGATTTCTTTAAGTGTAGCATGTCCAGCAGCTCTGGGGTTTGACATAGCCTTGTATGTTAAGCAGAGATCACCTCTGAGCAAACAATATGCGACAGAGTATAGGTGGTGTTTTTTTTAGATGGTCAGCATAGGGCATCTGCTTTAGGCTTGTGATTCTTTTAGTGAGGTATTTCTGTGGCTTTTCCAGTTGTTGCAGATGTCTTGAGAGGTACATACCAAATGGGGCATTGCATTCTGTAATGGGTTTAATGAGGGATGAGTACAGTGGGACAATGACATCCTTTTTTCTGGATGAAAAGCCCTTAGTGATGAGGTGTGCCACATAGAAGGATTTCCTGACTGTTGTGGCGATGTGGTTATCAAATGTGAGACCACTTTCCACCTGTGTCCCTAAGTCTCTTATCACACTTTCAGTGTTTAGTGTGCTGCCACCTATGTGGTAATTCATGGGTACATGTTTTTTCCCAAAGGGGATAACTATACATTTCTTGGCATTGAGCTTGAACCCATGGCTCTGGCACCAAGCATCTGTTTCTGTAAGGCCCTTTTATAGAATATCCTCATCATTTGGGGATTCAATAATGGCTCCCAGTTTGCAGTCATCTTTGAACTTTGTTAGCCAGAGTCCCTTAGTGTTGGCCTGTACTTCAGAGAAGTAGATGCCAAACAAGAGAGGTCCCAGGACTGAACCCTGAGGGATTTTCTTTCTCCTGTTCCATTTTTTAGCAGAAAATGGAATAAACAGTCTCAACAGAATTCAAGTAAACAGACATTTAAGATGGAATGGTAAGGGAGTTCCAAAAAGAAGCCTCTAACGTCCTCAAACCAAGGACAGTCCAATATGTCTGACTGACTCTTCAAAAGATCTTGTGACCCCCTCCCACTCTGGTACCCTTTTTCTTCCAGAAAGTCTTAATTTCCTGTTTTTTCACTTTGACAACAGATTGCTTCAGACAAGTGGGTTCTGCATATAATTGATCAAGATTGCTAATGGTGATGGGAGGAAATTCTTCCTTTCCAGGGGTCATTCCTCATCCTCCAGACCAGACTATTTTGTTTCCACCTATTCTTCATCACATGCTATCCCAAGAACTGATAGGACCAGCCCCTCCTTCCCAAGTGGGGATTTTTTTTATTCAAGGATGCTCCTAGTGTCAAAGAAAGAAATGATTGGAGACCAGTTCTGTATCTTTCTTTTCTAAATATGTTTGTGATAACTACTTCAAAAATTATGTCACTTTATAACCTGTTACCTCTTCTTTCTCTCTCCAGTTTCTTGGTAACACTAGACTTATAAGATGCTTATCATCACATTCCTATTCATCCAGACTTCAGACTTTTCTTCAAGTTTTGTATGTCTAGATCACATTATTAGTTTTCTGTCTTAACCTTTGGACTATCCACCACACCAAGAGTGTTCGCAAAGTGTCTAGCTCCAGTCATACTTCAGTGCAGGTTGCAGGGTATCCACTTCTTTAAATATTTAGATGACTTGTTTATATTCGCAGAGTCTTTTTAAAAGTGTCAGGAATCTCTGTCTCTCTTGGGTAACAGATCTCTTGCACAAGCTATGATTCCAAAAAAAAAATCAAAAATCTTTCTTGACTCCCTCACACAGGATTGTATTCACAGGATGTCACCCAGACACCTCAGTTCAAAGAACTTTTCATCCACAGGAAAAAAATAGGTCCTTATTTAGATCTGCTTCTAAGGTTTTGCAACAGGACTTTAGTCACTGTGAGGGAATACCTCAGGATTTTGGGTCTCATGACATCTATGGTTCTCATGCTACACCTGGCAAGATCCACATGAGAAAGATACAATGGGATCTGAAATACCTTTGGTCCCAGCATCAACACCCTTTATCTTTTCAAATACTAGTACTGGGGTTTGTCAGAAGAGAAATTGTTTGGTGTAGACAACAGATATCCTTAAATATAGGTCTCCCCTTCTCCCTCCTTGTTCCAAAGCAGTCAGTCACCACAGATACTTTGGACTTTGGACTTTGCTTGGGGAGCAGTTTCAGGAAGCATAAAACTGTATGGCTGGTGGACACCAAGAACAGATGTAAACACGTGAATACCTAGGAGATGCTTGCCCCGATCAAGGCACTCAACTCTCTGAACCATCTTTGGCCTCTGTGATCTTTTCAAAGTGGTTTCAGACAATACCACAGACTTATGGTACATTAACAAGCAAGGTGGAACTAGGTCATAACCCTTTTGCAGACTAGCCATGTTAGCTTGGATATGTCTTCTCAGCACAATCTTACTCTTTAAGTGTCCTACATTCCGTCAGAGCAAAATTGTGTGGCAGACATGCTGAGCAATAACAGGGTGGACCCTACAAATGGAAACTAGATCAGAGGTCTTCCAAGATTTAATCCATCTGTGGAGAATTCCTCAAGCAGACCTTTTAGCCTTCTCTTTCAACAATCAACTAACAAGATTTTGTTCTAGGACTCTTAAGAAGGTCTGGAAGACAGATTCTTTTTATATTCTTGAGTAAGGAATGTTCCTGTATGCTTTTCCACTGTTTCCACTAATATCCAAGGTACTTCTGAAGAGTCAGAAGGAATCCCCTAAGATCATTGTAGTGACTCCCTTCTGGTCTAGGAAGCTGTGGTTATCCCTTCTTTCAGGAATGGCCAGGGGCACTTACCACAAGCTGTCTGACAGACTGGATCTACTCACACAAGAACAGAGGTGTTAGATACTCTCCAACATCAATAATTTTCAGTTGACTGCCTGAATGATAAGGTCTTAATTCCTTCCAGGCATCTGTTTACTAAGGATGTGTAGCAGGTACTAATAGAGACAAGAAAGCCTGCTACTAGAAAATCATATATTAGCAAATAGAAAAGGTTTTCTAATTGCTGCCAACAACATAATCACCACCATTCAGGCCTACTTCTTCTCTGGTTTTGCAATATTTGTGTGAGTTATTATTCGGCCTTTCTTATTCCTCTATCAAGGTTCATTTATCAGCCATTTCAGCATGTCTGCCCATAGATCCTCCTGTTTTAAGGCAGTCTCATGTCAAAATGTTCTTGAAAGGGGTTTTGCATAAGAAGCCACCAAGTAAACCAATGGCTCCTCCTTAGGATCTTAATTTTGTGTTAGAGAAGCTAACACACTTACTCCATTTGAGCCAGCTAATCTGACTGACTTGAGGTTCTTAACATGGAAAACAATGTTACTGATTGCTATGACCTCTGCAAGAAGGGTATCTGAGTTGGAAGGTCTTATGGTGAGTCAACCCTACCTCATTTTCCATAGGGGTAGGGTTTGTTTGAGAACTAATCCTTCTTTTATTCTTAAAGTGGTATCCACATTTACTTTAAATCAAACTATCCATCTCCCTGTTTTCTTTACTGAATCTAAAAATGAGGGAGAAAGGATATTCCATACCTTGGCTGTCCACAGATAACTCAGGTATTGTAGTGATAGAACTATATCTATCAGATCTTTGGCTCAATTGTGTATTCCCTGTGAAGGTTAAAAAAGGGACAGCCTGTGTCAAAAGAGACTATTTCCAAATGGTGTTCCAAGACTATTACTTTTTGTTATACTTACCATAACAAATCTATTCTGAGCAGGGTCAAGGTCCTCTCTATCAGGGCCTTGGCTTCATCTATAGCTTTTTGGAAAGGGTTGGATTCTAGAAGTATTCTAGAATCAGCAACTTGGTCCTCTGTACATATGTTTAAGACATTACAAACTTGATTCCTTCTCTAGGTCCAGATCATGATTTACTACGACCATTCATCTGAACTCCTCTCCTTCCACCCCTAAATGTAATTAGCTATGGTACTCTACCCATACAGCTAAAGCTACTGCACCAGTGATCAATGTGATGAACGTAGTACAGCTGCAAAAAGTTACATTTACCATAACAGTAACTGTTCGAATGATCTCTGCTGCAGTAGACACTCCCTCCATTCCCCTTGTTTTTGGTGTGTTTCTTATGTCAGGGTGAGGACATTCACGCTTTGTTGTTCCTAGCATAGTCCTTTTAGGACACAGCCTCTTTTCTCTGCTGGCAGTAAAGCTCTGAAAGCCTTGTCTTTTAGTCAGCTCACCTCGAGCTGCTTGACAGTTTGGATGCATGGAAGGTGCCCTGAAGCTTTGGAAGCTGACCAGCCATTATATCCTTAGCAGGATATAACCCATATAGATAAGGCTACTGCAGAAGTGATTATTCAAACATCTATTATTATGGTGAGTTCAATTTACACAACTGTACCTTCCCTCTTCTACAGGAAAGGCAGAGAGATCACTTCATAGGCAATGCTGTACTATAGTGAAACAAGCCTTTTTGCCTGTTAATAATAAAAATAAAATCTAAATGAATGTGTTTTCCACTTCTATATTCATGTATGTCTGTATTAAGTAAGTCATTGTAAATTACTACCTCACTGCTAAGACTACAAAGATGTCTTCAATTCATGGTAATGGATAGACTACTATCCATAATAATGGCATTGTTGAATGCTAGTAAAAATATGCAGCAGTATTCATAAACATTATCCAGTGGTGGATTTAGGACTGAGCGTAGGGGCGTGCACCACCCCCTTTTTAAAGCTGATGTACATTGGTGGCAAGGAGGTCAACAGGTGTATGCTAAGTAGATTATAGCATACACTATGGCCATCCATGGAGTAGCAAAAAAAAAAAGTCCTCCCTTGTTGGCTCACTTGCTAATGAGCTTCTGGTGTTTATGGTTATGTCATGGTCCTACTCATTTCTGCACTTGTAGGGAGGGGTGATGATCGATCCAGTCTAATTATTATTAGTTAAAGGTGTATGTGGTGGGCTGCTTAATTCCCATTAAATACAGCTGCAGTCATGTCCCTTTTATTTTTATTTTTCTCAGTGGAGCTGCTGAGCAACTGTTTTGCTTTTCGTCTTCTGCTGCCTTTTTAATTCAAGGAACTTTCTTCTGCAGTGGGGTCAGACCAGTCTGTTTTAACCTTTTCTGTTGTTGTATGACATGCAGTAGACACACACCAGCCTGGATCACTTATCCCTGCTTGAAGTGTTCCTGTGCATTGTATTGGTACCCAGATTACTGAACTCCAACAGATCGGAAATTAAGTTTTGTTTTGGGGGGAGGGGGTCTGCAGGACCCAGAACTAAAGATGGAGAGATTCGAGAGTTAGTGACTGAATGGTTCAATGTCTAGGGCAAGCTACATTTTAAGCCTGCTGCTCAATTCCAAATTCAGAAGAAACATTAAGCCAGTATTTTCATCGCTGCACGTAAAAGTTAACAGAAGGTGTGTGTGTTATCAGGGATCCCCATTCTTTGTTAGTGCAAGAAATCATTTTGTTCAAACCAAACATAATGAGGGACAAAAGCCAAAAAATAGGGAAAGATTTTTAAATGTTGCCCTTGTAAACTTAGAAGGTTGCTAGAATAACAGGATCTGTGTTTAGTATTTTCTAAAGGATACAAAGTTTAATACTTGAATATATGTCATTATTTAGTGACTTCAACCCTTAAGAAGTTGTTTGCCAGAAAACCATGAAATTTATGAGGAACTGATGAAAAATATGATGCAAAAATCTGAACAGTCTGATAAAATTTGTGGACAGTTTAGAGGTACGGATCCCTCTCTAATCAGATGCAAATGTTGATAAATACATTAAAAACTAAGCTTATGAGATTTGAGAGACCTAAACTGAAAGATGAGTCTTTAACACAGCACACAGTGATTGAAAGTATAGGTTCATTTAGGAACTTGACATTTTTTTTTAGTTCCTTCATAGGTTTGTACTAGGCTATTTGAGAGCATTTCTTATCAGTATTGGCATTTATAGAATGCATAGTCTATATTTCTTATGTGAGTGAACAGTTTGGCGGCTACTTTTTTAATTTCTGCGTGGAATATATTATTTTTGAACATTTCTGACTATTTTGATAAGTTCTGCTTCATTTGTGAGTTTTTATGGCTTCTCTCTCTAGTGTACTTCTATGTCTTGCATGGGAGTTACTGTCTTACATAAACAAGAGAGTTAGAGAATGTGAGAGAGTGAGAATGCAAGACAATGTGAGAGCATACAGATGGATTTTTGATGCTGTGTTTACTTTAAGGGGGTGAGGGTGCTGCAGTCCTAAGTGTGTCCTCTATAGGATGAGATGCCTAGTAACTATGTTGGTTCGTCATCAGTTCCCTTTTGTAACATTATCAGCTTACCAATTTTTTGTAACATAGGCAATTTATTCATCAATGCCAAGCACTGTATTTGAAGATGAAATACAAAGCTGTTTGCCGGCAAGAACCTCTTCATTAGTTACAGATCTATTTAATGTGCAATTATTCAAATGACTTTTACATCTGCAAATATTGTGCACATGAACTGATATTGGTAGATTATAATAACAGAAGTTTTAGTGTTCTTTTATGTTTGAAATGTTCTGAATTGGACAGTTTTGTCATTATTGGGTTAATATGTTTTGGTTCAATGCTTGCTGGAAAAATGTTCAAAACTACACCTTTAAAACACATTAAAAGTGGTGCTGTATTATGCAAGGAATATAATTTAATGCAATCAGAAGGGTGAATCAAAGATCACATGCATGTATGCGTGGTCCTAAAAATGTGTGCAGGTGCCAATGGCTTGAAAACAACCCAAAGGTAAAGTTATCCGACACTGGCTAGATGCATTTTCAATGAATGTTTCAAAGAATGCGAGTTTCAAGACCAGAGAAGTTTACTGTTTATGCTGTCTATTTTTATTGTGAAACTTATTATATTGTTTAGCAAATGGCTATCAATGTTGTGCAATAAAATTTGAAATACAAGTTTTAAATTAAACCCAAATATCTGTAATCATTGTAGATGTAAAGAAAATAGTAAACATACTGAGTGTATGGCAACTGGGGAGAAAAAGCCAAGGAATGGGGTAATGGAATAGCTTTGAAGGGGTGCTCTTGGGGGAGCCCAATCCATTACCCTGCTTAGGGCCCCATTTTACCATGATCCAGCTCTGGATACCACAAAAAAGGTGGGTTATTTTCCAAAAATATTATGAACATATGCCATTTGTTAATCAATATACAAATGACTTGTACCAGAAGGTGTTTATATGGTATTCCATGGTATGGAATGAATTTGTAAAAAATTACAAGAAAAATGGCAAAGTTAGAGTTTTTCACTGTCTTACCTTAAACCTATTGTAAGACGCCTATGGTGATATATGCAAATGACCCCTTAAGGACATAAATTGTTTCAGCTATATGGCTTCTGAATGTCAACCCCCACAAGCTGTAGACATGCATGTTTTGGCCTTCTTATCACCTCATCATACGTGGACTGTTTGACTACATTTTAGGAACCCTTTTAGTTTATTACAGGAGGTTTAAGGTATCGTATAGAGAATACATCTACCTTTGCTAAGTTTTTCTTGTAGTTTTTATTAATTTGCCAGTGTGACTTTTCTACTTTTGTTTTGGATGTTAATTGGAATATTTTGCAGACACCTTAATGGTTATTGATATCAGCTGGTTGTAAAGAAAGTGTCTTTCTATAGTGTAGCCAAACAGCATAATGGTCAACTCCAGATATCTCAGTCTTAACTATTTGTCATGCCTCACTTTCAATGTATTTCCCAATGGGAACTGTTTAACAACTTAATACTAAGCCTCTCCCATCTTGTGTCACAGCTGCTCACAAGAAGTTAACTTTATTACCTTCTCTTTCTATGTCTTCCGTACATACTTCCCTGCACCACTGTCTTACTGTTTTCAGGTGGGTAGTAACATCTTCAATCAACTTTGCATATCAAGCACGCTGAATGCCTCTTTCAGTATCTGCATCAACCAACAGATGTTCTGCCATTTTTTAAAAGTACTTCAAACAGCCAGGCATAAAAATTCCCTTTGAATATCACATGCCAGTGATGACAGCAGTTCTCATGTTGCAACATGATAGCATTTTCAGAAAATATAAAACTACATTTGCAAAGCTTCGTAGCAAATGTGAAGATTTGGTACATTTGACTCTCCTAATTATAAGTGCATAGGTTGTTAGCCTTAATGCTAAGGGGCCATCAAGAATCTCAGCCCCATCACCCAATACTGGTGGGAGATTAACAATGTCTCCATTAAGTAAACCGCCCCCTCTTATGGCATGGGTGAAAGTTTGTGGTCTTCCATTCAGTAGTTCAGATTGCTTTTAAAGATTGCTATGAAATTTATCTGCTTCATATATAAAGGTGGCCTATTCTGGAAATGGAGGTGTAGAGGTATATGTATCAGTCATGTGTGTTTGATATTCTAGTATAGGTTTAAGTCTCCAGAACAGGCGTTTATTTTAAAATGTTTCTATTTAGGGTGAATAAGTTCCTGGAATACTGGGTTGTTCATAAGCGAGGATCACCCTAAGGAGTCTGTGAAGCCATATATGTGGACTTAGCTTTTAGTCTGTCTGGTGAGGAAATTTGGTTTCGTTTTAAGAATGTTTAATTGTTTAGTGAAGTACATGCTGAATCAGGCATTATATTCAAAGATGACCCTAATAAGGAAGGAATAAAGTGGTACTACAACATCATTAGACTACATGGTGGGATAATCCAAAGGATATGATTAAAGGATTTTCTAACCACCACAGAGTCAAGGGGGTCAGTAAAGCCTGTTGTCAATACAGGCAGCCAAGTCTCTGACTAACCCAGATTTAAGTGGATTATTACATTTGGGATTTCTATATTGCCAATAGTATCTGTGAAATACTTTAACAAAGCATCTTATGTATTTAAAGCATACATTGCTAAACAATTTTATTTGTGAAATCATAATTAAAATAAAACATGCTATTCATGCAGGGGCTAGATTATTGATTATTTGACTTGCAACCTTGAATACCCAGAAAAGATGAAAAGGAATGCACTAAAGGTTTTTAGGTTTAACACAGAGACAGATTCAAGATGAAACTAAAACAGCATTGTTCAGAAAAGCTCAAGAAGTATGTAGTAAGAAGATATTTATATGAAAATATCCATTTTAGAAACATAAGATTAATAAAATTACTAAACTGAATATTTGTTTTTTGAGATTTTTTTCATAACATCAAGTTAATTGCTTTGTTACTTTTACTTAACTGAATTTCTCTGTTTCTACATTCATTATTATTTATTTATCAAAAAATTATTTAAATTTACTATAGTACTTGTGGCTAATATCACCTTTAGTAGCATTGTTTCCTAGGTTACAAGAATGCGCATGGCAGCTATGCCATGGATTTGGACTGACTTGGCATGGGCATCCAAGCATCTCTTTCAGGCATATGCTGAAAAAAACATGGTATTGCTGTGTGCTGCACAGGAATTACTACCACATCCACAGCAAAATAAAGTGTAACTGAATGTATACTGCTGTCATTTCACATGTGATGTCAGAACATATGGTGACCTTTCCACATTCCCAGATCCAATGTCATACTTTCCCGCTGATCCCCAACTGACCAGACTGTGCTCCCCTTGTGCAGATTCCTGGATCTATCACTGTTATTCACAATTGCACAGAACTGAAAGAAAATGCATACCAATGTCATACACAACTCATGAAATTCTGATTACACATTAATCTTAGTGCGTGCATAACTGTGTACCTGGCAGAGTCCAGGTAAGGGTTGGTAAGGAAAGACAAACCCTTTGCAACCTCCATGATTCACAAACATGTGAACAATAGTGTACTGTGTGCCAGTAATGCAAAGAGGTATAGGAACAGAACTGGAGAAAGCACAGCAAAAATAGGAACCATAAACCTGACTGCCAGAGAAACTTAGCAATCCAATCAGCAGCTCAGAGCTGTGCAAAAGCATCAGCATATCTCCTCAAGAAACTGTATATAAGTCAGTATATTAATTGCACTGCCTCAGAGCTGTCATCAAAATGCATACCAAGCAGAGCAATACAGAGAGACAACCACAATCTGTGGGAATGTATCCAAGTGACATAACAGAGCTCCTATCAATGCACATTCCTCGGGCTCTAGATTTTCTGATTACCACAACAATCAAATCTCCCCTGCCCTTAGTCATACCAGATATGGCCTAGTCCTTCTTGAGTCACACCCTGACATAACTGCAGAGAAGGGTGTTGCCACGTTTTGTCACAAATTCCTCTGCTTTATAGTAGACAAACTGTACCCAGATAAGGAGTAAATCTGTCAGCTGTCCTGGGATAAATGCATCTTATGTGACTCAAGAACCACACTGCAACATTCACACACATTGGCAGGCCATAGGCAGGCAACACAGCCTATGTATACACCTGTGCTTAATGGACAAGTGGCTGTATTCCAGTATAGGCATGTTTGCATGAGTGTGAGCATGTGTGTGTGTGTGTGTGTGTGTGTGTGTGTGTGTGTGTGTGTGTGTGTGTGTGTGTGTGTGTGTGTGTGTGTGTGCATGTGCGTATGTGTCTGAGTATGGCAATTAAATAAATCTGTATTGTATTGGTTCTTATTTGGATTATCTCCGGCTGTGGTGTGGCTTACTTCACTTTTTTACCCTTTGTTTTTCAAGTCTGCATGTGTGCATGTCTTCTACAAAAGATCACAAAATGAAAGAAAGCTCTAATACTCTGTGGACAGGATACTGAGGTGGCAGTCATCAGGATGTAGTCCCTGCCAGCCAGCTCAACCAAACGCAACACTTTAGATGCTGGCTTTGACTAGACAGCATTCTGTGACTTGGGTATTGAGATCTGTTTTAAAAATCTGGGATATAAAAGGGAATGAAGGTCACATTTAGGCCTTTATCAAAAGGCTGTGGTCACTGTGGATTGTAAGTGATGAGGGAGGGATTAAGAGGGGTCATCACAAATATAGAGCCACTGGTGTTCCTGAGGCAGTGTGCAAGCTAAGGTATATGTGGCATACCACTCATAACCACAGTAGCATGCCACAATTCATAGACATTATGAGCGGCCTATGCATGCCTGTTCGGTTCTGTGAATTTCCTTTATGGTTTGTGTTACATTTCAGATTGCACAAGACACACTGCATAACTCCCATTTATGGGACTGGAAACAATGGCTATGCATACAGTGGCCAATTTGTATGACATTTTAAACATCAAAAAAGTTTTAAAATCAAAGCCCTTTAAAATTTAATTGTGTTGGACTTCTATTTTTTATTATCAGTTCATGTTATCATGTGACTTTTTTTCTAATATGAAAAGGTATTATCTTCCATGTGAAGTTTATTATTCTGATGAAGTTCAATTATGAACAAGGACTTACTGATTTTTAATTAAAAAAAGGTTTGGAAGTGGAAGATGTGAGGTCATTCATCTTTGTCATTCTGACTACCCTACTTTATCTATTATGCTTGAACTTTTGGTTGCTTTTTGTCCTGTTCTTAATGTGTTTTCATATGACTCTTTGAATGCTATAGCTTTCCATGTTATTTTCCATGATGTCTTTTGAAAACTATGATGTTTTTCCTTTTTTTTTGTTTATGTTCATACTTGTTTCATATGAAGATTTGTTCTTTCTGTGACTTTTTTGTGATCTTTCATACCACTTTCATTCTTATTTGCTACAGTTTTTGAGGCACTCTTCTTTTTTACAATTCTCAGTCATTCTGAAGTCCAGTACCCTCATTTCTGATTGATTTTTCAATTAAATTAAATGATATTCATCTAGTCTTACATGGACACTTGCGGCAAAATACCACCTCATTTTAAGTCTGAGATGTAGTAGCCTCTCTCCATGGCCTTAAAAGAATATCATGTTTACAGCTGTTCCTTCCCAAATCAGTTCTACAATTAACTTTCTAGAATATGCCCCTCTATAACGATGAGAACTTCTCTGCTCGTATAAATGACTAGAACACAAGATGCTGAAGGTCAGATACAATATATTAGGTACAAAAGTAACAATGCCCCGTCCATTAGTTTTAGCCTCATATAATTTGACTGAGCCTTTCTTACTCCTGAAAGATAGCTATGTATACAGCCTTGCTTAGTGCATGTTGTCAGTTCCAGTTTAACCACATGGGCAACATGGCCTGTGGGTAACTAAGAAAATATGCTTCCCTAGTCTTGTCAGCCATAATATTTCATGGAGCCTCAAGTAAAACTTTCAGCATATTTTCTCTGCCATCCACATGAGCTTACAAAGTAAGTGATACATCAAGAGCTAGCTGTAGATGGTAAACAATGAAAAATTATACACCACCACATACACACACACACACACACACACACACACACACACACACACACACACACACACACACACACACACACACATACACACACATACACACACACACAAACCCTTACCCACATCCCCTCATTTATGGGGATTGAGTCTATCACCTACTGTTAGGTTTCTACCTCAGACCCAACAAGCACAGCATTTGTCTTCTCAGTGTTATTTCTTAATTGGTCAACACTTATTTTCAGGGTAAGAGCAGACCTATCTCTGATAGCAACACAACAGTTATTACAATCTCCTACAGCACTATTTGTTTGTAATACCATCAAACTAGCATCAATTTTAATTGGATGACATGACATATGTTCTGATCATATGTACAACTGGTAATTATTTAAGCAATAACCAATGAACTCAGTGCGGTATATTAAGATTTACCCATGGTTGCTGTAGTTTAATCACGAGGGAGAAGCCTGAGTGATTAAATAAAGCCAACCGTGGTTAAAACTTAATATACCACACCACAGAGTCAGTTATTGCTATTATACAATAACATTATTTAAGAAAAAAATACTTACTTTTCTTAAATAATGTCTTTGTATAACGGTGCCATGCTGTCCTTCTGTGGGCTGGTTCATATCCTGTTGCTTTTTTTGATGTACTGCGCATGCGTATGGGACTTGCGTTCCCATGCATACCCAGTACATCAGTGCTTTGGAAAGGTAGCAACGGAGAAAAGAAGGTCTATGTTCCTCTATTTTTCTTTTTTTTTTTTTAAATAAAAAAAATGTTTCAGACAGTTTAGGGGTAGGAGGGAGACAGAATGGAGGAAATACAAGGAAAATCAGGTATGTGTCTTTTGTTTTGAATAACATACCTGATTTTCCTAGTATTTTCTCCGTCCTGTCTCTCTGCTATGTCCGGAGTCCGCATTTCAGATTTTTTTTAATTTAGTTTTGTAAAAAAAAGTTAAACGTTACAGTGTATACCAATGGGAAAAAAGTCCAGGCCACCGGACCTTTTTCTGTTGGTATATGCTCAGATTTACAATGGGCACGCTGATTGGGCTGACCAATCAGCATGCTCATTTTGGAATATTAATGGCCAGTCATTGTATAATACATATTAATAAAATTTTAGTCCTAATGTTACTAATGTCACATCAATACCAGTATGAAGATCTGACTATTAATGAACCAAATGTTATAAAGCAAGACAGTCACTGACCAAGAGTTTAATGTATAATGTCAAAATCAAGACTATTTTCAGTACAGAGAAACTATAATAATGTAATCTGTGCCAAAAACTGTTGTAATACTGTGGAGTTTTCTCCCTAGGTCTTCAGTATTTAACAGGACCTTGCATTGTACTGTCTCTTGATGTTGTAATAATTCTATTGTACTAATGTTTGCTGTTACTGTTGTTTTGTTTGTTGTTTGTATTACTGAGGTGTTTTTTTCTCCACGGGTCTCCACTGAAAATGGGCCTCTGGCCCAGTCAGGCATACCCGGTCAGCAAATGTAATAAATAAATAAAATAAATAAATAAAACCATTCAGTATCCCAGATAACATAAAAAGAAACCATGTGCCTTAAAGTACATAGATTAACTCAGAAGTAAAATTCTGAATATACATACCAAAGGCTGTAAAATGCTACATATTGGGAAGAGTAGAAACTATTATACAACTAAAAAAAGTTTAGTTTTAGCATTAACTGATGAACTGTGCATTAAATCAATAAATTCAGCATAACAAATAGTATCATCTTTAATCTTACATAATTATTGTAATGAGAACATCTCAGTGAACTATGAACAAGGCAACGAAATTCATTTAAACCATTTGCAAAGTATTAACATTTGAACATTTCTAGTTCTGAAATATTGATTTCAACAATGGAGAAACACAGTTAACAATCATATGTCTTTTCTCTTCATCCAAAAATAACTTGCTATGAGAGTTAGGTACCTAAAACAGAAACAATTTACAATCAGGAGGTATATTTTTTCCTGTGCACCTGGCTAAATATTTTTTTATTATTATTATGTCTTACCATGCTACTGGTCTAGGTGGGACCAATCAGTATCATTGTGTTTTCACAGTGCTAACATTTTGGAAAACAGAGCCATGTTAATATGCAATTTAGCTGGAGAGAAAGTGGCATTTAAACCACATTTTATAGACCCTAAGACCAACACAGAAAGAATTCTAGAACTTCTTTCCATCTTAGCTATTAAAGGCATTATCTCTTCACTGCAAAGTTGCATGATTAAACATTTATTTTAGAATTATGCAATAGTTTGAAAAAAGGGAATGCAATTTGCTTACAAAGGTTTAGTAAACCTGAAAGATTTTTGCTTATGATTTATCTAAGTCTCACCATTCTACAAATCAGAATGCAGGATAGTATTATCTGGTATGTTAATAGAGAGACATACATTTTCTGATGTGGTTACTTTGCTTGGTTCTTTACATTTCAGAAAAAACTTCTCTGAGATAGAGCAGTTTCCAAAAAATGTATTGTTATTTTATTTTTATTTATTTTATTTTACATTTGTTTACCAGGAAAGTCTGACTGGACACAGGTCCATTTTCCAGTATTATCTGATATGTTAATAAAGAGACATACATTTTAGGATATTGAATCCAGGCCTTGTCCCTTTCTTTCATTATAGTTTTAGTATCTTTTCTTAGCCATGGGGCGTAGTTAGTTTTTATTCTAATGGTTCTAGGGGGTGCATGATGGTTTAAGATTTTTATGAAGGTTGTGTTAAAGTACTTGACAGCATCATCTAGAGGTAGTTGTTTTAGGGGGGGGGGGTCCAGTTATAGCTTTTTAAAGTATTGATGAGATCAGTAGCTATAAAGGTTTTTTTGTTTCTAACTACTCTGAGGATAGGTTGGTTGATGGTTTGGGATTTGTTCCTAATTACTGACAAACTCAATAACTGTAGAAACCAAAAGGCCTGGAATAGCTGCAGAAAAACAGACCAAGTATAGCAAATGTACCTGACAAAATTTCCTTTATTTGCGCTTGTATCCAAGTGATGTAAACCTTATATCCAAACACCAGCGACTCTGTATTGCTTTGAAGTAAAAAATATTTATTAAGTGATACCAACTTCAATATTTTTGGTTAATTAAACAACACAAATAAAACGCTTTTTGTTTCCAGAGGTTTGAAAACTTTTTCAAATGGTTTGTACTCCGCCCCTTTCCTTCTATTTATAGTGATCATGACATCACTTCTCCTTAAAGGTATAAGACACCTTAAATACCATGTACTTCTACAATGTCAAAATTATTCTTTGTTGTGCAGCATGGTCAAGTAAAAGTATATAAAATAAAACTTTTTCTATCCATCTTTAAATCGTCATTCATAAAACACTTTTTAAACAGATAAAAACTTTGCTTTACAATCTCAAAGCTTAATACAGTGTATGTGTTCTATAATATTAGTGTGCTCTGCGCTAGTTGTATTTATAACAGCACATGCCTATTAGAACACTAATATAAAGCAATCCAAGTAAATTTACATTTCTTATTTAAGAATCTTTGCATATTCCTGTCCTGTTATGTTCAGGGCATTGCAACATACATAATCTTTCAATTAGAATTATTTTATATATTTTTACCACCCTGTACGTTAGGTCAATTTAGCTGTTCTCCTAGGTACAGACACATGCAAAGACACTGAATTTTATGTTACTAGCACTTACAACCCTCCATTACAGAATAGTGTGGACTTATTTGATAAAATATGTGTAAAGTACATAAAAACATAGAAAATCCACCGATGAGACCACTAGTAGATACACGCAACAGTATTACCTACAGTTGTGCTAAAGTAGTGAACTCAATATTAAAAAAATACATAAAGTATGAAAGTCAAATTTGCAAACACTCTTGGTCCTTTTTGAAAGATATTAATCAACTTACATATGTAGAAAAATATAACTTTATGACAACTGATGTCAAGGACTTGCATACATGTATCCCACAACAAGAAGGGATAGAATGGTTTTCTAGAAAACTAACTAATCTAGGTATGACATGCGTCGAATTGACTCTAGTGGAGGAGCTAATGGACATAGTGTTGTCCAACAATTTCATCACATTCGACAATAATTTTTACTTGCAAAAAGTAGGAGTCGCAATGGGGTCCCCCTTGGGGCAAGCTTTGCGAACCTAGTTATGGCTCAATGGGAAGACACATACATCATGAGCCAAGCCCATATTAAAAACTTGTTGTACTACTATACAAGATTTGTAGATGACATTTTTGTTATAATAAAAGGTGATGAAAGTACATCTAGAGACCTTATCCAGTACTTTAACAATACTACACATTTTTTTAAACTTTACTTCAAATTATAGTGAAGATAGAATTTCTTTCCTAGATATAGAACTAAGGAAAGATAAAAAACATAACAGATATGTAAGTACTATTTTTAAAACGGAGACTTTTTCCAACAGTCTGTTACACTTTACCAGCTGTCACCCATTTTACCAAAAAAGATCTGTTGTAAAAGGACAGCTGGTAAGAGTGGCAAGAATGACAACCTTTGATGAAGAATTTATAACAGAATGTCAGAATTTAGGGAGGATGTTCCAGAACAAGGGATACCCACTGGAGTTGGTCCATGACCTGACCAACGAAATAACCATTAAGAGAAGGAGAGGAACATATAAACCAATCCTGGATTATAGTAATAGGGAAGTTGAGAGAAATCTCGAAGCCTTGACAGATAGCAATATACAAAAAGGACCAGCTTATATTAGTTACAACTTTATTATCCGATATAGTATAAATGCAGAAGATCTTAGGCAAGTCATATACAAGAACTGGGAAATACTGGAAAGTGATCCAAATGTGAGGAAAAGACTTTTAGAACTTCCTAAATTGATTTTTAAAAAAGGTAGGAATATGAAAGCAATCCTGAAACACCAAGTTAAAATAGTAGCAAAAAATCCAGGTATGTCAAAGTGTTTAATGTGTAACTTTTGCAGACACATAGACACGGGAAATACATTCACTATTCGTGATAGAAAATACAATACTAGAAGTAAGTACAATTGCCAATCTAAATTGATAGTTTACCTTGCTACATGCCAACAGTGTCAAGCTTTCCATATAGGAAAAACTATACGTACACTCAGAGAAAGAATGTACGAACACCTATATAGTATAAAAAATGGTAAACTTGACAATGCTTTGGCGCGACATACTACGGAGTATGTAGGACACCACTTTAAGTTTCGGGTCATTGACCAAATAAAAATGGATGAAAGAGGTGGACCTGCTAGCCTCTTGTTAGAAAGGTTGGAACTAATGTGGCAACTTTCCACTCATGCATGTATCTATCCAGGTATCAATGAAATGTCCTTGATACTCTGTATTCTTAGACTAAAGAACTTAGATTGAAGTCACTAATTTCATTATTTATGCAGACTTTACATTTGTTAATAGCTCGAGTCTAGCGTAGTATTATTTTTAGTACATAACCTTGAGATTTGAGGGTATCATATAGGTATACCCATTATTGAATGATGTTATAATGTTATTTGTACGATGAAGTCAGAAAGCGACTATACTTTTTGTTGGGCAGTCATGTGCTTCCAATTGATGTATAAAGTCTTCTATCAACAAATAGGTGTATTTATGTGTGTATAGTTGCTTATGAGACTATCTTAGATCATATATAACATAGACAATATTTATTGTACTTATTTACATTACAAGAGTTTTCTTATAGACATTGTCTTAAATAGTTTCTGACTTCCATAACTTTGACATCCGTAGATGAGATGTATTTAACCAATTTATAATGAAGTTGATACGAAGAACAACAAAAACATAGACTTGCACACTTCTGTTATTGCATGGTTGTAGCATTTATAACATTAAAATGAAGTCTACACATAGCTGTTTTAGTAACTAATCAGGGTGGTAAAAATATATAAAATAATTCTAATAGAAAGATTATGTATGTTGCAATGCCCTGAACATAACAGGACAGGAATATGCAAAGATTCTTAAATAAGAAATGTAAATTTACTTGGATTGCTTTATATTAGTGTTCTAATAGGCATGTGCTGGTATAAATACAACTAGCGTAGAGCACACTAATATTATAGAACACATACACTGTATTAAGCTTTGAGATTGTAAAGCAAAGTTTCTATCTGTTTAAAAAGTGTTTTATGAACGACAATTTAAAGATGGATAGAAAAAGTTTTATTATATTTACTTTTACTTGACCATGCTGCACAACAAAGAATAATTTTGACATTGTAGAAGTACATGGTATTTAAGGTGTCTTATACCTTTAAGGAGAAGTGATGTCATGATCACTATAAATAGAAGGAAAGGGGCGGAGTACAAACCATTTGAAAAAGTTTTCAAACCTTTGGAAATGAAAAGCGTTTTATTTGTGCTGTTTTAATTAACCAAAAATATTGAAGTTGGTATCGCTTAATAAATATTTTTTACTTCAAAGCAATACAGAGTCGCTGGTGTTTGGATATAAGGTTTACATCACTTGGATACAAGTGCAAAGGAAGGAAATTTTGTCAGGTACATTTTGTATACTTGGTCTGTTTTTCTGCAGCTATTCCAGGCCTTTTTGTTCCTAATTAGGTAGGTTGGATGATGGTCACTTAGGGTATCTGGAAGACAACCAGATTGCTGTGCAAGAGCGGGTTCAGATACCAGGATCCATTCTAAGATAGACTGGCGTTTGGAAGTTTTGTCAATTCGAGTGGGGGTGGTTATAGTTTGGGTAAACCTGTGGAGGTTTATGAAGGCAGAGGGGTTATGGCTGGAGCAGTGAAGCCAGTCAATACTGAAGTCTCCTAATAGTATGGTTTCATGTGGAAGGGAGTTGGAGGTCCAATTAAGTAGGCTTTCCATTACAGCGATGTTATTGCCTGGTAGTATATAGCCACCTGCAATAATTATATGTTTGTTGGAACTTATTTTTAATTTGGCAAGGATTAGTTCTACATCTCTGAATTCATGGGTATTATAATCTAGTTGTTCTAAGGCAAGATGATTTTGGAATAATATTGCAACACCTCCGCCCTTTTTCTCTGATCTGTCTCTTCAGGCTAGAAAAGCTGCCTGCCTTGAGGGTCCTCAGCATTAAAGGACCTGGTTAGTAATATACACTGGTCTTCATCCAGTCCTAAAGGATAACAGGCTTCCCATAAAATGGTTAACCTTGCTCGTCTCACACACTATAAATAGAGGTCATGAAGGTGTTGCCTTTACCCACTGTACTTACAGGCTTCCAGCAGAGCACTTTAAAGGCTTCTGTCTGCATAGCTATCTTCACTTCTGTGTTAGTGCTTTAATCGTTATGCTATTTAGTTATAACACTTGGGCTGTGGTTCATAAGCCATTTGGGTAGTACACATGAGTTTGTGCTGGAATTGTCCACACACAAGACTAATAAAAATTCATAGTCACATATTGCTGTACTGTGCAGGGAATCTAAATGCACAACACTAGATATATGTAAATGACTGCATAATGACTTAAAAATTAAATGAAGTAGGGAAATGAGGTCCTTATGATTTGCAGATGTCTACTAGTCAAACATTATTCACAGTCATATGTGAAGGAAAGAGAGCACTAGTGGGTTCCTGATTGTAAAAAAGCAAAGCACTCCAAATGTTTCAAAACTTCAGACAGCAAAAAATGCCATCAAGCAGCAGATAATTTCTATCATTATTTGTGATGTGGAATCTGCCATGAATGGAAAAGTTAGGACATTATACAGGCCTTGGTTGACTTGCATCATCCACACACAAAATAAATCAAGAGCATAATTCCTGAAATAGGCAATGTTTCTTGGAAGCTAGTCTTACTTTATATATTTTCCAATGAAACATATAAAAATATCTATTTATCTTAGTAACTTGTTTTTCTTTTTTTGAAGTTATGCATTAGACAACACTGCTTAATTTTTCTACACTTAAATTGGGAACATTTAATAATACGTCATGTAAGCATCTTAAAGCTTTTACCTTTTTAGCTAAATTTTCAAAACAATATAATCAGACCAATCATACTAGAATCATGAAATTACTCTTGCAAATTTTAAACTAAATAATTTCATCTTTATTAACTAGTACTTCATACTCTGTTTAATGTCAGCTTTTGCACTCTATATCTGTCTTTATTTCATACCACTGGTATACCTCAGTACTTTCATACATATTTTTTCTATCATCTCCCCTTGTCTTCTTATTTCATTATTCATAAACTAAAGTCAAGCATTTATTGTATACAGTATACACAGTTCCATATACTGCAGTAAATAGTTGTTAGTTGTTAATTGTTACTTCTTTTCTGGTTGTTAATCCCTTTCTATCTTTGGAAGTTCCTTCTCTTATCTTATCTCACAATAAGAATTCTTCCAAAAAATAGACATTAGAGAAAAACAAATTGGAATGTGTAGCCTTCTCATAACAGTGGAGACCAAGGTATGTATAGCTCTTTGTATTTTCGCTATTGGGAGTTTTCAGAGACCAGTTGGGATACATTGGATATTTCATAAGCCTCTGCCTCTATGAGTATTCAGCAAGTTCCTGGTCATAATGCTTCTAGATGTGAAGAAGCAGTTATGGTTTTCTAGCACATCTCAGGAGTGAGCAAAAGTCATGCCTTCTATGGCATTGCCCAGATCTGTAGCTAGCTGACCTAACACCGTTTGTCACTCCCAAATCTGATACATCTCAACTATACATTAAGGAGCAGAAAAAAGAAAAGAGAAAAGGTCCATTTCCGAATTTTTTCACTTCTCACCAGTGGCGGCTGGTGACTTCAAATCAAAGGTGGGGGGCTGCAGGAGACAGCTGAATGGGTGGAGCCAATGGGAAGGGGTCCAGACAACTAGAAAGGGGAGGAGCTATGCTGAAAACCACAAAAACTGTAACTTTAATGAAATACCCTGCCCTGGGTGCCAAACCGTCATTATGAGAGTCCAAAATGAAGTGTAGACAGTGTGACAGCTTACTTAATATCTAGATGGAAACAAAAAGGTTGCAAGGCATAAAAAAATAAATTACTTTTTAAATACATTACTGGAATGCCAATCAAAATCAAGTATAAGAAAAACAAGCAGCACTCAACTCAAACCACTTCTCCTTGCTCTGCAGTTCTAATTATAATTTATATTCGACTTTATTAAAGTACCAAGTAACATGCTGAAAGTAGCAATCTCTGTGATACCCCCACTTGTAAAAATGTTTTTTATCCAAAAAAGACCTGCTGCCTGACAACAACTATCTAATTGTTTCATGGGGAAAACATGATCAAAGTAAAAAATGAACAGCAAACAAGAAACAAGCTCAAGATATTTTGCTTAAAGGATTACTGTACAGGTTATGGACCACACATGATAGATTGGCATTCTGTTTAGTTTACGGGTAAAGCCTGCAGAGATGACTGGAAGTCTTCAACAAGTGTAATGAGCTTCTTAAAATAATGTAATCCTGTCCTTTATTACAAATACTGCCATATGCATTTCAATACCCAAGGCTTATACATTATCTAGTTATGTAAGTATTCTCTGCATGGCAACAACAGAAAGGCTTTCAATGTTGGCAATTCTTTAACAGTATGCTTATTAAAGCTTACTTGCATCTTACAATCTCAGACAAGCTTACCTGATGGTCATTAAAGCATTGCTACTTAAACACAGAGCAACAGGCACGTTCTGAATAATAAGCATAAATCAACAGTACAAAAATATGACAGAAACCAGACCATTCTGCAAAATCAAGGACAGATGAAAAGCCACTGTAGTACTTGTGTCTACCTTGGATGGGGGATACTCTGCACATTTACACTGCATAACTGCTCCTTGCCTTGCTTGGACACATCCAGAGTCACTACGTGGGGGAGTGGGGTGCAACAAGTATGTCACAATTTGAAATGTCTCTGGCTGACTGTGATGGCCCTGACACATTTGTCATACCTCTCAACCTCAGAGCAAGAAATCTGGACAAAGCCATACACAGATGTGGGACAAAGGCCCAAAAATAAGGACAATTTTTAAATATTTTTCTTATAAATTTTCTAATAGAATAGTTGGTCTTGCATTAGTATGAATTTTCTGAAGGGTATGAAATCTGAAACTCAAATTTCTGTCATTATTTTCTAACTTCAGTCTTTAATGATTTGCCTCTAATTTGCCAGAAAACCACAATTTTATGAAAAATGGACCAAAAATGTGATGCAAAAATATAAAGTAGCTACACAATACAGCTGGGAAGCTGTCAAAGAAAGGACAGTTTTTAAATATTAGTACTGTTAACTTGATCAAATAAACAAATCTACATGCATTTCTGAAATAAAAGTAATCTATAACTCTGATTATTACAGTTATTTATTAATTGTAAACCCTCCATGTTTTCTTCCAAAATTGCCATTTTGTTGGAGGGATTATTTGAGGGAAAGCAACATTTTGAGCCAAAATCGGGGACAGTTGAGAGGTTTGGATATGCCTAATTCTATAAAGCAATTTATTTGCACATACCTCTCAACCTGTTAATGCAGGAAATCTGGACAAGGCCAAATATATTGGGGGAACATACAAACAGTACTAAATATTACTCTTGTATAAACTTAGTAGATAGAATAACAGGTCTTGCTTTAGCATGCATTTTTCTGAAGGTTATGAAATCTGAAACTCAATGTCTGTCATTATTTAGCGACTTAATTCCTAAATGATTTGCAAGAAAAACACAAAATTTATGAGGAACAAACCAAAAATAAGAAGCAAAAATCTATTAATTCTGTGAAAATATGGACAGTTGAGAGGTATAGTTGAGTTTGCCGCCCTTCCCCCTCACAAAATCATGGTTGAATGGAGCCTCCCCCCTGCAGCTATTCCAATGTCCCATTACTTGGCTATTTCACCCCATTTACCATAAACACTGTAATGTGCATACTGCTTTACTTCTACGATGATTTGGATTTCATTTGAAAGTTTTATTTTGCATTTTACAGCACAAAGACTAAGACATGCTGTAAACAATGCAATGCAGTCTCACAATGAAAATAGACTTAGGATTAAATCTTCTCTACCCTTGAAACTCACATTCATTGAAACAGCATTGAAATCCACATTCAAAGAAAATACATTTGGCTAGTATAAAGATTAACTTTGGTCTGTTTTCAAATGATAGGCCCCTTGCACACAAAACGTTGCGTTGTGTGATAAACCTTCTTGATTGTATTAAATTATATTCCTTATATAGTACAGTACAGTTGTTAGAGGGTGTTTTAAATATATTGTTTTGAACATTTTTCCAGTAAACAATGAAACAAAATGTATGCAATGCACCAATAATGACAAAACTGCCCAATTGAGAACCTTTCCAACATAAAAGTCTACTCAAACTTCTACAATCCACCAGTATCAGTAAATATGCACAATCTCTGCAGAAGTAAAAGTCATGTATACAATTCCACATTAAAGAGATCTGTAACTAATGAAGAGGTTGCTGCTAGCAAGCAACTTTATATTTCATTGTTTCATCTACAAATAAAGTGCATGTATCTTTGCCAAAGATGACATTCTCAGTATGGCAGTATCTACCCCCTGTGGGAGTAGAACCCACAGCCTTCTGCATCAAAAGCAAGTACACTACCTGTTGTGCTATTAACAGTGCAAGCAGATGTAGCATAAGCAGCACTAAACTTCTCTTCCTCTGCAGCTCTCAGCTCCTTGTAAAATCTACTTGACACTCAACTGTATCTCTCAACTTCGCAGCACAAGAAATCTGGAAAAAGCCAAAATTTATTGGTGGGAGGACAAAAGCCCAAAAACCAGGTACACATTTTAAACATTCCTTGTATAATCTTGGAAAGTTGCTAATATAAAATGCTGTGTTATCACCATATATTTCACTGCCAAGTCTTGAATCCAGGACCCTGTGCAAAACGGTCAGAGCAACATGCCACTATGCCAAATCAGCTGTTTTATGAAAGACAGGAAGACTGAAACTTAAATGGCTGCCATTTAGTGAATTCAGTTCTCATCATAGCTGTCAACCTCTTAGCACAAAACACCTGGGCAAAGCCAGTAATGGGAGAATACAGCCCTCAAACATATTCAGTGAATTCAGTTCTCACCATATCTCTCAACCTTAGCACAAATACCTGGATGAAGCCAATAATTGGGGAATACAGACCCAAAAATAGGGACAAATTTCAAATATTTATCTTATAAACTTAGAAAATTGCTAGAATAAAAGGTTTTCTGTTACTATGTACTTTCTGAAGAATATGAAGTCTGAAATTCAAATGCCTGTTAATTTTATTTAACATGTGTTAACCAGGAAAGTCTGACTTGGAACAAAAGCCAATTTTCAGCAGAGGCCCAGGGAGAAATACTGCAGACACATGTCTTTGTAACATGGGAGGACACCAGAGCAAACCCACACATAAACACAGGGAGAACATGCAGACTCCACACAGAATGCCCCCCAGCCAAGAATCAAACCAGAGAACCTCTAGCTATGAGGCAACAATGCTATCACTGTACCATCAACTGTCTAAGGCATTACAAGTTCAGAAACCACAGATTTTATGATGAATAGAACAGAACAAAATATGAGGTAAAAATCTGCAAAAGTTTCACAGATGGTGGTGTTACAAGGTACAGGGTGCAAGCTTGAGGTATTCTCCAACCACCACCAGCAGGTATCCTGAGTTCTCTCTCTATAGCCACCAGTATAAATCAACTGGGGCATTATACATATACACACACATGCGCACACACACACACACACACACACACACACACACACACACACACACACACACACACACACTACCTGCAATGCTTCATCTGCTTGAGCTGCTGGCTCTGCAAAATAAAATTCAAAGCTGCTGTGAGGCTCTGCAAAATAAATTCCAAACCTGGCTCTGCAAAATCCAAACAGCTTTGTCTGCATTCATGCACAGCGGAATGCACACTTCCAGTTTCCTATTTGCGAATGTTCCATTCCAAGACTGCTGACATTGCAGTCCGATCCCCTTCCAGTCTATGTGGTTAGCACTGCATAGACTTCTGAGGCATCAGCAGTCTGCTGCCTTCTTCCTGAATCTGGACTGGTAAGGCAGCAGTCCGGATTCACTTTCTATGTGAAGTTATTGGATTGTACCATTGTGGTACACCGCTGGGGGGGCTGCAGTCCTGCAGTCCGATATCACAAGCTGCCACTGCTCCTCACTTAAACGCACAAAATGCCAGGTGCATTCTTCCCCAATCTGCCCCCCCCCCTCAAAGTCTAAGTCGATCAGCAAAAAAAGCTCTTCTAGTTTTACCAGCATTCAAAATACCTGTATAGAAATTAAAAAAAAATGTCAGTACTGTACTGCCAATTGGAACCCTCAAAACTCTGAAGCAGGAGTGAGACTACACGTGTAGAAATAAAGGCCCCCCTTGGCCCACAGGCACTAAAGTTTATAAACAAAAAGACTGCCATTCCATGGGCCACCAGCTAGTGTGTGACATCAGCAATGTGCCTGCATAGGTTCATTTTGATCATTCAATAACTCTATCATTGAGTGTCAATCTATCAAAAATGTCCAAAACAACTGTCAGTAAACTTTAGAGGTGAGATTATTGCAGAGAACAGCAGTGGAGTATAAACAGAACTCCACCATCAGTGAAAGTTGTTTCATTCAAGTTTCCTCAGTCACTCAGGAATTGAGTTGTGGATCACAATCATCATTATGTGCACTGATGGGTAGGGAAACAATGGCATATTCTCTGCACACTGGTTGGGAATACATCATAGGAGGCAGGGAAAGGTGTCTCAACATGATGGCTATTCAGTGTCATAGACAATTTTATTGTACAATGGGGACAGCACTACATGACCACAACCTGAGGCCACTGTGTTTGTTTGTTTGTTGCATTAGGACTTGGGATTCCAACAAAAGAGATGTTGATTGACTGCAGGACTGTGACCCGAATGGGGTCTGCTCACGAGATGTCCTGCCACTGGAAGCCAAGTTTTGTGGTTATCTTTGATGATTATTGGCAAAATGTTGTAGAAGTACAGATTCAGGTGAAAACTGAGTACCTCATGATCACCCTTTACATGAGCACACCCAGTATAAACCCTACCCTGACTTCAAATAAAACTGTCTGTGTGGCTGCTGATGGTGGAAGTGGCAGTTCTCAACAAGGAAAAGGAGATAGAAGTGATGTGAGACATCACAGACCTCATATGTCTCTCATCTCCATGTCATCATAAATGCTACACATCAAGCAGATCAGCTGTACACTGGGTTGCAGTAGGTTGCACATTGATAGTACTACAGCACATCTATTGATTGATCTTGTGTGCCACCTACATGTCAGGGGTCAACTGTGACATTGGATGATGTTGAATATTCCCCTACCTTATGATGGGAAGGTCCACCTTACTTGTAATGTATTCATATGCTGATACAGGTGAAAGGGAGCATCACTGATGGCCAAACTCACAGGTAGCCCCCAATGGATAATGAGCCCAGGGTTCATCTGTGGATAGGACACACCTGTATTGTGGGCAGATGCTCCCCGGAAAGACATAGCACTACTGTGTCATCAGACTGTGACTTAGGTATCTATGTCATAATCATCATCTGCATGCATGCAAGGGTGTTGTTGTGCCTAAGTTTATTCAGGTATTGCTGTAACAATAATAAGCTCTGTGAACAGATAATAAGAAGCACATCTAAGTTAGCATGAGCACCTGGGCCAAAAGGAGAGGAGAGGATTCAGACAATGGCAGCTTCTGCTAGTGTTCACCAGACAGCACCTGCATGGTGTTGATGGAGAGCAAAATTATGCTTTATCTCTTTCACATCAATTACAGAGAGCATCTACTGAGACCTGTGATGGTGCCTTCAAGAAAACTGATGCCTGAGGATGGGAGAAAAGTGTAGGCATCTTCTTGATGATCTATGGCACAGGAACTGTTACATTATTTGTGCAAGCCAATCAGTACAATGCTATATAACATTTGTCTATTAGTCTATATTTTTGAATGGATTACAAACAGTGTATAGATCGTGTTATATGTACTAAGTGAAGTGTAAGTGACTAAAAATGTTTCGCATTCATGTGTATACATACACCTTTTCTTGGGTATGCAAGTACAATATTTCAATACACCAGCAAACGCCATATAAATAATTGGTTAGTAGTTTATAACTTTTAATGAATTTCAAACAGTGTACTAATTGAATTAAATGTATCATGTGACTTAGTAGGAAGTTATTTATAAAGGAGCAGTAGGAGAATTTAGTTTATCTGAAGAAGTTTTTACATTCAGAAGACAAAAAACACTTAATTTTACTTGCTTGTTTTTATTGAGCTGGACTTGTTAAAACAACTGTTATTAAATCGTTACTAATATTCTATAATTTGGTGAACCGTTATTTTTAACTGAAGTGGAAACGGAACTGGTTGGAGCGAGGGTACTGTCCGAACTGTCTGTTGCAGCTATACTTTCATAAGTTAAGTTTGAGTTTTTTCTTGGCGTGTTTTGTCTTCAGGATAACTTAATAACTTTTTAATTGTAACTGCAGGAAACAGGAGTAGATAGCAACCACAAAGCCAGTAATCCAAACTTTTATTAAAGCAATAAAATCTCTCTAGCGCCTTGGCCCACTGGTCTTTAAAGAGTCATCAAACAACTCTAAAACACATTCTTAAATACACACATCAATTAAAACATTTAATAATACAATTAAACATCATCCAATCCAATAACCCCTTCAATTATAACAACAGCTTCCAGTTACAATCTACATTTAAAACAGTAGGTGCCAGTGTTCCATACTTTAAATTAACTTTTATTTTAAGCAATAGTTAATTATAGGAGGGATCATAACATTACGAATTACATAAAAACAGTGAAAAAAACCCTTAAACAGTACCATGAGGCAGAAGACAATGTCAAAATGTGGTAGGTGTCCCCGGTGTCCCTTAGATTTGGAGGGTGATTCCATTATGGTTCAAGAGTTTAGTAAAAATCACAAGTCTGGTGAGGTTCAATTGTGACATCAGGATGGTAATATATATTGGTTTAATGTAGAAAATGCACCTTTTTCTATATCGGTAAAACTGAAAGAGCATTTATTTATTAATTAATTAATTAATTTATTTATTTATTATTTTACATTTGTTTACCGGGCTAGTCTGACTGGATACATGTCCATTTTCAGTAGAGGCCCAGGGAGATAAGCTCCTAGGTAAGACAATGAATTTAACACAATTCTATCTACGGATATAGAAGACAAATACATTCTATTTACAGTGCCAATTACAGGTTATCATAGTAAAAAATTAACAGTGTAGAATACAGGCATAACAAAGGATGCAGTTAAATCCCAAAATTTACAGTGTAGAATACAGTCATAGCAAATTAAAGTAATATAGATTAGGTGTTCTAGAGATAGTTAGTAGAACTAGTTTTATAAGGAAGAAGTTTCTTTAGATAAGTAGATGGGATGGGAAGATCAGAGTATTTCGTGACTCTTGAGCTAATCAGGTTTAGAGCATGGGTATAACCAGTGAGTTTTGAGATGCACTTTCAGATTGTTTTTGAAACAGGAAAGTGAGGGAAGTGTGGAGAGTTCGTTTGGTAGGAGATTCCAGGCTTTTCCAACTATATTAGAAAAAAGTGAGTCACCAGCCTTGTTGTTTGTTTTAATAGTATGTGCTAGAAGTTTCTGAGAAGACCTTAAGGAATCTAGGTTTTTTATAGGGAGTGATTAGTGTGGAAAGAATAGATGTTTTGGAAGGTGTGTAAAGGGTTTTGTGAGCTATAGTTACTTGATGGTATTTAATTAGATTTTGTAGTTCAAGCCATCCTAGCTGTTTCAAATTAAGGCAGTGATGGGTTCTAAATGGGTTACCTGTTGCAAATCTGGCGATGTTATTGTAGGACATTTCCAGTTTGCTGAGATTATTTTTAGATAGCTTAGTAAAAATAGGTGAGGCATATAGAAGAGGAGAGATTAGATGAGTGTGTGCTATTGTGGTTCGAGCTGAAGGTAGGAGAAATTATTTTATCCTATATAGAGAGCCTAGCTTTTTGTTGACAGTTTTTATAGTATTGTTTATATGGATATCAAAGTTTAGATTATTGTCAATGGTGACTCCTAATAGTTTTGTGGTAGGTTCAGGGGTATAATAGTTTTATTGGTAGAGTTAACTGAGAAATCCAATGGGGGGATTTTTTATTAGGAGAGAAAAGGAGGAGTTTAGTCTTTTTGGGGTTTAAGAGAAGGCATCTATATGTGAACCATTGCTCAACCGTGTTAAAGACTTGTTGGGTAAGGTAGAGAAGTTCAGAAGAGGAGGGGGCTGAGCATATCAGTGTAGAGTCATCTGCATATTGTATGCATGTGGCGTGGGGGATGGCAAGGTGAAGGTCATTGATGAAAATGGAAAAAAGTAGAGGTCCAAGGATGGATCCTTGGGGGACACCAAGGTTGACTGACAAGTGAGTAGAGAGAGACTTGTGCCATAGTACAGCCTGTTGTCTTTTGTCAAGGTAAGACTGGAACCACTTTATGGAGGATGTATCAAGTGACAGGGATTTTAGTAGCATTGAAAGAAAGGGTTTACTATCACTTGAGGGATGTAAAATAAACATGCCCCTGGTAATGCTCTCTGGAAACATATCCAAAATCATGAAGGAAGTGAATTTGGTTTCTTCATCATGGATGTCATGCACCAGGACCCCAGGGGTGGCCCCTGGAAGGTAAGACTGAAATGTAAGGAACTTGAGTGGCAACTTAAGACCAATGCCACAGGACCTTATGGTCTCAATGAGTCTACATCCCTTACTTGTTGCCTAAAATTGAACCACTAGATTATTAGATAATAAACCATTGAGATAGTAAATATCTTAGGTGCTTGTACAAATGCAAAATAATGTTTTTAGAGTTTTTAACTTTCATTTGGACTTTGCGATGAATATTAAGTTATAATGAACTTAGATGTATATTTCATATGGGGTACTTTTTAGCAATGTAATAATGTGAATTGAAATGGTCCTGTTTCTTTAAGTTTTTAAGGAATTGACTAGCTGTGGATATGGATGTGCTAGCTATGTGGTCAGACATATAGTATACGTAATAAGGACATAGAAAACTTTCAAACAATGGATCCAGCCCAGTTTGCTTTTGTCATTAATGAGTGCTTATCAGGGGATGTTCAGCAAGGAGTTTTTGACAAAAAGTTAACAGCCTAACTGGTAAGACGAATACAAACCAAGATATCACTAACCTATAACAATCCACATCAAATATTGATATATATTTGTTAATTTTTCACCGTAGTTCTGCTGTAACTATCACTAACATGCATGTCTCCCCAGGACATAAGCATAGATACTGCCATTACATCATTCTGTTATCTGAACTACAGAAATGTAGACTGACTGAAGAGAATAGGTAGGTGAGGACAACTATCAAGATATATTTTTATGGTTCTGATGGACTTTCTTCAAAGTTCCTAAGACTGTACGACACCTTTATCCTCAACTCCCTTCTACACATTATTAACATTTCCCTTCAATCAGAAACTTAGCCCTTTTACCAAGTAGAGAACATTTCAACACATGAAGCATTGTAGCTACATTTCAGCGCTCTCCCTTTTTTTTTTCAAAATCTTTGAGAGAACACTGACAAATCAGCTGGTCTTCTACCTTGAGCTATAAACTCCTGTGGAAGCAACTATAGCATGACTTCACCAGACAGTCTAACACTTTTATCCCTAACTAATAATATCCTGTGCAATATGCCACTGTTTTCATCTCTCCAGCAATATTTTCTTGTGCAATTATTCTGAATATTGTGAACTACAATATCATGAAACATTTAGCATCACTTATAACAGCTTTTTTATTTATTTATTTATTTTTTTGGTGGTAGCAATGGGCAGTTGCTGACACTTTTGCTGCATGGATGCCTGCAGAAGCTTTAATAAATGGCAGATTCTTCCTTCCTTCATTTGTTGCTGCTATAACAGTATAAGAAATGACTACATTCTGTGGTTATTTTGTCCCATCTATTGCCAAATGTTTGTGCCTGGCTGCATTTCTTGTGTGAGCTGGTGTTGTGAGCTGTAATATTTGACTAATTAAAGTTAGAATTCCATTTCCTGCTGCAGCACCATTTGCTCTGTGAATGCCTGATCTGATAACTAAAGCATTTTTTATTTGTTTTTTTTTTTTTTCATTATTTTCATTCCAAGATGACTGATGTCATATGTTTCTGTTTTTAGAGTGACTCCGGAATCTTCTTGCTCCCTGTCCTCTGCAGTTACATTTTTAAGTAAGGGTTAAGTTGTAGAACGTACACTAACTGGAAAGGCAGTCATGCGTTTTGAGTTGATATCATGCTCTGCAATGCCCCTCTTATTATTACAATTATTTTGGCTTTAGTAATCAAACACAGCCTGTCTAGGAGGAATGATTTTTGCCTGATTCTCATCTAAATTGCTTTATTTTGGTGCATGAGGGTTGAGGCTCCTTGGCACTAGCATTTCAATACTTGCAATGGTTTCCAAAGAAAAGTATATTAACTAGTACTGTTACTATACTTATTTACCTTTCAAATTTATGTAGTCTGTGAATGTGATGGGAACACGTATGTGGACCTACAAGAATTATTTTTAAACCAACAGCTGTTTGTACAAATTCATTTTAATTCAGTGTCCATTTTAATGGTTACTTTTCTTCTCTGTACTATTAGCTGTAAACAAACCTGTGCCGACGCACATCTTAATGGATGCGCATTTTAATGGATACGTTTGTTCACCATGCTGCTGTTTGGAAACACCTGTTGCTCTTTAGAAGCTCATTTAAATCAACAGCTGTTTTAATGTTTACCTCTGTTTTCTCTCCTATTGGTTAAGAGGTGATCCAGTCTTGGCCATTTTGCTAAGAATCTATTTGTTTGGTGTTCACACAAAATGGGACATTGTCTGTTGTCTGTTGCTCTGCTGCTACTACAGTCGTGAAGGCTTTGCAGGGAATCTGAGTGTCACAAGGCTAAATTGCTCTGATAAAACAATAATTTCATCTACAAGTTTTTTTTTTTCTTTCAATCATTACTCCTGACTGATGATCCTTGGAGGTCTGAATTGCATCTGTGGTTGAAGGTCTTTGCTCTGAATAATGGCTCTTTTAAACAAGATGGGCTTATTAATCCTGAACATTTGTTATTTCATTCTCTGAGAAGTTTCTTGAAAGGTTAAATTGCTTGCATATATTTTTCTTTATTAATACTTTGCCATTATTATGCCATTTTAATTTTGTTTTAAAGATCTACTATTACTATGCCAGCTTAACCAATGAGAATGTTTTATATCTGCCCACCTGTACTGTAGCCATTTTGTTTACTATCTTGATACACATTTAGGATAATTTGCTGATTTACTGTTGATTAAAAAACTATAGGCCACATCCAAGTTTGGCCATTAAATTAAGTTATAACAGCTTTAAAAAATGTAAAACATATTCAAAAAGTAAGGTTTGACTATGCAAGTAAGCTGGCTTCTAATATAAAAGAAAACCACAAGGCTTTATTAATATATTTATGCTTTCTTTGAGACAGATGAATCATCGGAGGTCTCCTTAAGAGTTTGTGAAAAATTTCATCATTGAGACATTTTGTGAGAAAATTCATCATTGAGCCAAGGGAACTGGTCAATATTTTCACCATTTTTTATAGTCTGCATACTATGAGATTTCCTGGTACTTACATATTATCGCAACCAGATTTCTGAAGTGGCAGAAATGGAAGCTTTTCTGTGAAAACATGTTTCCTAACCTTGAAAGGGGTGTGTAAGCAAATAATTATTAGTGGGTGACTTTGGGTATGAGACACGAAGAGGAACAACTGTCACATCTTTGGCTCCTGGGTGGGGCATGTCTCACTTGTTCCATGACCTTCACAGTGCTATACTACTGCATCACAATTCCTGCATTCCTGAGCACAACCTCAGCAAAGGCAAGTTAGTCAGGGACATACCATGTAACTCTTGCTATATGACATGCATGCTGAAACAGCACTCCCAATAAAATACATTACAGTAAGTATTTGCTATAATTATTAACTACATTTACAATAGTAATACGGAACCCTGGCCTCTTCTCATCTTCGGACTGTTGTCAATATTTGTTTTCTTCTGGTGTAGACCACCGGCTAATCCCCAGTCTTCCAGCTATTACAGAATACAACCATTACCTTAAATTACATATGAAATAGCAGCATTATAAATGAAATTCACTTACCTAGCAAAAGTATGTCATACTTAAGTACAATAATGCCAAAAACATCACTACTCCCAACTTTCTCTATTAAAAACAAGCACAAATCAGCTGTCAACATCATCCACCCTCATAATGTAAAATCATTAAGAATGCAATGGTTCTTAATACATTGATTAAAACCTTGGTTACAAATAAAAAGTGTACCCAAAGCAAACTTTCTGTCTTTGTGTTTTGCTTCAGTGAACGATTCCTTCTATTCCAGCAGACACTATGAGACCAGCCATGATAACTCAAGCGTGTGTCTGTAAGGCATGCAAAAGAGGTAGAGGATTTCTTAAATAGTTCCTGTTCCTGAAAGTAATGCAAACTTTTTGGCCAGTAGTAAGGACTATGATCAGCAGTTTGAAGTGTTTCAGGCACTTGTTTGTTTGCAGGTATGTACTTTTCGCAACCGTAAAAATCTGGTTGCGATAATACGTAAGTACCAATTCCCTTTTATAGATATTCAAGGAATTTGCACAATAATACAGGCTAATATATAAAGGGAAGTTTTGGATATTAAGTCAAACCCTGCAGCTGCTCCAGATGGCTTAAATGGTTATCTTTTTAAGAGAATAATTGAACATTTAGCTCCATGTCTTATTGATATAATTCAAAGATCTTTAGAAGAGGGTTATGTGCTCATTCAAAAGTATCAAAATAATTTGTCTATTGACAGCTATAGACTGATTTTACCTGTATTTTAGGAAAATCTTTGGAACAGGCATTGCATTTCTCTTTCAAACACATTTGATTTGAGTTCTGACATATATGTATATTAGCACAAATTCCTACTGAGGTGGTCTTGTTTTCATATTAAATACATTTTTATAAAATTAAAATATCATGACTTCTTTCAACCATGGTTTGGCTGTGGATGCCCTCTACCTAGATTTTTGACAAAGCATTTGTTTATGCCCCACTGAGGTCTTAATTGACATTATGGTTTTAGCTAAATTAAACTCCTTGTTTCACATTGTCAAGGAAAGAGGCTATCCAGATCATTTGCTGTATGAGTTTAAATCTAACTTTTAGATGGTAGAAATACTAAATTCACCCCACTTTTGGTTAAAAGACTGGACCACACTACTGCTTTAGTCAAATAGATAAATGTGATTTTCAAAGAATTATGATTCTGAAATTTGGCATAAACACCAAAGGGTCTACTTCAGTAGATCAAAATTACACTTAATCAAAACTTACTTTACGGAGATGACATCACCAAAGTTTGAATAAACCAAAGCTTCACATCATCACATTTGTTTTTACAGGGAATGGAGGCACTTGGCCAACATGGTGACATTTGTCCTTTTCCCCACTGTAGTGTGATCCTGGAGTTGGCATATTTTGTTATGGGGCATGGGGTGCAGCCCCCCCCCACCTGGGTGGGTTTGACATACTGTGGTGTGTTTTTCCATTGAATGTTGGCCAAGTGCCTCCGTTCCCTGTAAAAAATGGGGTAATGTGAAGCTATGGTTTATTCAAAGTTCGTTGATGTTGTCTCAATAAAGTAAGTTTCGATTAAGTGTAATTTCGGTCTACTGAAGTAAACCCACAACAATATGGTACAACAATTTTTAAGCAAAATTAGAAAATTTTTCACCGTTCTACAGAGGTTAAAAACATTTTAGGTGATGGATCATTTTCACATACAAATGACATGTAAACATAAAACAAAAACTTGAGGTTGGTACAACTCAGGAGTTGGATACCCTGAGACACAAGAGAGGCACTTATAAGCACTGTGCCTTCACTCAGTGTAAAAATGTTTAGGAAAAGAAAGCTTGACTTTTTCTCAATTTGTTACATTTACATGTAAATATTTTTTTCACATGTAAGCATTTCTTTAACTGTGAATCTAATGGTCTTCTCTGCCTACCATTTTGTGAATTTTGTCATTCATACTACATAGGAAACACAAAAATATCTGTAAGGAGAAGAAGATATGAGAATAACTAGGATGGATCTAAGCACAGTGATACTAATATTTTTGCAAGCACACACTCACATGTAAAGAATGAAGAAAAAATATTTTCAGTCCTTGAAAAAGTTCCCATAGACTATAAGGGAGGCCTTTGGGGAACAAAACCAAGATAGAATACATGAAATGGTCCAAAAGAGTATATTAAATTCTAGTGAACCACCTTGTTTAAATGATAACATTTCACTTAATAACTTGTTAAAACTACATGCAGCCAAATTATAAGATGTCTTCAAGGCATGCATATAGCATTATTTTCTTGGTTTATTAATATGGTTGTGTTTATAATATCACTATTTTATATGTTGTTTTGTTTTATATATTTACATTTTTATATTAACACAATTTTCATGCATCTACAATATTCTTTCGGCTCAGTAATATCTAACGTCTTAAGTTTTAACCAGCATTTTTCATTTTACAATTTTTACTTCCTAGTTCATGAACCTGTATAGGTGAATAACTCAAAATTGTATTTACTTAGTTCATTAGTAACTGGTTTTCAGTTCTGATGAAGTCTGTGTCATATTGGAATTAAACTGCTTAGCTTTGTGATTCACAATAAAATTCCTTTGTTTGGATCTATTTAGAGTGGTTTGGATTCCTGTTTTTTTTTTTTTTTTTTTTTTTTTTTTTGTGGTGCCCACACATTTTGTTCTGGTACATTATGGTTAAGCCTACCATGAATCTAAATGTATCTAGATAACTGAAAATTCAGTTGCTGTCCAGAAACTGCTGTTCACACTACAAGTGTGTTGGTAAGGGTATCCCCTGGGCTCTGTATTGGGTCATTTACTTGTTAGCCTTTTTATGGCTGACTACCATCCCTGGAAAAGGTTTGGTTTAGCAGATTTGCAGATGATATTAAAATTGACAGTATGGTTACTAATACTGAAGATCATCATTTTCCTCAGAGTTGCTTGAACAGATAAACTGGGAATTATCTAAGGCTACAATTATAACTAATGAAAAGTTATGTACTTTGGAAATAGTAGCTGGTGTTACCCACATGCCCTATATAACCATATCTTTCAATCTGCTAACATGGTTAAATACTTAGACATACTACTGCATTCATCTCTAAAGTTACATGCACACTTAAAACTAACAACCAGGAAATAACATGGACTAATTAGGAATATCTTGCATTGTTTTGCAAGCAGGGACAAATAATCCCTGATTATATTATATACAACTAACATTTCCCAAATAACTGAATAATGTAGCTCTTCTTGTGTGCTTAGAATTTCATATTGAATGGTACTTGAGTTATCTAAAAAAACTTTTACTGGACAGACAGTAAGACTTACCCAGATACCATACAGTAGAAAACTTGAACATCTTTCATTCTATTCCATAGGGTATAGATTATTAAAGGGGATCTAATAATAAGTCATAAATGTTTGCATGACAAAATTATGGCTGTCAGTTTTGGCACTGAATTAATTGAACACAGTTCTACCAGACACAATAAGTGTTAATATCTACTTTTAATTCTGTATTAAAGAACTATATTTTTTACATCACAAAGCAGGAAGTTTATGGAATTCCCTGCCTGAATGCATAAAATGTATGAACAACATGAAGAGACAGAAGAAGCTATTGTATTCCTTGCTATCTATACCCCTGGGACAACAATTAGGCAAACTTTTAAACAGCCTTCATGACTTTGGATATAACATCACTGAATCACTGAGTCATTATCTTGGAAGAATTCTACTACTATGTGTCTTGCTTCATGTCATACTCTGTGGTCTAAATTTTCTGCTTTTCCAACTGTACTTTGATTGCCAGCTTTAGCATTCAAATTATCTATGATGAATATAACATCTTTTTATGTTATTTCCAAATGTTGCTGCAGATCCTCATAAGATTTGTCAACTTCCTCCTCTTCAGCATCAGTAGTTTAAGTGTACATCACAACTGTCCAGAATTTTGCAGAATGTCTTTGATTGTGCCTCATATTTTTGTTAAGATTTAAATAAAGTTTTTGAATTTCTGGTAAATCAGTGAGAATTATAGTCAGTCATAATTTCAGACATTAAAGTTCTATATTTCTAATGTTTAGAAAATGTGTGTTAATATAAAACTTGTTTTTATATTAAAATTGTAAGTTAATTATAGGAATATTTCAAAATTGTCCTTAATTTTAGGCCTTTGTATCTGCGTCATTTTTGCCATTGTCCAGTATTCTTGTGCAAATAGTTCAGAGGTGTGAGTTGGTGCATAAACGAGTATCACTATAATGTTGAATGGTTTACACTGAGTCTAATTAAGATCATGCTATCATTTTTGGGTTGTAACCAAGCACTGACTTCTAACACCTGTTTTTAACTACTGCATTTCTTCTACAAGACTTGTAATCATGGTAGAAGAAATTATAATTATCTGCTGTAAAATGATCCATTCCAGTCAGTTTAAGCTCAGTAATCCCCAAGATGTAGATCTCTATTATTTTCATCTAATTCTTAACCATTTCAAGTTTACCTTGGTTTATAATTCTTATATTCCAAGTTCCAAGTGTATAGTTCTTCTGCAGAATTGGATTTTCCTTTCATCCATTAGCACCTCAGCAGATGAACTTCTTTCCAGCTTTAATCCATTGTGTCATAAACGCTAACATTACTCATACTTGTACACTGCTATTCCCCAGTCACATGCTGAACACCTTTAGACTTGAGGGTCTCATCTTTCAGTTTTATTCCCACAGAAGACTGAATAGTTAAAATTCATTGGGCATGGGAAGGAGGTCTTTGTTTTCAAGGCCATGGAAGCAGTGCCTGACTTAGGGTTACACTTTGTCTCCCAATGGTGAAAGATCACCTTGTCTTATAACAGTACCTTGTGAGTCCTACAGCCATCTCGGCCATATTGACAGGACCAGTTCCTCTGGAGGTCTTACCTAAAGCTGACTTAATGAACATCCTATAGATACAGAGTAAGTTGGGTACTGTTCAACTTTTTCTATTTGGCTTCCTTGATGTCTATTAAGGAGACCTAATTGGATGACAATTCAAGATCTTTTCCAGCTACATTTAATCCCCATGCCTCTGAATTATTTGCAGCTTAGGCAGGTTAACATCAGTGGTGTATAATCATCTGTTTTTGGTCTAAGCCTCAGAAGTCTTAGATGAAAGATAGAAGTCCCAGCACCTTCAGATATGTAATTTGAAGAAAGGCTTAAATGCATACCTTTCATTAGTACCATCTAGCTAAATACTAAAGGGCATTTCTACAAGATTTCTTGGGCTTTCTGGATTCCCTAGTGCATACATCTCATGAATGGTTAATTCTGGATAACTTTAATGCCATTGTTGATTATAAGACTAAGGATATTAACGTGCAATGCTTTTCTTCACTCAAATAATTACTACTACTGCTACCCACAAATGCAGACTCTCTTTGGACTTGGTATTTCAGCTGGGTCTGAAAATGAATGACTTGGTGGTGGAATCAGTCTCATGGTCCAACAATCAGTTGGTTGACTTCAAATCTAGATTTTCACTAAGAGTAGTACTTGATACTGAAATGACCCAGTATACAGACTTAAAAACACACAATTATCAGTATTGTGGTAACCACAAGGCCCAACTCCTAGAGTGCAGGAGTAGTAATAAACAAGACACCTAGTCAGAGTTCATAATAGGGATATGATACATGCTAAAACTGCTGTCACCCTAAGTCATGTGCAGTCTGCCTCCCCAGGTCATTTGGGCACTGTCTCCCTGATCACGTATAACTTAGACTCACCATTTACTAGAAGGGCTCACCCAGACTCTGCTACACTTTGCTGTGAGGGAAAGGTTTGTTTGCTTTTTATTTGTTGTATTACTTTATTGCCTTTTTCTATTTCGAATACTATGATTTGTTTTATTTACCTTGTGTTTTACTTGTATTCTGCTTTTAACTGCATATTAAAACTTGAAAAGAGACCACAGCTCTGTCTCTTGTGAGTCAGGCAGAAATTATTACCGGTTACTAGAACAGGTCAGTTAAGGTTATTCATCTGTAAACTGAGGAGTTGGAGCTAGGAACTACACCTTCTATTTAAGGGGTAAAATAAAACATTACAGAGCTTTACTAGAAAGGCTCACCCAGACTCTGCTACACTTTGCTGTGAGGGAAAGGTTAGTTTGCTTTTTATTTGTTGTATTATTTTATTACCTTTTTCTATTTTGAATACTGTGATTTATTTTATTTACCTTGTGTTTTACTTGGCGTCTGCTTTTAACTGCATATTAAAACTTGAAAAAGATCACAGCTCTGTCTCTTGTGAATCAGGCAGAAATCAGTACAGGTCAATAGAACAGGTCAATTAAGGTTAATCATCTGTGAACTGAGGGGGTGGAGCTAGGAACTAAACCTTCTGTTTAAGGGGTAAAATAAAACATTTCTGAGCTTTACTAGAAAGGCTCACCCAGACTCTGCTGCACTTTGCTGTGAGGGAAAGATTGGTTTGCTTTTTATTTGTTGGATTACTTTATTGCCTTTTTCTATTTTGAATACTGTGCTTTGTTTTATTTACCTTGTGTTTTACTTGTATTCTTCTTTTAACTGCATATTAAAACTTGAAAAGAGACCACAGCTCTGTCTCTTGTGAGTCAGACAGAAATTTTTTAACACCCTCCCACCCGGTTATTGTAGTGTTCTCAAACACCACTGTCTTTCTAGTTGCCTTCCCCTTATGTTAATTTGGCCATATATCTCATTTCCTCTCTGTTTTTACTGGCTTGTGTGAGTAAGCACAATATTATCATTTTGTGAAATCACTCCTCTTCAACTATTTAAATGTATTGGCCATCCTACTGTATTCCATACTACCAGAATACCACCCCCTTTCAATCTATCTTGCTGTTTTAAAAATAGTGACTCTCCACTAAAACTTAACTTTTTAGACAGGTAAAACTTAAGTTACCTACTTTCACATCTAACTCCTCTAGTGCACACTGCAGTATTTAGGATAAACCAGTTTTTTTTTTCATCTTACCTTTAAGCATCCCTGTGACTAGCACTTGCTTTAAAACCTGCTGGAAAGCACTAGGAAGTCTTAAACTGATACAAGCACTCAACTCTCCTTATTAATAAGGAGAAATTTATCATAGGCACTAAGCCTATAATTGCAAAGAACCTTGCTAAGGTAAAGGAAAACAGCTCTTGTACTTTACAAAAAAAAGCACCAAACCAGGCATGTCCAACGGTCAGTTTCCAGTGATTTCCATTGTCCACCAGGTGAATTTGGGCATACTAGGGCAATGCAGCAATTGCCTCATGTACACAGACAACCCCCTCCTCCTACCAGCCAACACTACAACCTGTGAGAGATGCACTTACATAGCCAAACTGAAAGCAAAGCTCTCTCCACCCAAGATTATGCTAGACAGTCAAAAGGAGAAGGTTAACATCTGCACTACACCTCAAGCAACACACAGCCCTTCTAAACCCACATCCCCAACACCCACACATAGCAACACTAAACCCACATATGTGGAGTCTTTTAACAGTAACTTGCCCAAGCAACAAGGACCTCTTAAGCTGAAACACAAACAAATACCAATCACAATCAAAGTGTCCCATAGCTCACAACACTAGTGTGCCTCCCAACAACAGCCTCTAAGGCAGGACAATGTACCCAAAACTTTAGTCATAGGTGACTCTATAGTCAAGCACACTGATGTCCCACTCACCAGGCTGAACAAGGAGAAAATTGCAGTTAGCTGCCTGTCAGGTGCCAGGATCCGCTACATAACGCATGCACTCAAGTCACTCCACAACAACTAGAAATATGACTCTGTCATTGTCCATATTGGAGTGAATGACTTGAGACATACCGCCCATTTTTGCTTGGGCTAAAGGAAAGTCTCTCTGTTGATCAGTGGCAATGAAAAACATTGAGCAGCTTCCCTGCCCCCCGTAGGAGTGGTTACTGACTTGAAACTGTAGTTTTATTGACCAATAGGGGTCATTTCCAAAACTCCTTCATCTTCCTCTCTTAAAACCTAGTTGCCTCGTGGTTTTGGCGTCTTTTCAGGCTTGCTGGCTGTTGGTGAAGCACCCACCAAGAGGAGAAAATGCTGAGAGAAAAAGGGAGCCACTTTTGAGATTTTAAGTATTTTTCCTCTGTTTATTTGCTAAGTTTTTCTGCATAGCTGCCTAGTTTGAGCATTTTCTGGCTTGTTAAACTTGATTTCTGCATTAGTAGCTGTATTTAGAGCACAACCAAAAGCTGTTTACTGAATTTCCTGTTTGCACTTAATTTTAAATCGTTTTTTCTCAAAACTTGCATATTTTCTGTCTTTGACCTAGCACTCTTGTGTGGGGTCATTTACTGCACTGTTATAACTTGATATTACTTGTGAACCTCTGCTATCTCTGAAAAAACAAAAACAAAACAAAATCTTGCTTTTTTCCCACTTTTCTGAGATTTAAAAAAGTTCAGTTACAGGCTTGCTGTTCCTGAACTGTTTGTTAGTTTCTGTGAGGCCATTTTTGCTTGGGCTAAAGGAAAGTCTCTCTGTTGAGCAGTGGCAGTGAAAAACATTGAGCAGCTCCCCTGCCCCCCGTGGGAGTGGTTACTGACTTGAAACTGTAGTTTTATTGTCCGTTTTGGGTCAATTCCTGGCTCTTTCCAGCCCCTGCTATCAAGCACGCTTTAGCGTGATTTAGCGCGGAGTTGCCACTAGAGCAGCATCGGGCAGCGCCGGTTTAACAAGGTTAAACTTTTTCTGGCTCCATAAAGTCTGTTCTTCATTTTTTCCCTTAAAACTGCTCTACTAGTAATCTAAACAGTATATCCCTTAACTAAAAAGTGCAGCACTTGTTCCTAAAAGCTCAGCACTTGTCTTAAAAGCATCTTCTTTTCAGGTTTAGCACTTCTGTATTATACAAAGTCCCTCACTAGCGAACCCCCCCCAGGAGTACCCACTTCCTTACTAAGTCCTCTCTTATTCAGTTACACCCCTAACTTCTTAATTTCTCTAGCATGTCGAAGGGCCAGATGCTGGCGTCCTCTCCTGTCCAGTTGGTGAATCTGGGAATATTGAGGCAATGTTACAATTGCCTCATGTACACAGACAACCCTCTCCTCCTCCCACATAACACAAATGCTTGCGAGAGATGCAGCTATTTAGCCAAACTGGAGGCTGAGCTCTCAACTCAGAACTGGCAAGACCAGACAGGAGGAGAAGGCAACTACACACACCACAAAACCAGTCTCACATAAAGCTATCACAACAATGAATCAAACACATAAACACACAAAGACATACTCGGTGGCTCTGAGCAAAAATTTACCTAAACAGCAGGGGCCTCCAAAGCAGACACCCAAGCAACTGCCACCTCATGACACACCACAGGCAACACATAAACCATAAAATCAGTGTGCAAAGCAGTCACAGCCCTTAAGGCCAAATACAACACCAAACATACTTGTCATAGGTGACACCATAGTCAGACACACTGACGTCCCACTCACCAGACTGAACAAGGAGAGGGTCACAGTAAGCTGCCTATCGGGTGCTGGAATCCGCCACATAACACAAGCACTCGGGTCACTCCACAGCAAGTACAAATATGACACAGTCATTGTCCATGCTGGTGTAAACGACCTGAGATGTACCTCCCTGGACTACATGAAAAGAGACATAGAGGAGCTCTCTGATTATGTAGCCCAGGCAGGTATGACCCTGACCCTGAGCAGTATCCTTCCTTCACCAAGAATGATGCCACAACATAGAGACAAGATGATCAGCTTTAACAATTGGCTTAATTTCTGGTGTCATTCAAAGGGGATCCAGTGTCTGTCTGCCTGGGATGACATGCTTGACAAGCCACGCTGCTTCAAGGGATGGCTTGCACCTGTCACCCTGGGATTCCGGATATTGGCTAAGGCTCTTGCCACCCCATAGTGCCTTTTTTAGGCAAGGCTCAAATTCTAAACATACCACCCTAGAAAACAAAAATGGGAAGAAACTAAGGGTAATGCTGCTCAATGCCAGAAGTCTAAATCTCAAAATGCACACTCGAGACCCTTCTCAGTATGGAGAACATTGGTGTCTGTGCTGTGACTGAAACCTGGTTCAAGGCTCCTGAGAGCACCCTGGCACTATCAGGTTTTACCTCATATCATGCGTTCCGCCCCAAAACCCGGACCACACCACATAAGGAGGGGTGTATCCATATTCATCAAGGATACCCACACCTCCAGGTTGGTGGCAACGCACGAAGCATCGGAAACCATCCAGGTGCAATTAACCATAGGCAAAACTGCTCTACAATTTGTAGCATGCTACAGGCCACCCTCTCAAACTCAGGAACCCCACACAGCCTTCCTGAAGACACTGGAGGGTATAAATGTATCTCCAAACACCATTATATTGGGTGACTTCAACTACCCGAATATAGACTGGGAACATTACTCAAGCCCCAACTTTCTAGCCCAAAGGTTCCTGGAGTTCATAAATTCAAATGCCATGGAACAACTAGTCACCGTTCCCACAAGAGGAGAAAATATACTAGATCTCATCATCACAAACATGGGGACAAAATGCTCCACACGAAGTATATCCCTCATTGGTGAGATCAGATCATAAACTAATCTCACTGGAAATCCACATCCCGCCCCACCCCAAACAAAAAGACCACAGTGAAGAACTTCTCTAAAGCAAACTTCACACTACTCAAGACTGGTGTGGAATCCTTCAAGGCCCCCGAGCCAGTGGAAACCACAACCCAAGCTGCGGAAGCCCTTACAAATGCCTTCTATGAACACCTCCATGACTGCATGGATCAGGCAATCCCTAATAAAACCAAGACTCTTTCCACCAAGGGCAAACGTCCAGTCTGGTGGACCCCAGCCATAAACAAACTTTACAATAAGAGGAGAAAGCTGTTACATGATAGAGCAAAATCCATAAAAGAGAAGACACCCTTGATCATTATTAGTAAAAAAATATGAGCACTCATAAAATCATCCAAGGCCAACTTTGAGAGAAAAATTGCCATAGATTCAAAAGACAATCATAAGGCCTTCTTCAGCTATATTAGAAACCTGGGTGGAAACTCCCAGATATGCTCAGAATTAGTCCAAAATGATACAAAAATCACTGAACCCACAGACATTGCCAAGATACTGGCAGACAGGTTCAGTGCAAACTTCACCCCCCCTCCCCCCCAAAAGGAGAGATAACTATCCTAGCGGAGTGTAGCCTCCCAGACATCTCAAATGTGCAGGTGAAAGATGCTCTCTCTAAAGCTAAAAACACAGCATCAATGGGACAGGATGGTGTCCCCGGCTGTGTGCTACACGAACTCAATGAGGAACTAAACCCGCACATAAGGCAGCTGTTTAATCTTAGCCTTACCACAGGATACGTGCCCAATGAGTGGCGTACGGCAACTGTGGTCCCACTCCACAAAGGCGGTGCCTCTATGGACCCTGGTAATTACCGCCCCATAAGCTTAACAAGCCTGGTCTGCAAAGCTATGGAGAGGATCATAATGGAACTCATAAACAAAGACATAGAGGACTTGCAGACATTGGACCCGACCCAGTTTGGCTTTGTCAAGGGCAGATCATGCCTTTTGAACTTGGTTGACTTCTTCGAAATAGTCACCAAGGCCATTGATGAGGGAAAGGCAGTCCATACAGCCTACCTTGACCTTGCAAAAGCTTTCGACACAATACCCCACTCAGGTATTATAGAGAAACTTACTAGCTTAAATGTAAACCCATATGTCACAAGATGGGTTGCAAACTGGCTAAAGGACAGAACCCACAGGGTTAGAGTTGCTGGCGCCATGTCAGACTCCAAGCCGGTCACAAGTGGTGTCCCACAGGGCTCAGTCCTTGGCCCCCTGTTGTTCGGCATCTACTTCTCAGAAGTACAGGCAAACATAGGAGGACTATGGCTGACAAAGTTTGCAGATGACTGCAAACTGGGCGCCATAGTGGAAAGTACATCGGACACAGATATCCTTCAGAGGGGTCTCACGGAAACTGATAGCTGGTGCCAGAGCCATGGCCTGAAGTTAAATGCCAAAAAATGTATAGTCATACCCTTCAGGAAAACCAAGGTAACCCCAAGCTACCATATAGGTGGCAATCTACTAAGCCCAGAAGAGGTTATCATGGACCTGGGGACCCAGGTTGACAGTGGCCTTTCTTTTGACACTCACATTGCTAAAGTGGTTAGAAAGACCTTCTACATTGCCCACCTGATCATGAAGGGATTCACATCCAGATCATGTGAGGTCATTGTTCCCCTGTACTCTTCACTTATCAGACCAATGATTGAGTACAATGCCCCATTCGGGATGTATCTCACCCGACACCTGCAGCAATTGGAGAGACCCCAAAAGTTCCTCACCAAAAGGATAAAGGGACTCCAAAATCTGTCATATGCTGCCAGACTGAAGAAACTCCAGCTCTATTCAGTCGCATACCGTCTGCTCAGAGGTGACCTGTGCCTGACATACAAGGCCATGTCCAACCCGGAATTAATGGACATGTTCCACCTCAAAAAATCCAAATCTACCAGATCCACTAGAGCAAGTGACTTAAACCTTAGCACGGATATAAATATGACATGCTGGAGGGATAGATTTGTCACCCAGAGACTCCCTATGCTGTGGAATAAAATCCCAGTCCATGTGAGGCAGAGCACCTCGCTGGCTCTGTTCAAGAGAAATCTTGACCATTGGTTGGGAGATCGTAGGTTTACCCCGGGAATCATCTCTGTGTCACTGCTGGACAGAGGCAAAACAAACTAATGGGCACAGTATTTTTTAACATAAGGGGTGGCGTAAGCCACAAAACTTTGGGCTAGGCTTATAAATGCCTTAGGGCAGATAGCCTAGTATAAACCTATGAACCTATGAACCTATGAACCTGGACTACATGAAAAGAGACATGGAAGAGATCTCAGATCATGTGGCCCAGGCAGGTATGACCCTAGCCATGAGTAGTATCCTGCCTTCATCCAGAATGATACCACAGTATAAGGACAAAATGAGTGACTTCAACAATTGGCTAAGCTTCTGGTGTCATTCACAGGGGATCCAGTATCTGTCTGCCTGGGATGACATGATCAACAGACCATGATGCTTTGCCAGAGATGGTCTGCACCTGTCGCCCCTGGGATTCAGGTTACTGGTTAAGGCTCTTGCCATCCCTATAGTGCATTTTTTAGGCAAAGGTCAAAGGACAAAACCACCACCGTAACAGATGCAAGCATGCAAACTCTGAAGGTAATGCTACTCAATGCTAGAAGTCTAAACCTCAAAATGCACTCTCTCAAGGCACACCTAAAAATGGAGAACATCGATATCTGTGCAGTAACTGAGACCTGGTTCAAGGCTCCAGAGAGCACCCCTGCAATACCAGGCTACAACTCTTACCACACTTTTCAGCCACCAAACCAGGACCAAAATACTAAAGGTGGAGGAGTGTCCATATTCACCAAGGATATTCACAATACCAGGCTAGTTGCCCAACACAATGCATCTGAAATTCTTCAGGTGCAACTAACACTAGGTAAGACTGCAATCCAAATTGTAGCTTGCTGCAGATCCCCTACCATGTCCCAAGATTCTCACTACACCTTTCTAAACATACTGGAAAATATTAAGATACAACCAAACACCCTAATACTGGGTGATTTCAACTACCCTGCCATTAACTGGGAAAACGACTCATGTACCAACACCTTTGCCCAACGGTTCTTGGAATTCATAAATTCCAATGCCCTGCCTTAGTCCCACCAGGCGCTCCAATATCCTAGACCTGGTCATTACCAACATGAGAAATCGATGCTCCACATCTATGGTCACCCCATCATTGCTCAGGCCTGACCATAAGCTAATCACCCTTAAAATCCACATCCCACGCACCCCCCTTAAGGAAACCTCTGTAAAAAACTTCTCCAAAGCCAACTTCATGCTACTCAAGTCAGACGTGACTAACTTCATGACACCCAAGCAGATGGGAACTGAAAGTTCGACTGCTGAATCCTACACTAAGGCATTGTATGAGCACATCCACTCACGCATGAATCATCCCATCCCAAATAGAACCAAGATGCTCTCCTCCAAAAAAAGGAAGCCAATCTGGTGGTCCCTTGCCATAAACAAATTTTACAGCAAAAGGAAGAAACTGTTGCAGAAAAGAGGAAAATCCCAGGATGCAAAAAACTCCCTTATCAGCCTCAGTAAGAAGCTGAGATCCCTCTTAAAATCCTCCAAAGCTAGTTATGAAAGTAAAATTGCCAAAGATTCCAAAGACAACCACAAGGCATTCTATAGCTATGTCAAGAATCTAAATGGCAATGCTCAGATCTGCTCTGAGCTACAACAGAATGGCATTAAATATACTGATCCAAAGGATATTGCCAATATCCTGGCAGATCGATTCAGTGCAAACTTCATCCCCCTCTCACCCCCTAAAGGGCAAATCTCAATACCAAAAGACTGCAAATCTTGGTAATAACGGCCTCACAGGTAAAAAACGCACTCTCCAAAGCTAAGAATACAGCATCCATGGGACCAGACGACATCTCAAGCTGTGTACTACATGAACTACAAAATGAACTGGCACCTCACCTAAGTGTCATGTTTAATCATAGCCTCAACTCAGGCTTCATGCCCACTGAGTGGCACACAGCTACAGTTATCCCACTCCACAAGGGGGATCCACCTTGAATCCCAGGAACTACAGCCCCATCAGTCTGATGAGCCTGATCTGCAAGGCCATGGAACGTATTATCATGGAACTTATAAACAAAGACATTGGCAACCTTCAAACACTGGACCCCATGCAGTTTGGGTTCATGAAGGGCAGATCTTGTCTCCTCCTGATCCTGATTGACGTCGTTGAATCAGTCTCCAGAGCCGTGGACAAGGGTAAGGTGGTCCACACAGCCTATCTGGACCTCGACAAGGCCTTCAACACCATCCCCCACTCTGGAATCATAGATAAACTTACTAAGCTGGGCATTAATCCCTACGTCACTTGATGGGTTCCCAACTGGCTTACTGGCAGAACCCACAATGTAAAAGTAGCTGACTCCAAATCCAGCTCCAGACAAGTGACAAGTGGAGTACCTCAGGGTTCAGTCCTGGGACCGCTCTTGTTTGGCATCTACTTCTCTGAAGTACAGGCCAACACTAAGGGACTCTGGCTAACAAAGTTTGTAGATGACTGCAAACTGGGAGCCATTATTGAATTCCCAGATGATGTAGATATTCTACAAAAGAGCCTTACAGAAACAGATGCTTGGTACCAGAGCCATGGGCTCAAGCTCAATGCTAAGAAATGTATAGTTATCCCTTTTGGGAAAAAACATGTACCCGTGAATTTCCACATAGGTGGCGGTACACTAAACACCAAAAGTGTGATAAGAGACTTATGGACACAGGTGGACAGTAGTCATCGATAACCACATCGCCACAACAGTCAGGAAATCCATCTATGTGGCACACCTCATCACTAAGGGCTTTTCATCCAGAAAAAAGGAGGTCATTGCCCCACTGTACTCATCCCTCATTAGACCCATTATGAAATACAACGCCCCGCTTGGTATGTACCTCTCAAGACATCTGCAACAACTGGAACGGCCACAGAAATACCTCACTAAAAGAATCACAGGCCTAAAGCAGATGCTTTATGCTGATTGTCTAAAAAACTCCAGCTATACTCTGTCACATATCATCTACTCAGAGGCGATCTCTGCTTAACATACAAGGCCATGTCAAACCCAGAGCTGTTGGACATGCTGTACTTAAAGAAATCCCAGTCCCTGAAAGACACACGCTCTTGGGATCTAAACCTTGTCATCACAATAAACAAAACATGCTGGAGGGATAGGTTCCTGACCCAGAAACTCCCCAGACTCTGGAACAGACTGCCCATACATGTCAAGCAGTGTGCCTCTTTGGCCCTCTTCAAAAGGAACCTTGATGATTGGATGGGAGATATGAAATTCACCCCAGGGATCATGACAGGGGTCCAGGGAAGTAAATAGTGTGGGAAGAAATAGCCAGGGAATTGTTATAGCAAGGCTTGTATAGGCCCTAGGGCCAATAGCCTAGTACCAACCTATGAATCGATTTGCTATAAAGGATGTGGTTTGACTATAAGCTCTGGGTTTGCCAGAGATTGGGGTAATATTTGGAGTTGAAATAATGAACTTGCCTATTGTGAACAGACTTAGTTTGGATGCATATTACACAGTATACCAAGCAGAAATCTCATTAATTTTTTTGTGTACAGAGATTTCTTCTCCATTGGTCCATATGTCTGTGCTATTTTCAGTGATGGGCAGGATATGTATCCCAATCAGCCTCTTTGTTCCTAAAGTTTTTCTTTCCTCAGTGTGAAGGAGCTGTATGTTTCTTTTCAGATAAGGTAGCCAGGATCAGACAGTTTGTCGCACATAATGCATCCATAAATTGATACAGTGTGTCCTGGTTTTCTGCAGGGCAGAGTTTGGTTATGCTGACTTTGATAAGATCAAAATTGTGGGTTCATCTTTGTACCTGCCTTACTGTGTACTGAGGGCTGGATCTTGGTGATATGAAGCTCCTTAAATCTTGCATTAAATGATAAGGACCAGTCATATTACTTACGGTCTTTTCCTCTCTGAGAATTCATTGTTTTCTGTCTTCATAGAGAATCGATAATGTCCTTTCTCAAGAAATGATTGTCAGATATAGAATGGCTGGAAAATTATCTCACTTTCTCTAAATTTCCTTTTACATGTAATTTACTTAGGTGGAATGGTATGCAGAAACGTATTCCTACTTGGAATCACAAGACCTTTCCTTTTCATAGGCAACTTGCTGAGATGGAATGGTCTACACAAGTACATTCTTATTTTACAACACAAGACCACCTCTTTAATCCATATCAGTCTGACTTCACTACTTGCCATAGCTCCAATACAGACCTTATCCAGGTGGTAAATGTCTTGAGAGATTAATGGCCCTCGTCTTAATTGTGTAGAGTTACACCACTGCCTATATTGGAATTTGGTCTGCCAGTTATAATATCAGGTTCTCTCCACATTTGCCACAGAACACAAGTTGATATGATCCAAATTTGTAGAGTTATGATGAACGTTATTCTTAATTAATGTAAGTGCTTTACCCTGAACAAAGTTATCCTGTTCCCTGTCATTCAGAGAGCTAGTGTCAATTCTTGTCTTCCCAATTTTCAGGCTCCTGAACTATCCTTTATTGGGTTCCTTATGCTCATTATGTAAATCCACCAATAGTCTGTTCACCCTGGAGCAGTCACAGTGTTCCATAGAATACTACACCAAGGTATTTTCCAAGCATCTACATTACATAATCAAACTTTTAAAAGTTCAAATGTCAGATGGTCGACACCATATGATCAAACTTTTAAAAGTTCGAAAATGTATTAAAAAAAAAACAAAGAAAAAACTTACCTGAACAGTTTAAGCAGGGGGGCAAGCCCCCCTGCACCCCCCACACACCCCACTATTTAAGTATACCAACTCCGAGATCGCACTACAGTGCAGAAAAGGGAAAGCTTCCCATTTCGCACTGTATGGAAATCTCCGTTGAAACGTTCGAACTTTTAAAAGTTCAATCATATGGTGTCGACCATATCACTTTCAAACTTTTAAGAGTTTGACATGATATAGACTCCTTTTCCAACCTTGTTCCAAAAATGTAGAATACTTTTCCAATTACATTAAAAAGTGTACCTTCCTTCCACGGGAGCCCGCAGGATTTTTTGCAGGGGGGTGCAAACCCAGAGCCCCACCCACATAGCTCTCCCCGCCCCCTGCCAACACAGCCCCGCCCAAGTCCACCCACCCCAAGCCCCGCCCACACAGCAATTCCAGTGTCCCATTACTTGGCTATTTCTCCCCATTTGCTGTAGACACTGTTCAAATCTGTGTGCATACTGTTTTAAGCTTTAGTTCTACAATGATTACGGGCAGTTGGATTTAATTTACAACTTTTATTTCAAACATTATAGCCCAAACACAGACATTTACTAAACCTAAACAAAGCAATAGTCTTACAATGAAAACAGACTTGGCATTAAAGCTTCTCTACTTTTGAAAACAGACTTGGCATTAAAGCTTCTCTACTTTTGAAACTCACATTCAATGAAACAGCATTGAAACCCACATTCAAAGAAAATGCATCTGGCCAGTGGCAGGTTATTTACCTTTGAACTGTTTTCAAGCAATAGGCTCCTTGCACACTGTTAGGGCCATGCAAAAGTTATTTGATTTACCTGATTGTCTTAATTATAATATATAATTGAATTATATCCCTTGTATTATACAGCAACACTTGTTTGAGTGTCTCTGCCGAAGTAAAAGTAATCTGAATAATTCCACATTAAAGATATCTGAAACTAATGAAGATGTTGTTGCTAGAAAACAACTGTATATTTCAGTGTTTCGTCTACAAATTCAGAGCCTGCTGCCATCAAAGAATAAATTGCCTATGTTAAATTAAAAAAATGGTAAGCTGGTATATTGCAATAGAAAATGGATGGCAAGCTGAAAAACAGGTTCATAGTTATTAGGCATCTCATGCAAAGGAGGACATCCTCAGGACTGCAGCATACAAATGTACACGCTGTAGGAATAGAACCTCAAGCCTCTACATTAAGATGCAAGTATTCCACTTGTGGTGCTACTAACATAGCTTTAAAAATTTTTATACCACAATAGAGATACCATTTGCTAAACAAAACAGTTGCACATTGTAAATAGACTTGGCATGAGCAGCAGTAAACTTCACTTCCCTTAAAACTCACAGTTCCTTGAAAATGCACTTGAAAATAAATTCCACCTGCTAACTCTAACTTGGGCATTTCACTTTCTCTCTCTCTCACAAACATACCACAACACCCCTCAAGGCCTCAACCTTAGTGCAAGAAATCTGGACAAAGCCTAAAATAAATAGGGACAGATTATAAATATGGCTCTCATAAACTTAGAAAATTACAAGAGTAACAGGATCTGTGTTAGTATGCATTTTTCTAAATGATATGACGTCTAAAACTGAAATGTCTCATTATTTAGCAACTTCAATCCTTTTTCGGAGGAATATGGGGCAAAAATCTGGACATTCTGCAAAAACCTGGACAGCTGCGGGGTATGCTACCTCCCTCATACATACACACACACACACACACACACACACACACACACACACACACACACCAACTTCTTAGTGCAAGAAATACATAAACAGATTTTTTTCAAAGTTACAACTGTAAACTCTGTGTGACCATGGTGTTGGTTTTTGACAGAAAGGTATAAAGGAACTCATGGCTATGTATATAGTTGAATCTCTCTGTACTGAACTACTCCCCACCGTGATGCTGCTTTAATAAATAGTGTTTGCATTCAGAAACTTTTACAGTTTTTATACTGAATTTTATAGCTACATGAATTAGAAAATAGCCAGTTTCCTTTTCAGAGGCTAAGCTAAAAAGTCCACTCTTTACAAGCACTGCTTCCCCTGGAAAACATCTATATATGCATCATCACAGAGACCTAGTTCAAGATCGATGACAGCACTCCTTTAATGCAGGATTTCAATACCTGCCACAAGTTCAGGCCTACCACCTTAGATGAAAGGGTGATGGTATCTACATATTCTTAAAGAACAATTCATCTCCAGACTTGCTAGGTGAGATAATGACATGGAATTCCTCTACATCCAACTTAGCATTAACAAAACTCCTTACTGTGTCATACCTAACTATAGGTCCCCTCTATGTACCCCATCAGTCCATATCTCCTACCTAACTAATATGGTGTCCCTATGCATTAAGCCAACACCATTATTCTAGGAGACTTCAATCAAGTTTTCTTCCAAAATTGCCATTTTGAGGAGGGATTATTAGGGGAGAACAACATTTTGAGCCAAAATTGGGGACAATGGAGAGGTTTGGATATTCCTAATTCTACAAAGCGATTTGCACATACCTCTCAACCTCTTAATGCAGGAAATCTGGACAATGACAAATATTGGGGGAACACACAAACACTACTAAAAATTGCTCTTGTATAAACTTAAGACAAGTGATAGAATAACAGGTCTTGCATTATCATACATTATTCTGAAGGTTATGACATCTGAAACTCAATGTCTGTCATTTAGTGACTTCATTCCTAAATTATTTGCTAGAAAATCACAAATTGTATGAGGAACAAACCAAAAAATAAGAAGCAAATATCTATTCATTCTGCAAAAATATGGACAACTGAGAGGTATAGTTCAACCGGGGCTGTCTGAGTTTGCTACCCTCCCCCCTCACAAAATTATGGTCGAATGGAGCCTCCCCCCTGCAGCCATTCCAATGTCCCATTCCTTGGTTATTTTGCCCCATTTACCATAAACACTGTAATGTGCATACTGCTTTACTTCTGTGATGATTTAGATTTCATTTGAAAGTTTTATTTTGCATTTTACAGCACAAACCCTAATAGATATCTGTTAAGCAAAGCAATGCAGTCTCACAATGAAAATAGACTTAGCATTAAAACTTCTCTGCCCTTGAAACTCTCATGCATTGAAACAGCATTGAAACCTACATTCAAAGAAAATACATTTTGCCAGTGGCAGATAAAGATTAACTTTGGGCTATTTTCAAAATCATAGGCCCCTTGAACATGAAACATACACATGCTCTTTGATACACCTTCCTGACTGCATTACATTATATTCCTTGTACAATATAGTACACTTGTTAGAGGGCATTTTAAATGTATTGTTTTGAGCATTTTTCCAGTAAACAATGAAACAAAATGCATACACCAAATGACAAAACTGCCCAATTCAGAACATTTCCATCATAAAAAGTCTACTCAGCCTTCTATAGTCCACCAGTATCAGTAAATATGCACAATCTCTGAAGTAGTAAAATCCACATTAAAGAAATTTGTAACTAATAAAGAGGTTGCTGCTAACAAACAACTTTATATGTCATTGTTTCATCTACAATAAAGTGCCTGTTGCCCTTGAAGAATAAATTGCCTATGTTGCATGTATTAAAAAAATGATAAGCTAGTAATACCACAATAGGGAATGGATAGCAAACTGATAACAGGTTCATAGTTACTAGGTATCTTTGCCAAAAAGGACTGCAGCATCCACCCCTTTTATAACACAGTACAGTATCAGCAATGCATCTATCTATTGTGGGAGTAGAACCCACAACCTTGAGCATCAAAAGCAACCTGTTGTGCTATTAACAATGCAAGCAGACTAAGCATAAGCAGCACTAAATTTTTGTTCCCCTGCAGCTCTCAGCTCCTTGTAAAATCTACTCGACACTCAGCTGTATCTCTGAACTTTGCAGCACAAGAAATCTGGAAAAAGCCAAAATTTATTGGGGGCAAAGGCCAAAACCAGGGACACATTTTAAACATTGCTTGTATAATGTTGGAAAGTTGCTAGAATAAAATGCTGCGTTACCACCATACATTTCACTGCCACATCTTGAACCCAGGGGACCCTGTGCAAAACAGAGCAACATACCACTATGCCAAATAAGCTGTTTTGTGAAAGAGGAAGATGGAAACTTAAATGGCTACCATCTAGTGAATCCAGTTCTCACCATAGCACAGCTGTCAACCTCTTAGCACAAAACACCTGAACAAAGCCAATAATGGGTGAATACAGCCCCCAAACATTCAGTGAATTCAGTTCTCAACATAGCTCTCATCAACCTCTTAGCAAAAAACAACCGGACAAAGCTAGTAATGGGGGAATATAGCCCCCAAACATATTCAGTTCTTACCATAGCTCTCAACCTTAGCACAAAACCTGGATGAAGTCAATAATGGGGGAATACAGTCCCAAAAATAGGGACAAATTTCAAATAACCATCTTATACACTTAGAAAATTGCTAGAATAAAAGCTTTTGTGTTACCATGCACTTTCTGAAGAATATGAAGTCTGATATTCAAATGCGTGTCATTTTTAACATTTGTTAACCAGGAAAGTCTGACTTGGAACAAAAGCTAACTTTTAGTAGGTAAAGCACCCCAGCCAATAATCAAACCAGAGAACATGTAGCTGTCAGGCAACAATGCTACCACTGCATCAATCCACTACTGGCTTTGCAAGGGCGCAAAAATACAGAAACCACAGATTTTATGAAGAACAGAAGCAACCAAGGTCAACAGTCTTTTCATATGGTAATCCATTAGCAAGAATTAAACATTAAAATGTCACCATTTAATGTCAAAGGCAATTAAAAGACTGCCAACTTACATATTCTTTTTCAGATATCTGTGGATGAACATGAAGACATTGTGTACCATCTCCTGAATGCTGGTCAACCCCTCAATTAAGCTATAAAGGAAAAAAAAAAAAACGTTTCTCATTCTAACTCCTAGCAGCATCTGCTGCAGCTTATTTTATGTTTTTTCAACTGATTTTTTATTATCTTAAGTGTTTACTTTATTATAGGCAAAGTCTAAAATTTAATTTATTCTTCAGTTTATCGAACCTACCACACACAGTAAGCCCAAAGGCCAAATTGCTTGTATGGATGCAGTTTATCACCATCCTCATAGTTACTGAAATTCTATTCAGTCTATTTTAGTCATTTTTTTGCCATAGGCCCTTAAAATACAGATTTCTATTCTAAAAAAGGAACTGCACATTCTAGACAAAATGGCTTATCTCTGATGTAGCTTTTCTACATTTTCTTGAAAAACAGAATTTGCTGAAAATAGTTATTAATTAACAGACCTGTACTAGCACATGATGTATCTGGTAATAAGGTTTTATTCATTGCAGTACATACTGCTTTGAGAGTTCATTCTCTCACATAATCCATGTTGTTTTGCAATGAGCCCTATTGAAAGATGCCACAGAATTTCTCTTGCAATGGAATGAGGTATGTAATATACAGCTACTTTTATACTTTATTTGAAGCAGGTACAATAAAATGTGGAGCTAAGCAGAGTACCATGCCTACAAACAGTTGTCTGTGCAATTTGTTTTTCAAGAAATATTTTCTTTTTTTTTCTTTGAGCCAACTGATAAACTGATATTAAGGGCTACTAATATAAACACAATGAATCTCAGGCAAATGCATCATTCTGTATACTAGCTCAACATTATATATTAATAATTCATGGGAGGTAAAGGGGAAGAAAAGTGTTTTGATAAAAAATAAAGAAAGACTATATTGTTAAGGGATGATCTGTCATTAGAAAATAATGAATGAGCAACTGTATGCAGAAGTAATTTCATCTGTGTTGTTAGACTATTTTGCAGTAATACATGAATGTGTATGGATACTTTTTGACGTGAAATGGTCTAAAGCTCATGAACATGGATTTTGACTACAGTGAATGCACTGTGAATGGCTGAGGAGTCTGCAGCCATCTGCAGTACTTTCACTCCTTTCTTAGCATGCTACAGATATGCTCAGTTAAGCTGATAAGGAAAATATTCAGATAAAATTAAATGGAGTCTTATGCATTATAGTTATCACAGTAATACAGTGTAATCTCTGCCCATCTGTTCTCCTGTGACATACCTTGCCATTTCTGCTCACTAAAAACTTTATAGCCACTGCTTGTCAACCACATAGATGTATTTATGTAACAATACCTCACAAAAAAAGAAAAATATATATCAGTGATGCAACAATGAAGGAAACTATAATTCTTCGGTTTTATGCTTACAAAAAAGATAGTTAAGGCAAGCACTGGCAATTATAATTATTATGTAATGGAAATTAGTTTAGCATTTTTTGTATGCACAATATAATTTAAATTAGAATGTATTCCTTTAAAATAACATGTCTATGACAAAGTATTTTGGTTACACCAAACTTGCCAATAACAAGAATAGCTACTGTAATGCCCTTGCTGGTTATCTAAGTTTGGTTATGGTATTGCCACACCCTAGGCAGAGTGGTTCTAAAACCTTGAACCATAGCTCTATTCATACTGTCTTTACTCTGGTACTGGCCCTTCTAGCCATGGCAGTACCTGTTCAGGCACAAAGCAGCACTCCAAGCTGATCTGGTAAAGAAACTAAAATCATGCTCTATCTTCTGAAGGAGTCATATCTGGAAATGATCAAGTTGATCACTAAAGGCATTTGTTTAGAAGAAAATAGATAGCTGGCAGGACTTGGATGAGTACCTGGAGACCCTCACAAGAATTACCGGCTCTGGTCAGTAGAATTGTGACAGGTACAATGACCAGAAGAAATGTATGAAGAACATCTGGCTGAGAGGGTAAACCAGGTAGTCAGGAAGACCAGAGTCCTATAGTGAGTATAAATATTTGGGGGGGGGGCATATTTAACATGGGTAAAACATTTAAGGACATGACTTTATCAGAGTATTTGATTGAAGAAAAAAGTGCACCTGCATTAATTTATCTACACTGGTATTATAATGCTACAAAAACATAACATATACAGAAGTACATCAGCATAGACATATGTAATGCTTATAAGATTACACTGACTGTACAAAGAAAAATGTAAGATGCATATTTGTAAAATAATATTATGCATATACATGTCAGAAAAGCACAGGTATACATTTGCATAAGTACTCTTAACAACTAGTTTTCCATCTCTGTAGGCAGGAAGAAAAAATAAAAGAAAATGTTTGAATTTCCATACTTTAATTTATTATAATGTTAAGTAAGGTACTACTAATATTAGAAGCAGCCTTTTTTTATGTATGCCATGAATTATTTACAAATGCATTAGTTGAATGACAAAGTCCTTTCTTTTCAAATATGTAACTGCACATACAACATGGCTGAAGTTAGTCAGATACCATATCCTCGACAGAATAGAGGTGGGGGAATGGTAGGGGTGCAGCATTGTGAAGTACACATCCAGCACATGCTTCACAGAAATATAAACAATATTATTAGTTATGCATACATTTTTAAATCAGCACCTTATATATTTAGAATTGAAAACTATTAAGTACACTTTTGAACAGCTTAGGGAATGAAAACTTCCATAACTTGCAACATTGTTCTGTGACTGCACATTCATGCTGAAGTAAATTTATAGACTTAAATGTAAAGCATAAATATTTTAAGAAAACATTCCACCAAAGTTATCTACTTTTGTTTAATACTGACAGTAAATGGGAGATTAACAAGTTATGAGAATGCAGATAGTATTGTTTGAATAAATGCATGGTTAAACAAATAAGGCAATGAATACACTTACTTAAAAATTAAAATGGCATACTTAGATATAAATGGCAAAAGTGAGAATTACAGATAAACAAGAATTGTTTCATTTCTTCTCATTGCAACTGAGGCCACAGTATTCTATAAAAGGAGACAGCAGGAGTGGCAATTATAGAGGTTGACCTAGACTTCTGGTATACTAATACTGTGTTTAACTGATTTCAACAAGATATATATATATATATATATATATATAGAGAGAGAGAGAGAGAGAGAGAGAGGAAATAATTAATAGAAAGTTATGGAGAATTATCTGAAGCAATATAATACTTTCAGTAAAGAGACAGATGTGAATGCATAACTGCAGTATTTCTAACTTTATTGCTGTATTTAATTAATGTACTGATAGATCATGGTAAATGAAGAAATAGATTTCACAACTGCATTACTGCAAGCAAGAGTGTGACAGAGTTCTGTATACAAGTGAAGAAAAAAGGTCTATAAGCACAAAACTGAAAGATATTTGTAACTGAAGGAATGCACACACACACACACACACACACACACACACACACACACACACACACACACACACACACACACACACATCTTACTCACTCTGACAAGCGTCCCTGTTATCTCCCGTGAAGTCCTCAGCTAAAGTAAACCCATCATAGCTCCGTTTCACTGCTCGCTGATCTGACTCCATCTTCAGTCCTCCTCCTCGCAGCTAAGGTAAACCCATCGCAAACCTGAAACCATCTGTTTCAGTTCCTGCTCACAAACCTGAAACTGTCTGTTTCAGTTCCCGCTCGTAAAACTGAAAATGTGTGCCCTGCGCGATGATGTCAGCACGCATCTGTGCCTGGACTTGAAGGGCGTTCTTAAAGAAGAACGCCCTGAAAATAAATTTTTTTTTTTTTTAATTTTAAACTAAAAGAAGATTAACTAGTCAGCCGATTCCAGGGGGGTGCAAGTGCACCCCCTTGCACCTGCCTGCGGGCGCCCCTGCTTCCTTCAGTATTTTAAGGTCACTTCTAGGAGGCATGTTTGCAAAAGGAAAAACATTGTCCTCTAGCCTAAACCTAGGCTTGACATGACACATTTTTTTTTTTACGTTTGTTAACCTCTTCTGCAGGACAAATAATATTTGTTTCCACAATCTGTTCATGTAGATCTGCACATCACTATAGATGGTTATTACATTTTCTACCCTTGTGTTTAATATCAGTACATTCGCATGCCCTACATGTATTAATGCAGTAAATTTTAGTCATAAATGGCCAGATGGAATAGTCTAACTGCTGTAAATAAAACAAACAAATCTTCAATAAAGAAAATAACGGTCAGTTTGCTTTGTGCTTACAGAATTTTAATTGAATGAGGAAAAGAAGAAAAACTTGTCATTTTTATAGCACACTGTTAGATTATAAAAAATGGTTGCATTTTCCTTCAGATTCTTATTCTTTTTTTCCATAATCAAAGCTGCCACCAGTCTTGACAATGTTTGGTTTGCAGCACAGCCATTCTACTGTTGGAATGGGAGAACTATTTTATTTATTTATTTATATTTGTTTACTGGGAGAGTGCACTGCTCAATATTAACTAATTTCAGGCTCAGCTCACGTGAACTACAAAACATGTCACAAACAAAAAAATGCAGAAATGTAATGTAAATGCATGAATCTATAACAGGCAGGATGGATATAAAGTTATATAAGTCTGATTTCCATCCATGTTCCTGGACAAAACTACGACAATGGCTTATTTTTCTATTATTCCGATCAACATGGCACCATATATAACATAGTGATTAATGTTAACATAAACTTTACAAAAATGTGGTGACTGCAGTGTTCAGCTCAGGCTGTCCACCCATTCTTTAACACTGCACAATGCCAGGTAATGGCTGAAACTACAGTGCTATCAGTGATTTGGATGCAGACACATTAACGGGATCATTTCTGTTGTCTAAACACACTGAAATTGTGGCTTACTGAATATCAGTTGCAGTTAAAACAAGAAAAAGTAAGACTGTATGTTAATTAATACTTACTCTCCATTAGCTTTGAATATTGTTCTGAAGTTCTGCAGCCTGGCTGATATTATATAAAGTCAAGGGATGCAGGAGAATCAAGGAGATTTGCTATCCAGTTGTATGTTATTTTTTTTCATTTTACTAAGTTTTAGACAAATATTTTCAGTATATACGGACATGCAATCAGATGTCTTCATTTACATGCAGTGGACCTGTCTTTTGTAGCAAATGAAACACTTCATCATTCTTAACAAAATGTTTGGCTTACTTTATGTCCACTAGGGATCCTGGCCTAACAAAGTTCTATCACAACCATGTAAACGCTGTAAAGCTTTGTGCTTACGCCACTTTAGACAATTACATTTACTCTGGGGGATAATGAATGTCTTTATGCACCAGTACTATTAACAACCTGGTACCTTTATAATAAACATTCCGTACCTGCTTTCACATTTCAGTTATTGGAACAGCTGTCTTGTATGCATTTTGGCAAGCATCCAGGCTTTGGTTGAGAAACAAATATAGACAGTGTTTATTAAATCTAAACAAGATGAACTGACCTGTCAAACAAATTGGCAAATGAGACACAGTAAACACTGTAGTACAGCCAGATCACTCTGTTATACAAATTAGATTTCAGTTGTGCTGTCCATCTTGTTAATGATGTTGTATGGTTCATTTTATAATGTGTTTGCAGACATTAGCTAAAAAAATTTCCTTTATTTTAAATTGCATTTGTAAGTTAATTAAGCAGACTATCATTAGTTTCTGACATGGCCAAATAAGGCTGTGTCACGCCAGTTTTGCCTTGTAATTCTGATATCACTTCACAGTATTTTAGGTGTTTCACCATAACAGAATCAAATGGAAACATTTATGCTTTGCAGTGGTAGTAAAAAGAGAGCTGAACTGAATAAAAAAGTAACATTTCATTGAATCACTACTGACATTTTGGTTTTCCTGTATTTTACATCTCAACATGATTTCTAAATCAGAAATTGCATCTTTCAGTAATTTAAAGTGTGATTATCCTGAACCACATATATGCCTATATATCAAACTGCTTGTAAGTCTAATTACCTCTTTGTTTCTTTTTCATTCTTTCTCCTTTCATTTTCTTCTTCTGCTTGTGTGTGTGTGTGCATGCGTGCGTGTGTGCGTGCGTGCGTGCGTGTGTGTGTGTGTGTGTGTGTGTGTGTGTGTATATATATATGCATATTTCAGATAGCTTATGAAGTGAGAAATATTTTACTGGATTTCTGTATTTGAATAGCTTGGTTTGTTACAATATTACAAAATTAATTGAGCAGATGAAAATTAAACAGTGAATGAAAAACTGTAACACAATGTCAGCCTGATATAGTCTGCTTGGGTTGAGGATGCACCCATTAGGCAGTACTGTGACAGAAAGGCAGATGAAATGAGACATACAAAGAATTACAAAGAAAGACAGATGGATAGACAGATAGCTAGATAGATAGATAGATAGATAGATAGATAGATAGATAGATAGATAGATAGATAGATAGATAATACAAAAGCATACTTCCATTAGGAAGTACTAAACAGCTTACTAACTAGCATTCTAAAATAATGAGTTTTTCCATATTAAAAGGACTTCACAAATGATGTATGTAGTTTCAGTCATCCGTAATGCCTGTTTGCATCTTAAGTTAAAAAAAGAAAATCCATAAATAAGGATAAATTAATTTAGTTATAAAAGAAAATCCATAAATAAGGATATGTTAACTGGGTTGACAACAGGGCACAAAGTCTAAGAGAATATGGAACGTGCAATGAAGTTAGGAGCATTACTAGTGATTTGGTGCAGGGTTCAGTTCGGGGCCAAGGTATATTCTCCATCAGTAAAAAGGCAGAAGAGAAAAGTAACTCACTTTGCAACTGCAACAAAGATCTGCAGCAGTGATGATACAGATAGTAGAATGGACAGGATGAGAAAAGCATAGTCCCTCACCTTCCTTCCCTGTTGTTGTCTTGTTCTTAAACTTGGTGGCTTTGCAGTTGCCCGCCCCTGCTGTAAATTTGATATGGGACACTCCTTCCTGTCCAGTGTCATTAGCTCATTCTACCTAATATAGAGAGAACATTTGGGAAGGCTAACCCCCTTAGTTTCTTAACCTTGAATTATCATCTGTTCCTCCTTTCTCCCTTTCCACTTAAAAAAAAAAAAAAAAAAAAAATGTATTCAGCTGCTTTTACAGTATTGGGCTTCCTTCTCCTCCTATCCTTACTTCATCTTGGTTTTCTGCTACTTGTTCTCTAAAGTGTTCAATTGCAACTTCTCTGCTGCATTTATTACTGCTTGTTTTTAGCCTGTTTAAATTGAAAGTGTTATTCTAAGCCTCTTAGTTTTGGTTTAAGCAATTGGGGTTTAGGCCTACCCCTCAGCTCTCCCTGGCCTCTCTCCCTCAGATTCTGACAAATATGGATGGACAATTTCTTATAGTTTCTCCTGCCAGCCTGATTGATATGAGCATCCTGAGACAGTGTAGCAACTCCCTCATGTACACAGACAACCATCTACTAGTACCACCTAGGAACACAATTTGTGAGAGATGCAATTACATAAAGAAGCTAGAGTCTATGCTCTCTCCCTCACAAGCCAGTATTTCTGGCACTGAAAAGGTTGTCAACACAATCACTCCACCTCAAACACCACCCACAACTACTCAACACACACTCCAATATGTGGAGATTCTCAACAAAAACAAGCCCAAGCAAAGGAGACATCAGAGGCAAAAACACATGCATACTCCATAACCCTCCACACCACATACCATGCATTTTCCATGCACCAGTGTCTCACAACCACTAAAGCCTAACCATAAACCCAGCATATTAGTCATAGGAGACTCCATTGTGAGATACACAGATGTGGCTCTCACCAGACTGAATAACGAGAAAGTCACGGTTAGTTGTTTGTCAGGTGCCAGAATCCGCCATATCACACACACACTCAAGTCTCTCAACAACAGATACTGTTATGACTCTGTCATAGTCCATGTTGGCGTGAATGACATGAGATGTACCTCCCTGGTCTACATGAAGAGAGATGTGATCGAGCTCGCTGAATATGTGTCCCAGGCAGGTATGTCCCAAGCCTTAAGCAGCATTCTACTGTTACCCAGAATGATGCCTCAATACAAACAGAAAATGATTGACTTTAACAATTGGCTTAGTTTCTAGTGACATTCCAGGGGGATCCAGTACCTGACAGGCTGGGAAGATATGATCGACAGACCACTATGCTTTGCCAAAGATGGCCTGCATCTGTCTCACTTGGGCTTCAGGCTTCTGGCAAAGGCCCTTGCCTCCCCCTTAGTGCCTTTTTTTAAGAAAAGTCATGAGGTCAATACTACCAACATAAGAATTTCAACAAAAAGCAAATTAAAGGTCATGCTGCTAAACACTAGGAGCCTAAACATGAAACTGCACTCATTGCAAGCATTCATAACCCTGGAAGATGCTGACATTTGTGCTGTCACAAAAATCTGGTTCAAAGCTGCTGAGAGCACCACAGCCTTACCTGGTTATTCATCCTATCATACATTCAGACCCCAAACTGTGGGCAGCAAAGCCAAAGGAGGTGGAGTTTCAATATATATTAAAGACACACACACCTCCAGGCTGGTCAAACAGTATGATGCACAGGAGACACTCCAGGTGCAGTTAACCATTGATAAAACCCCTCTTCAAATCATAGCTAGCTACAGGCCCCCAAATTTGACTCAAGATATCCACTCCACCTATCTGGACCTCTTCAAATCTATCAAGATTTAACCCTATACCTTGATCCTGGGTGACTTTAATTACCCAACCATAGTTTGGAAAAACTACTCATGCCAGAACACAAATGCCCAGAGATTCCTCGATTTTGTCAATGCAAATGCCCTGGAACAGCTAGTCAATACCCCCACAAGAGGTGATAATATCTTGGACTTGGTATTAACCAACATGAGTAACCACTGCACCATCCCTATAGTATCATCCTCCCTGGTAAGATATGATCATAAAGTGGTCAATTTTAAAGTCACCGTGTCCCCTGACCCCCCCCCTCTCCCAGCTAGGGTCAAACAACAAAACTTCTCCAAAGCTGATTAAAGTCTCCCAAAGGATGGTATAAAGAGTTTCACAGCCCCCTCCACCTTTGTAGGATCTGGCACCAATATCCAAAACTACACCAAAACACTATACACGCATTTATATAGATGCATAGAATCAGGAATACCCAACAGGACTAAATCATCATCTGCAAAGAAGAGTAAACCTGTCTGGTGGACATCTTCAATAAATAAACTCTATAACAAAATGAAAAAAATTGCTGTCCAAGACCAAGAAGGAACAAGTGCCCAACTGGAAACAATCTCTCCTTACCCTGAACAAGCAAATAAGAGCACTAGTGAAATCCTCTAAAGCCAACTTCAAGTCCAAATTGGCCACATCTACTACAGACAGTCATAATGCCTTCTTCACATATGTCCACAATCTCAAAGGAAGCACCCAGATCTGTTCAAAACTGGTGGTCAAGGACACCACATACACAAATGATGTAGAAACAGCCAATCTACTGGCTGACAGATTCAATGAAAATTTCTCCCCTCTCTCCCCCTCATCAGTAAATCAGGACATCCCCTTTCCCTACCCCCCCCCACCCCTTATCTCTAGGGAACAGGTCATCACTGCCTTCTCAAAGTCAAAAAATACAACCTCCATGGGACCCAATAACATCCCAGACTGCATCCTACATGAAGTCGGGCATGAACTTGCAGCACCATTAGGAACCCTATTCAACAAAAGCCTGAGTATCGGCTTTGTCCCCGCTAAATGGAGGACAGCCACTGTCATCCCTTTACACAAAGGTGGAGCATCCACTGATCCGGGAAATTATAGACCCAACAGCCTAACTAGCCTGATCTACAAGACCATAGAATGGAATATAATGGACCTCATTAACAAGGACATTGACAACATCCAAACACTCGACCCCACACAGTTTGGCTTTGTCAAAAGGAATAAATCCACAAAGTGCAGAAGGAGTGAATCCGGAGTTGATCAAAGCCAGTTTATTAAATAAAAGTCCAGAAGCACGCCAAAAACACACAATAAATCATAAACGCCTATTATAGTCCACAAAGCGTTTTCATCTTATACTATAGACTTCATCAGATGAATAACAGTTCTGTTAATGAACCCTTTATATACTGTTTTTAATTACATAATCAAACAATTAGCGTGTAATAGGACTAACCATTAAATAAATTAAAGTGTTTAAAACCTCTCTCTCTCTCTAAGGAAATCATGCATAGAAAAGGGACTTCACTTTAATAGTAAAAAAATATATAAAGCTATAAAAAAAATTTTAAAAAGTTATATAAAACACATTATATACTTTAAAAATGCCATGTTCTTGGTTTATTAATTTATAAGTATATCTACTGTTTAAAAACTAATGTATCCATTAGATAATTTAATTTAATTAATACTATGTATAAAATTTCACCCTAAACCCAACACTGTGTCTAAAATAATGTTACTACCATCTAGTGGCCATTCTGAATGGTATCTATTGCTGTTCATAATTTAGCAGACCTTAGTTTTAGTAAAGGTTTAATAGTAATAAAATCATTTAAGCCAGGAGGGTGGTCTGCTTGCAGGGTTACCTGCCACCATAATTCTCTAAACTCAATCCTGTCTTCCCAAGGACCACCCCTAATATTGGTTTTGATCTGTTCTAAAATCATAAAACCATAACTAGCTCCTATACAGTTTTTAGAATGCTTAAAAAGTGCATTAGTTTCTTTTTTTGTAGAAATATCGTACATGTGTTCATATATCCTTCTTTTAAGCATTCTTTCGGTCTTTCCAACGTAGAATGAACCACATTTTTTACACACAGCTAAATATATTATTCCCCTGGTGTTACAATCGTAATGTTCGTTACTATAAATCCATCTTCCTCTACTTTCCAAATAATGCTTTTCTGTGTTAAGAATATATGAACATTGTTTACAACGACCACATTTAAAAGTGCCTTTTCTTCCTTTATTGGTTGTTCTTCCCCATTTATTTTCTAAAATACCTTTCATGCTGATTGAATTCTTGTAGGTAATTTTTTGTAGAATAGTCCTTAGGTTATCTAAATCAGAAATAGCCACAAAGGCTTGCCACTCTTTCAGGAAAATATTTTTAACATAATTGTCAATACCATTGTATTCTAAAATTAAGGTTTGCCCATAGTTTTCACCATCTCTTTCTTTGTTAACATCATAGGACTTCGCCTTTTTATTTATAATGGGTTGAAATGTACTTAATCTCCCTTCCTCCACTTCTTTTCTTATTTGAGCTACATAATCAAATGGATACCCTCTTTCTAAAAACATCTTTAATAATAAATCACATTCTATAATAAAATAATCATTGGAACTAGTCATTCTGCTACCCCTCACAAATTGTCCTTTATGTTTTTTTTACAGTGTCCTGGATGGGCACTTTTATAGTGTAGGAAGGAGTTGCAGAATGTAGGTTTCCTGAGTATTCTACTTTTGAAGTAAATTCCTTTTTTATATATTCCTATATCTAAATAAATTAAATTATGTTCTGAAATTTTATGTGTAAATTTAAAAAAATCAGTTGAATTATTAATATAAACCATAAAATCATTCAACTTGTCTATTCCAGCTGTCCAAAATATTACTATATCATCAAGGAACCTACGGTATAGTGTCCAGCAATTTTTATAAACTGAATTAAATATGTATTTCTCTTCCCATTTGATAAGAACCAAATTTGCATAAGTGGGGGCACAGGCGGCTCCCATGGCTACCCCCTGTGTTTGTTGATAAAATTCCCCATTAAAATATAAAAAATTATTCTTCAAAATCAAATCCATTAACCAATTACATACTAATTTATCATTTTGGGTTAGGGAATTATCTTCATATATAATCTCCTCTAACATTTTCATCCCTTCTTTATGTGGTATTGATGAAAATAGGTCGATAATATCTATAGTAACAAACAAAAGGTTTTCATGACTTAATTCATCCGAGACCTCTCTTAATAGGTCCCAGGAATCCCTTAATACTGTTTTTCTAGATGTCCAAATTTTCTTAAGTTTATTATCTACGTGTTTCGCCAAGGGGTATGTCTTGGACCCTTCCGCTGACACAATAGGTCTAAATGGGGGGTCTCTTTCACATTTGTGAATTTTAGGTATACCAAATATTGTTGGTATTTTTGTTTTTTCTACTTTTAAATATGTGTATGTTCCATGGTCAATTAATCCATCATATAACATTTCATTAATACTAATATCTATCTTATTATATGCAATATTAATCTCATTGAGGGAAATATTAGTATATCTGTTGTCATCCCATAAAAGGGTATGCATTTTACTTTCATATAGTATGTTATCCATAAACACAACTCCACCCCCTTTATCTGGTTTCATAACCCTAAGGTTTTGATCTTCTTTTATCTCATACAGTATTTGTTTTTCTTTGTTACTCAAATTATCTCTAAAACCCATCTTATTATGTTCTTTTCTTATTTTCATTTCCAGGACCTTTTCTAAATTTCTCAATTGGGGGTGTATTGGAGGGTTAAAAATACTTTTCCTTTTTAGATCTAACCCTCCTTTGTCTTGGTTATTGGAAAATAAAATATTTAAATTAACTTTCCTCAGAAACAATTTTATATCTAATAAACTCCTAGTAACATCTCCTTTTTTAAAAGGAATAAATTTGAAACTTTTGGAAAACAGTAGAAAATGTTCTTCTTTGATTACTACGTTACTAAAATTATATATAGTAAAATTGTTAAAAATATACTTATTTCCTTCTACTATTATTGTGTCTCAGTTGTCACCGGGGGGGTGGTCCGGGTGGTGATTCTTTAGAATCTCCCCCACCCTCTCCCCATTCTCCCCCCTTTCCTTGGAAAATTTACTTCATGTATGTTGTTCCTATTCATCAACCTCTCTGATCTACGAAGGGGAGGGTAATCCCTATCATAGTTATCTAATTCATCATGAGGTAAAAGATCATTTTTCTCATTTTCAACCCTAGGTATTTCATCATTAAATTTATTAAAATTACTATATTGGGGTTTAGGGTAACTTGTTTTATTTTTATAGTCCTTAATATCCCTTTCTAATTTATTCATTTTCCTATTAATCAGGTCACTACATTTTTTATCAATTTCATCTCTCATCTTAAAATAATTAATTTTTTCTTCCTCAATAGTAAATATCAAATCTTCCTTAATCAACTGATCTAATTCATTGATTTCCTTATGAAGTGCTTCTTGACATCTAGTATTGTCCCTTATCATTAGTCTAAGCATATCAAGACCACATTTGTTAAATAGTTCAATCAATTCATTATATAATTCAGAATCACAAGATACATTATTGGGAAATTTGTACACCCGAAGCCCTTTCGGTACTATTTCCCTTTGTATACATTCATATAAATAATCATTTTCAATAGTATATGTTCTATATTTAACCATCATTTTGTAAAGATTGTCCAGTTTAGTCTTATAGGAATCCCCACCGGCGGTAGTTTTGTCTTGGTCGGAATTTATTTTAAAATAATATTTCACATTAAGCCAGTCTTTAATGTCCATAATCCCCTTGGAGGGGAAATTGTTAACAGTACCTTTTGTTTTGGCTCTAACATCCCGTTTGTTCGCGCCCTTTTCAGGGTTTGTTTCTCTGCAGCTATTAAATCCTTTCGCACCGGCTTGAAATACTATAGGAGTGTTAGCCGGATTAAAAGTTGTACTGCTCATCTCTCTGGGGTCACCGATGTTCTCCGGAATGCCGATAAGCTCCCTCTGGTCCTTGTTTTGCAAAGCATTTCTCCCACTTCCTGAGGAATGACAATGAGCCAAATTTCCATAAATCCCCACCAGTGATTGGCTGAGGGGGGTTAACAAATCTATCAGTTCGGTGAGTTGCCCAATAAGCTTGCGATTTTGGCCAGTTTCGTCCGGCCCTCTTGTCTCGGCGGATATGATCGCATCCATCTCTCCCACAGCAAAAATAAACTAAAGAACATAGTATATACTGTGAGCTCTGCACAAAAACAACTAATAAATCCACAAAGTGCAGAAGGAGTGAATCCGGAGTTGATCAAAGCCGGTTTATTAAATAAAAGTCCAGAAGCATGCCAAAAACACACAATAAATCATAAATGCCTATTATAGTCCACAAAGCGTTTTCGTCTTATACTATAGACTTCATCAGATGAATAACAGTTCTGTTAATGAACCCTTTATATACTGTTTTTAATTACATAATCAAACAATAAGCGTGTAATAGGACTAACCATTAAATAAGTTAAAGTGTTTAAAACCTCTCTCTCTCTCTAAGGAAATCATGCATAGAAAAGGGATTTCACTTTAATAGTAAAAAAATATATAAAGCTATAAAAAAAATTTTTAAAAGTTATATAAAACACATTATATACTTTAAAAATGCCATGTTCTTGGTTTATTAATTTATAAGTATATCTACTGTTTAAAAACTAATGTATTTATTAGATAATTTAATTTAATTAATACTGTGTATAAAATTTCACCCTAAACCCAGCACCGTGTCTAAAATACTGCTACTACCATCTAGTGGCCATTCTTAATGGTATCTATTGCTATTCATAATTTAGCAGACCTTCGTTTTAGTAAAGGTTTAATAGTAATAAAATCATTTAAACCAGGAGGGTGGTCTGCTTGCAGGGTTATCTGCCACCATAATTCTCTAAACTCAATCCTGTCTTCCCAATGCTGTTGGTATAGCTGTACAAACCCAGCAATTTGAAATGTTCATAGTCTCTGCATACACATGTTTCATGGCCAGGTATGTGTTAAAATTTGGATGCCAGTCTATAGACGTTTCATCACGCCTTCCCACTTTCACTTGTGTGGTTGTGTGTAGGATGAACCACAGCAAGAGGAAAATTGTCACAATTACAGTTAATAAATGTACACACAACAAAATGATTATGCAACATCTCTGGGGTTGATCTAAACTTCTATTTGCTTTGTTTTTGGCCATCTCGGTCTGGTTGCATATCAGTCTCAAAGTTTTTATCAAGTTGAAAGTTCTTTACCGGTTTACAATGCGTCAAATGAACCCAGGACGTCCTCTCAGCTACTCTAACTGCAGTAGGTGTTGCCAACAGAACCTGGTACGGACCTTCCCACTTCGGACTCGCCCAGTTTTTCCTTTTCGTCACTTTCAGCCAAACCCAACTTCCAGGGCCCACGACTGTTTCCACCGGTCTGGTCTGTTCCTTATCTGAAAAAGAGTTAAACTGCAAAACAGATTTATTCCTTAACAATTTCTTCATATATTCTGCTAATGAACTGTCAGCCTCCTGCTCTGCAGGCATGAGAGCTTTCCACTGAGGCACATAATATGCTCTCCCAAAAACCATTTCAAAGGGAGTCAAACCCTTTACATTTGGAACCGTTCTCATACTCAGCAGTGCTAAAGGCAGACAGTATATCCAATTCTTTTGGGTCTCCTCTACTAGCTTCCTAAGTTTACTTTTTAGGGTACCATTGTACCTTTCCACCAGTCCTGCTGACTGTGGGTGGTAGGCACAATGGTTCTTTAAGGAGATACCAAAAAAATCTCCCAAGCTGGTGGATTGTCTGGTTCACAAAATGTGTGCCGTTGTCACTATAAATCCTCTCCGAAATTCCAAATCTAGGGATTACTTCTTTTATCAGGGCTTTCGCCACTGTTGCTGCATCCGGGTTTTTGGTTGGAAAAGCTTCTACCCATTTAGAAAACATGTCTACAACAACTAAACAAAACTTCTTCCCATCACATTTATTCAATTCTATGAAATCCATACAAATAGTATGGAACGGGTATGGTGGTATAGGAAAACTTCCTTGCTTGGTTTTAAATGCTCCTTGTGCATGGTGCTTGTTACAAGTATGACAAGCTGCACAAAATTTGTTTGTGTAGTTTATGTATCCATATGTTTGGAATATTCGATTTACTAACTGTACCATCCCCCCTGTTGAGACATGGCTCTGCCCATGGCTCAACAAAGCTGCATATCTAAATAAATTAGACGGTAATATAGTTTTTTTTTCTCTTTGGAAATGTACAGTCCATTCTCAAGAATTGCACCTCGTTTTACCCATTTTTGTTTTTCTACTTTTGTAGTAAGTGTCTGCATTGTTTTTAACATGTCTAAATCTAAAATCTCAGAGGGTTGTAATTCCTTGTTCAAAAATAAAGTTTCTGAGTCTGAGGCTGCTTGCTTTGCAGCAGCATCAGCTCGTGCATTGCCTTTTGAAATCCTATCCTGCTGTTTTGTATGAGCTATACATTTACAAATAGCTACTTTGGTAGGTAACTGAATAGATTCTAATAACTCCAAAATAAATTGCGCATGATTAATAGGTTTTCCACTGGATGTTATCATTCCTCTATTTTTCCATTGTTGTACAAATACATGTACTGTAGAAAAAGCATACTAACTGTCAGTATATATGTTTACACACTTGTTTTTTGCTAAAATACATGCTCTCGTCAAAGCTATCAGTTCAGCTGCTTTTGCAGATAAGTTGTGTGGTAAGGATTGAGCTTCTAAAATTTCAGTGTCTGTAACTACTGCATGCCCTACCAGATTCTTCCCTGTAGGACCCCTTCTGCATGAGCAATCCACGTAATATGTCACCTCGGCATTATCCAAGGGCATATCTGTAAGATCTTGTCTAGGTAAAGCTAACTGTTCAATTTCCTGCAGGCAGCTGTGTGGTGTGCCCTCCACAGGAGTTGGAAGTAATGTTGATGGATTCAATGTCGTACATCGTTCAATTGTCATATGAGGTTGGCTCAGCAGTATAGTCATATATGAAAGATGTCTAGCAGGAGAAAGGTATGCCATTTTCTCTTGCAGTAAAATTATTGCAACTGCATGAGGCATTCTCAATGTGAGAGGGTGGAATAACACCACTGAGGCCAAAGCCTGTACTGCCATTGCGGCTGCAACTACTGCTTGTACACAGTGAGGCAAAGATCGCGCCACTGGGTCTAACTGTGATGAATAGTAGGCTATGGGGCGTTGCTTGTCCCCATGTTGTTGCATCAATACTGACATCATGTACCCTTGCTTACAATCTATGGTCTGAAAGAATCGTTTGTGATAATTTGGAAGTCCTAAAACTAATGAAGAAGCTATCAACTGCTTCAACCTGCAGAAAGCCGTTTCTGCTTCTGTTGTCCATTGTAAAATATCTCGTGCTGCCATTGGTGTCTTATATATCAAATCAGTCAGTGGAGCAGATTCCAAAGCATAATTTGGTATCCAGCTCCGACAAAAATTAGTTGTACCTAAGAAAGACATCATTTCTTTCTTGGTTGTTGGTTTGGGTGCTTGCAAAATCGCTGTTTTTCTTTCCTCATCTAGTATTCTACCTTCATTGGATATTACATATCCCAAGTATCTAACTTGTTTTCTCCAGAGTTGTAACTTATTTTTGTTTACTTTGTGTCCTTGTGTTGCTAAAAATTTCAATAATGCTACTGTATCCTCCCTGCACTGTTGCTGGGTGGGGGCTGCTAGCAAGATGTCATCTACATAAAGTAGAATTTGACTACCTCCTGGTGGGGAAAATCCTGCCAGGTTGCTAGCCATTTCTTGTGCAAAAATTGTTGGGCTCTCACAATATCCCTGTGGTAGTCAAGTATATGTATACCTTTTACCCTGAAATGTAAATGCAAACCAATATTGACTATCAGGATGTATAGGTATTGAAAAGAAAGCATTGCTAATATCTACCACAGAGAAATACTTCTGTTGCGGTTCTAAATCATTTAACAAAGTATGTGGGTCTGGCACCGTAGGTGCTCTAGGTATTACTGCATTATTTACAGCTTGTAAATCTTGTACCATCCGCCATTCCCCGTTTGCTTTTTTAACAGGAAATAGGGGTGTATTACATGGTGAATCAGGAGATTCTACCAGTATTCCTTCTTTGAGTAATGCTGCTATTATAGGCTTAATTCCTATTTCTGCATCCTTTCTCAAAGGGTATTGTCTTTTCTGTGGTCTAAAAGCTGACTTTGGGGTAATTGTAACTGGTCCTGCTGTTCGAATAAGTCCTACATCTGAATTGCCTGTTGACCAAAGAGTTGCTAGAATTTCACATAAGGCCTTTTCTTCTTCTTCTTCTAATAAAAATGCTAATCAGCTGTCCTCGCTAGATTGCAAGTGTACAGCTGGATGTGTCTGTGTCAACCAATTCAGTTTTTGTTTTTGTATCCCTTGTTCTGACTGTTCTAAATCAGTCTGTTTCTCCCATCTTGTTACTTTTTCTCCTAAATCTTCCCATTTGACACTTTTATTCTTTGTCAAGCTGACATGTGGCAACCGATTTGATCTATACAATGCAAGGAATTCTTGAGGTAATGAACAGCTAACTACACTGTTCCACTCAGCATCTCAGTACAGAGTACGCAAAACCAATCTAGTTGCATGATTTCTAAACAGTTCTTGCTCATACTCTCTATCAGGTCCTGGTGTAGTACAGTAGTATAGAGTACAGTGTAACAAATGCTGTCGATCAGTGTCAAGGGAGGAGGCTTTACTGATGGCTATGTTCATCAGTTCCTCGGTTACTGCCCCTGGACCAGTCATGACTAGGTCCTGGCTGTACCAGTAAAAAGTTTCACCCTCTGATCGCACTACAAAGGTATCCATTTGTCTCTGTGCCTCCATACCTTGTACAGTTGGAACTACTGCTATGCCAAATATCTGCATAAGGTCTCTGCCCAATAGGTTTACTGGACACTTTGCAGAAACAACTATTTTACTTCTCTGGGTCATACCTGAAACAGGGTCAGTTATTGCTATATCATGGGAGAGTGGCTCCCTGTATAGCTGTCCGTTTGCTGCTTTTACTAATATATAATCAAGTGATTTGGAATGTTCTGGTAACTTGGAGGGGTGTATCAAAGTCCGTGACACTCCTGAGTCACACAGGAATTTGACTTCCCTTCCCTCCACCAGAAGTGTCACTTCCGGTTTTGTATCTGCTAGGTAGAGCTCCAGGCTCAACAATGCTAAATCTGAAATTTCATTTCCATTTTCGTCTAAGTCAGTTTGTACTTCCTCTACTCCTTCTACTACATTGGCATTTGTCTTTTCTATTCTAGCTGTTAATGGTGATTCCTGACTTTCATATGATGTATCCTCACTATCATATAGTCAGTCCTCATCCCCTTTATCTTCCGTCGTTGCTTTCTTATTTTGTTTACAGTCCCTAGCTAGATGCCCTTTCTTTCCGCACTTGAAGCATTCACCTTTCTTTTTCCTCTCTTCAAAATCTTCTGATCATTTGTCAGACTGTTTGTTTCCCTGGGCATTCTTCTTGCCCTTTTTACCTGACTGTAATACAAATACTTCAGCTCCATCTTCAGCAGTGAAGACTTGCACCTTCTTTTTCTTTTTGCTATTAAAATGTCTCTCAGCATGTCTAGCGTATTTGAGTAAGGCTTGTAGCCTCCCTGTTCGATGATCTATCATATGCTTTGTAATGAAGCTACTAATAGGTGCAATGCAACCTTTCAAAAATGCATTTTTTAATTGTTGTTCATATGGGGAATCATTTGTTTGGTTCTCAGGAACCGACATACCGCTATGATTATTAAAACATTTCAATAATCTAGCATAATATCCATCTATTGTCTCATTTTCCTGTTGTATGCATTGATTAATGCAAGTCCAGTCTGCTCTAGGTTTCCATTTCTCAGAGATTCGGTCTGTCAGACCTTTCACTCTGTTGTCTAACTCTGCGTCACTATGTGGGAGTGGCCTAAGTCCTGCACCACGAGGATTCCAGGTGCCACAAATTATGTGCCAATCTGGACCTATAATTTGTCTTACTACTTTTTCTACTTCTTCCCCATTCAAGTGGTAACTTAACCTCATGCCTTGTAAATCTTCTAAAAATTTCGTAAAATTAACTTTCGGATGGGGGATTCCCTCAGTAGCCTTCTGGATGTCTTCCGGTGTCCATGGTCTATATACTAAGAGTGTTGGATCCTGCTCTTCCTGTCCTGCCTGAGGATTTGGAACTTCTATAAGTGGGCATATTTCTTCCTCACTCTCATCCTGTAGATTTCTCTCTATTTGGTATGATTCTGTGTCCCTATGTGTTTTACGTGTTCAGGACCTAGTCTCAATAGGATCTCTAACAAATAGTTGTGGTCTTACTGAAACTTCAGGATAACGCGGAGGCGGACCAGCCTGTCCACTCGCTTCATATCCTGAAAAGGGTAAGGGAGGGGGTAGGGGAGGAGGAGGAGGAGCTGTAGCTATTACCAAGTTATTATCCTCTTTGTCTAAAAATAATGTTTTTGAATTTTTAAGTTTCTGTTCTCTACGATTTGCTTCCTCAATCCACCTGTGTGCTTGAGGTATGCCTAGTTGGCGTTGCTTTTTTGCCTGACCTCCTGCATCAGATTTAAGCTGTTTAAGGAGTTCAACTAGTGTAAGTTTATCTAGTTTACCATCAAATTCATATTTGTTAACCCATTTCGTATAATACCTAACATTATCAGCACGCTGTAATTGCATGTATTTTGCGTCTTCGGTTAGGGGCGGATCTCGCAAGGTTTTAGTGCACTGATTACCCATGTCAAAAAAAATGTTATGTAACCCTTTTTTATCACGTGATGTCAAATTCTTAGTTCCTGTTTACAGTTTATCTAGAATAACTGTCTACCTTATTCTGTTACCCTGATCTATGACCAACTATACAGTACTTCCTTTTGTCCCTGATCTGCAAAAACAAATCTTGACAACAATATACTGTAACGTAGTCCCTGATCTAAAACAGAAAAAAGGCAAATTCTTCCTACCTGAGCCTCCTGGTTTTGAAAATGTTCAAATTCTGCTCTTCGGCCACAGATCAGAAAGTGGCTAGCCTCTTTACACACGACAATTCAGTCGGAGGTCTTTTCACTCAAGAAGAACCATTTTGGTAACTTCTCCTGCGCAGTATTCGACCACCGATACACTCTGATCTGCAACTTACCAAGGGAATTCTGTCTCAAAAGGACCAAACTGTTAAATAAAAAATCAGAATTCAATACACAGAAGGTTCAGATTCAAAAGTTTACTAGTGTACACCAGGAGGCAAAAAACCATACAAGTACAGAATTTTGTCTGACATGATGCAGGAAGTACAGAATATTTTATAGTGTTTGCATTCAAGTTATGCCCACCTTACTGACGTGGTTAGTCACAAGGCATCTACATCACTTTTACTAACAGTATTCTATTCATCTAATAATGCTGATGCAGTACATCTAAAAAAAAGTTTTCCTTTAGATACAATACGGCCTTGCTATCCAGCTGGTCAGTCATAATGTCTTTCTGTAAAGTTACTTCTTAAAGGTCTCATATCAGTTCAAATACAATAGCAGATTCAGTCTTTAAAGTCACCTCTTTGTTCACTGTTTCACTTTCCCACCAGCTGTGTTTTTATCTTACAAGGGCAAGTTACTACATCAGGAAAGGAAGATTTCATTATTTACAAGGACAAGTTATCTTATCAGGAAGGAGCGGAAGATTTACACATTTAATTTCCTGACCCAGCAGATAATCACTTATGAAAAGCATAAACATCAAGCTTGCTGAGCTGGCAGCTGCCAGGGTCAGGGGTCAAAGCACACTGCAGTTTTAGAAGCTACTTGCATTTACACATGAATTTATCCCTTCTGTTATATGATTAATAGAATAAAATGCATTATAAACTACCTTGCTTTTAAACTAGCATTTCACATATATTTAAATACATATTTTTCTAACACTATTTAACCAAAAGAAGAAGCTGCACGGTGTATCCAGCTGCCCAAATAAATAAATCCTGCAAGCACAAGAAAATGACATACTATTTATTGCAAAAAACAAGAAAACACATAAAGCGCTTTTCGTCAGGCTACATAGCCCAACTTCTTCAGATATTTATACAACATAAACCATAGACTATATAGGAAGTGAAAAATCAGCTGATTCCTGAACCAACCAGGAATCAGTTGGGCTATGTAGCCTGTCGAAAAGCACTTTATGTGATTTCTTGTTTTTTGCAATAAATGGTACATCATTTTCTTGTGCTTACAGGATTTATTTATTTGGGTAGCTGGATACACCGTGCAGCTTCTTCTTTGATTAATACGGATTTAGTTTGTGGCTGTGTTTTAGCTTTGTTAATCTCAGACCCTGCCTTGATGGGACTGCTGCGCAAGTCAAGCTCCATTTGAGTAACCCATACATGCGACCTCAAACTGATCTGTGATATCAATAGGATGTTGGTGGGACAGATTTGTGTCCCAGAGACTCCCCCACCTGTGGAATAGACTCCCTCTCCATGTCAAGCAGAGTAACTCATTATCCCTTTTTAAGCTCAACTTGGATAACTGGATGGGAAACAGAAAATACACCCCTGGGATTCCACCTGTGTCCCTGCTGGACACGGGTTTTGGGTGCTGACTTGTCTAAACATGGAATAGACTCTTGGCTAGGCTTATAAGGGCCTCAGGGCCAATAGCTTAGTAACCACCTATGGTGCTATGATCCTATGAAGTAGGAAAGGTTAGATAAAGTGTCACAACAAGGGCAGGTTATATGCAATGATGTGAGTGACAACACAAGTATTGTGTAATTCAAGAGTATTAAAGGGAAATGAAGCATTGCATGGAATAAATGTGAAAATATGTCTCATAATATGGATAAAATGTATATGAAAGATCAGAAGGTATAAAATATGCTTTCTAAGACTTTATACCCTGTCTGCATGAAGTGCTATAGTTCTCATCCATCTTCAACCTCTTTTTCCCATTTTTGAACATGGAGTCAGGGTGTCACTTCAGCAGTGACAATCATCTCAAGCCAAGGTTCACACCACCAGGTGGCTCATTTCTTAGTTAAAAAAGGCTTCATTTAAACTGTAGAAAGCTGCTTGCTACAAATGTAGCAAACAGTTGCTACAGCTTATACCTTGCCTACATGGAGCACTGTGGCATTCATGTTTTAGTTAAAAGAAGAAAAAAATTATTGCATTAAACAGTTGCTACAGTTTAGACCCCACATGGAGTACTGCATTGTTCAGGTTTGACTGCAAATGCATTACCAACTTTTTTAAAGGTCAGTATTGAACTAAAGAATACTTGGGGTGATAGTTAACTAATCGTCCCCACCCAAAACGTTGCAGCTGGGGCCATTGGCCCTCTCACCCCACCCTAGCTACACTTCTGCTGTATTTAATTACTGTAATTTCTTAGAACAAATACACACACACACACACACACACATATATATATATATATATATATATATATATATATATATATATATATACAGAACAGATAAATACTGAACAAGAACATGTATAAGCTGCACAGTCAGATGTACACTGATATGCCCTGTAACTTTTACAGTACTTTGTCTATTGCTTACCTGGTGTCCTTCATTACATAACAACAGATGTGAAGCACAGGCACACGCATGTAGAACACTGTGACATGCTTGACAGCACTTAATTCAATGGCCTTACATCAGTGGGACTGTAACAAAGTGTACCAACAGTGCTATGTTCAAGTCACAGTGGGCATGAATATGTCTGCTGTTGGTATGATCAGTGGAATTGAGACATTACAATGCATACACAACTTCTGCCAGTATGTCCTAAGGTTAAGTAAATGCAAAAACACAAATAACTGTATCCTACACAGATATACACATATTGCATGTAAACTGTAACAACATATCTACAATTCACAAGGGAAGTTATTGATCTGAGTGCATTATACACATCCATCTCAGACTGTATCAGAAAACTTGTAGGGCAAAATGGGAAATAGTACTGTTCATGGCAAATATGTATAATTAGGTGTGTCACACCAGTATAAAGTGTACCTCATCGAGAAAAGAGAAAATTGACAATGGCAGCATTTACTATATAATAACAGGCATACAGAGTGCACCCCTGTCTAGTACACTGCTTGTGTAACAATTGTATATACTTACACTGTTGATGGAGGAAAACAAGCTAACAAAGAGTTGATACAGTAAGACCTGAGCTTAACAAGTTTCAAGCAAAAACAACACAAACAAAACATAACAGCAAAAATGCAGCACACACAAGCCTTGTACTTTGTATGACTGAATGCCATGTGATCATCATTTAGGTTGTGCACACCAGGCATGCATATACATACGTGCAGCAATACAAGGTCAGTAACGTATGACATGTCATACAAATGAAATATATACATATCAATATGGTTGCTTTAGTGCACAGGAAGTATAGGAAGTATTCAGTTTAAACAGTAGTGTTACATGATGAGATGACATACATATTCACTTGCATCGACTGTGAGATAACATTAGTAAACGAATGTGTAACTGTCAAGAATCTAATTTTCTTCTTCTTTCAAAGTATGTAATCATTTTAACAGGTGAAATTCTTTCTGCCTTGCATCTGTCTCTGCTCCCCTGGTAGCCACATCTGGTCTATCATCATTGTCCTGATTCTGGCCACGTCTTCCTCAGCTATTAGAAGACAAGAAAAAAAATATCCATTAGTGCGTATGAAAAAACAAGATGTCATCAATAACATATGTAAGCTGCTGAAAAAAATTACAGAATTATTCACACATTTGTTATGTGTTCAAGCCTTTCTAGACACTTGCCATCAGCATTACATGAGGCATACAGCAAATCCCCTTCAAGTAAATATTCATATTATTACAACTCATACACATTGCACATTTCACAGCATGCAGTCTGAGTAGCATTCAGTTATTTTTGGTACAGCTATTGTACCATTTACAGGTAAACATTCCTGTTAGTTAAACACTTGCACAATGTATGTCTTAGAACATGCATTCTCAGTAACATGACATTCATCAGTGAGATGTTTATTTTTAACACATAATCATGCACCTTTAAACAAGTACTTATTGCACATATTCCTGTAGTCCAAGTGGTGACACTTGGATTTGGACCCTGACAGAATGTTCTACATTAAACTTACAAATGTTGCCTACTCTACCATACATAGTGTTCTGGAAAAAGCTATGAACTATTTATTCCTTAAGCAGTCAGCATACAATGTTATATATACATGAATGTGTGAATGATGGGCACAAATCCCTGGATGTATACAATGCCCGAGGTTTTCTTTGCATGTATATGGACAGAATACTAGAGATGAATGATATATGTTAGTAGAGTTTATGTGTATGACAGCACAGTCAAACAAAAATCTGCTTCAAACTATGCACAGGTGTAAAGCAGGTGGATATGTTAGAGGCACCAATGTATGTTGTATACTTTTTGATGTGTACATCCAAAACTCATGAGCACATTTACAATGTAAATGGGTATGGATGATGGAGTTCTACATATCTTTAAGGATACTGCAAATCAAAATATATTTGACCACAGTATTATCATGTCCAGTCAGTAGTACTCCATGATAAAAAGGTGTGTGTACCTATGGGGACTACACACTGCAACATCTGTGGATCACAGGTGCTTCATAACAACCTGCTGAATGCCAGTCCTCAGAAGTGATACAAAACACTCAGCTACCTTGATGTTCACATGTCCTGCTTTACACGACCTTCTCATGCTGTCAGGCCATGGAAACAATGACCAGGTACATTAAGGATTACATTGTTATTGAACAGAGCAGTGTACCTTGATTTCAAAGTATTCTAATATATGTCTTCTTATATAGACATGTGTAATGTGTGCTTTTATTTCTGTCTCTGGCCTTGCAGCACACCTACTTCCTGTTTCCTTTTAGGACTCTTTTACTGATTCTGATACAGGATGTGAGATGAAACAGAGAGGCAGCATGGATTATAACTCCCAGGACACAATACTTGAGGGTCCCTTGTCCAGCCCCTCTGGTGACAGTCCTTTGGCTCAAGGTATGTCCCCCAACTGGCTACTCATGATGATGCTGACCTTCAGTTTAGCAGTGCCAGTGACTCAGTTCCACAGTGGACAGCAGACATCCATTAAACAACATGTAGTAAGGTGGCACAGATAAATGGATGTATCTCAGAAAGTGTACACCTGCTGTTACAGGCACATGATAGGTCACAGCGCCATCATGGCACGGAGCTGCATGCACTTGCCTGTACAACTGATTACGTTGCAATCCACATCTGGGTGTTGCATGAGAGTCAGGAATGTAGGCATTTGGAGTAATGGTAGCACTTGTTCAACACACAGCAAGTCAGCAAGTGTCACGTTGATTGCATGTTCTGTAGAGCAGATGGCATCTGCTTTGTTAGCACAGCTCTTCAATGCTACCTGGGTCATACATGCCCTGACCCAATTCAACAGTATTCCACCACTGGGTAAGGGAAACCTCCTCTTTCACTCCCTCCCCATGGCCCTCAGTCATCCATACTACCTGCACTACAACATGCAAGCAGTGTTGTAGGTTACTATGCTCAGCTGCAAACTGACAGCTGATGAAGTACAGCACATGCCAATTTACAGAACCCTAATGTGCCCTACCTAAAACAAGGCACTAACACAAGATCTACAGTACAACACAATAGGACTAAGGTCTCCTCATGTGACAAAGGAAGACAAATCTGTGGCATGAGCTGTCCACACAGGCAACCTCATCTATGTTAGTGTTACCATGATATGTATCCCAGTGAGTGTGTATGTGTTTGTGTGTGTGCGTGTGCGTGTGTGTGTGTGTGTGTGTGTGTGTGTGTGTGTGTGTGTGTGTGTGTGTGTGTGTGTTGTGCCTTACTCTGCATGTTTTTAATATGTGACAAGTTGGATTCCACAGGAATAATATTTTTCTACTGTGTTCACCCAAGCATGTTACTGTATGTTAAATATCACTTACATTGTTCACAGGATCAGCCTGTAATGATAATCTGTCATGGCATTCTAAGGGATGGCACATACTCCGTTAACAAAGATTACCTGATTAGCGCATTTCACAGTCTGTGACCTTTGCATTTGTGCCGTACATCACATTTCATTCACGCTGCATTTTTATCTAGCTCTGTGCCAGTGACAATGTTCCTATGTTGTTTACAACAACTACATGCACAGATATACATGGTGCAGCACACACGTTTGCCATGGCATGTTTTCTTGAATCTACTGCTTGATTTAATTTCTCCAAGTCTTTTGGGTTTCTAATACCATGATGGGAATGGACCCCATTCTTAAGTCAAAGTATGATTAAATTATGTGAAATTAGTATTGTTTCAATCTTTCATGTTAGCCAAAATTGCTCAACACAGCACCCACAATGTGCCCAAAACTGACTCATTCTGCAATTCATAAGGAGTTACATGTATTGGTAGCATATCTAAATACCACTTTAAATTATTTTTTATGAGAGTCATTGCACCTTCTACTGTTGGAACTGTCTGGGTATCCTTCTTCAAAAAGTTGCCCTAATTTCTGCCTCCAATCTGGGTATTTTATGACTTTGTGTCTCTCTGTATATAATACACTGTAATCACTGGATGTAATTCCAATGATCAATGCTACTTTTGTCTTCTTTTCCTGGACTACTATATCTGGTTTTCTCACATCTATTTTTGAACTGTTGCTAATGGGTGATCCCATGTGATATAAACTTCATCATTCTCTGTAATGCTTTGTGGCTTGTGTTTCCAATGCTTCTCAGCTACTTCAATATTGCAATGTTTACACAATCCCTAATGCAACAATCTTGCCACATTATTATGCATTTCAATATACAGGCCTCTGCCATTCGTGTATCACACCCAGCAACAAGATGTGTGATGGTTTTCCATTGTTTTACAGAACTCTGCATCAATGTGTTCCTCCCACATGTTCAATGGACTTTGTAAACCAGCATGTAGATAGTCTACTGTCCTGGGCCTCCAATAGTAGCCTTTCATCTTTTGGTTTAAATTCACCTGTCCTTAACCATTTCTGTATCATATCCTGTAGTGATTCCAGGAGTTTTCTGTACTTGTAACTATATTCATGCTTTTTCCATATTTCTTCCTTCTCATCTGATCCTTCTCCTTGGACTGTATGTAGTTTGCCCACCAGTATTTGTCAAGGCTGTCTACACTGGCAGATAGCGAAGTTAGAGTTTACCTAGCCCAGAGTGTATTGCCAGGAGTCCCAAGCGTACCAGCAGGTATGAAAATGTCAAAGCTGATTCCTGTTTGAATAGAATCATTTGCATTGAAAGAGCAGGTGTTGATGAGAAACTGGGATACTGGGGCCATATGGAAAATCATGGAGGTTGCATTTATAATGATTATTGTGAAATTATTGCCAATACCTTCTTTTACCCTACAGGGACATTGGTGTTTGCAAAAAAAATCACAGTGAAAGTGTTGTGAGAGCAGGTCAATGGTGTTGTACAAGGTACCCACGTTGAAGGAGAGGTTTATGCAAAAGATATAAAAGCTGGTGAGAATTATCCAGTTTTTAAAACAAAACTACTTTAAAAAATCTATTCAAAATATCAATGGACTTAGAGACTGGGTTTGATTAAAACTGTGGACTTAGAGACTAGATTTTTAAAAAAAATTGTGTGTACTATACCATTCAACATGCTCTGAATGTTCCTCCTTTTTTCTATTATGTACTGGCTAATTGAAGGAAATAAAAGGGCAGGTTGGGGCAACCAAATTCAAATTAAGAAAAGTCATATGAAAATTGTGTTCATTAGGGAGTTAAAGTGACAAGATGCACACAGCTATAAAGTAACCGATGCTGCCTCTAGTCAAGTATTTTGCTTTTTTCTAGGTGAGCTGCCAGTAGTGTGCCCTAACTCTTGCCATCCCACTGCAGCCCTTGGAAGGTGCATGCATGCTTCCACGCATGCAGTCTCCCAACTAAGTGACACATTGCTTAAGCAGCATAGAGCTCAACAGGTTTGTACTGCTGCTTAATTGCAATGAGCCCAGGCTGGCTCCCTCCTCCACAATGGATGAGCCAATCACAGATGTTTATTCCCATCCTCCTCCTCCTCCTATAGCCCCATCACCACATGCAATGTTTATGGGCAGTAAAGGTTTTATCCCCTGAAGCATGGGGCTACCTAGCTAGCACTGATTTTAAAAGTTTTACTGTTCTTGTTTTTTTGGTAGTGATCTACTACTCACAATCTTTGTGATTTTCTAGAAAAATTTTGGTGATTGTTGTCACTAGACTGTGGCAAGTACTTGAGCTTCACACTTTAAGTCTTTCAAAATGCTTGGCAAGGCAGACTCAGTTTACTGACTCAAACACATTAAATAGTGATATTTAGAATTTATACTTGATTATAAACTTAAATTCCCATTATTATGTGGCATATTTTTGATTCTTTTAGAGGCTGAGAGCTATAGAGGAACTACAAAGTTATTGTGACAAGTAACAAGTGCTAAAACCACCACTGGCAATTAAGTAGAAGGTTATCAAGGAGTAACACTAGTTAATTTGAGCTGCATATGAAACTAAATTCTTTCATTTAATTCGCTGGAGAGCTGAGAGGCTCTGCCACAAATCTCAGGCCTTTACGTACAACATGTCTGAGATAATCTGGGCTAAGAGTACAAATGCTTGTCACCTTTTTCTTTCTTTTTTACCTTTCCTGTTATTTCTGAAGAAAAAAATTAAGCAAAATGATTTGATCAGTGAGGAAAGTTATTTCAAAAATTCCACAAACCTGCAGGAAAGTGCCAAGGGGGATAGATATGGTGAACTACATTGAAGCTATCACTAAAGAAGATATGTCTAATCAGTCAAATAAGTACCTATACTACGGTATACTCCTGCACGTTAGAATAACGTATACAATTTGGTATATTTTTGTATATAGTCATAAACAAGAATTTTGGTTGCAATTTTGTTTTATTATAGAAATACAGTTGGGAAGTTGTTTTGATTAGTCAGACTTTTATTGAGCTATAGTATATGAATATATGAGTATATAAAGAATGTCATGGGATTGTGGCCCAGAGGGATGAAGAGGGTGGGACTACTTTTAGCTTAGCACAGCTAATAATAAACAGGGTTAATGAGGATTTATGTTTAAAAACAAGAATAGAGGAGATTTATAAAGCGAGAGTGAAAGAATTAATCATCACTATCATCAACCCACTTTTCCCCCTTTTTACATGGGGTCAGGGTGTTGCTTCAGCTGTTGCCATCTTTCTTGATTCAATGCCCCTCTCCTACCTTCTTCAACAGTCATGACTGTCTTGGGTCTTCTTTCAGACAACCTATCCATCTTTTGCCTCTTGCCTTCTAGCTGTCAGTCCCAAATCTTCTCCACCAGATTGCCATCAATTTGGCCTGTTTGACATTTCCTGAAATTGGAGCTTCTTGGGCTTCTGCTCTGATGCCCTCATTTCTTTGTTTGTCCATCAGTGTGCATCCTACCATGCATCTTAGGCACTTCATCTCCATTACTTCAAGCTTCCTTACCTTCTTTGCCTTTACTGTCCAGTTTATGTACCATATGGTAGTACTGGTCTTGTCACTGTTTTGTACACCTTATTTTTTAACTTCTTTGGCATTCTTCTGTCAGACACCTCCCCTGTTGATCTATGCCAGTTGACTGTAGCACCTCTGATTCTAGTTTTGACCTCTCATTTGGACTTCCATTCTCCTTAAACGCTGTCCCCAGACACTTGAAGTCATTAACCAGTTCCACTGTTTTCCTATCTATCTCAGTTTTCAGATTCTTCTGATATCTCCACTTTGCTGCCATTACAACTTGTTTCCACTCAGTTTCAGCCCGTGTGCCATTAGTTTTGCATTCAATTCCCCTATCATTTTGTGGAGTTCTTGCACACAGTTTGCCTATAATGCCACATTGTCTGCATACAGCAGCTTTGATGATCTGTCCCTTCCAACCTGTTTACTATGTAGTCCAGAACCAGTACAAATAGCAGTGGGCTCTGAGCTGAACCCTGATGCACACTTTCTCCAACTGGAGATATGCCTGTGAGTCCAAACACTGTTCATACTTGTGCCCTTGGGTCCTTGTACATAGTCTGCACTAATTATACCAGTGTTTCTGGGACTTCATATCATAGCAGGAATGTCCAGATCAGATTTCTGTGCATCTAGTATTATGCTTTTTCCAAGTCTAGGAATGGTCAGTTAAACTCTTTCTTCATCTCTGGCTTCTTCTCAACTATGGGTTTCACAACAAACTTTGGGTATGTTGCACTGCATCCTGACTTGAATTCAAACTGCTCATCTCCCTTACTTTCTACTATTTTGTCCCTCCAGCACTTTCATGCAGTGTAACAGGAGTTTGATACTTCTGTACTGTCCACAGTTATGAATGTCCCCATTGTTTTGTATGTCAGCCTAGAATGCTTATTCTCCAGTCATCTGGGATATGCTTTTCTTGTTGTACTTCTATGTGTACCCTCTAGAACAATTTCTCCCCAACTCACACAATATTTTGATCATAGCTGCAGTGACTTCATCTGAGCCTGATGATTTCCCTGGCTTTATTTCACTTAGTGCTGTTCTTACTTCTTTTAGGGTGGGCTCCTCTTCTTCTTCCATCATAGGCTATGCATGAATCAGTACAGCTACTGTGGGGTTTTCTTCATTCAGAATTTGCTGAAAATATTCCATCTCCCTTTGATTTGCTGTGGATTGGTGAGCAGGTTGTTGCTGGCATCTCTTATGAAGAGTGTCTGACTATCTTCTTTATCTTTCTGTCTTTGCCTTGCCCCCTGATAATGTTTCATTTTGCCATCTGTTGGGTTACTTTCCAGAAGATGGTAGAGTTCCCCTTTTGCCTTGTTCTTTGCTTTTGCAACTGCTCTCTTAGTCTCTTTGTTAACCAACTAGTATGCCTTCTTATCATAGTCTGCCTTTACCATGTCTCACTTTTTCCTGCACTCCTCCTTTCTTTTGATGACTTCCTGGACTTCGGCATTCCACCACCAGCTTTCCTTATGTACCGTATTTTCATACCTGGCTCAGCCACAAATCTGTTCTGTAGTCCTTACACATGCTATTTTCAGCACTGCCATTCTTCTTCAGCTCCACCTATTTTCTCTTCTTCCCAAGGTGCTAGAACCCTGAGTTTTTCCCTGAAATCTTGTGCTTTTTCTCCACTCAACTTCTAGGTCTTCAGCCTAGTCTTTATTGACCTTTGCTTGAAGATGATTATGACAACTAGTAATCTATATTGTGGGCCGACTGTTTCACTGGGAAAGACTTTACAATCTTTGACTCTACTTGACTCATTCAGACTACTTGAGCTGCATATTGGTTACTCTTATATATGATCTTGTGACTGTCTGTCTTGCTGAACCATATATTGGCTACCATCAAGCCATTTACCAGAAAACCCTCATATCCTGTTCTCTAGGAGGTCCAGCAAATGCTATCTGAATGCACTCTGCCTCGCTATCACAACCCTGTTATAGGGCATAAGCTGAAATTATGAATACTGCCCTGTTCATACAATGCAGTCTGATTGCATAAGTCTGTCACTAATTCTGATGACGTTCTTTATTGTCTTCTGAAGCCTCTCCCTGACCACAATTCTTACACTATTACTAGTAAATTCTCCCCCGTGAAAAGTACCTTCTAAATCCCAACACAAGTGGCCTTGCTGCCCTTCCATCTAGTCACCTTGCCATTATGTTATCCATTGCTATGCTGCATTCTCTCATTGAACCTGTATTTTAAATATTTCCTATCCTTACACTAGAATCTGATTGCCAGAAATCTGTCAATAATTCTGATGACAATAAACCTTACTATCTTTTGAAGCTTCTCCCTTAGTTCCCACACCATTTATTGTCTGTCCTCCACCCCTGAGTAATAGATTCTGAATCCCAAGTCAAGTGGCTGTGCTGCATTGTCCTTCCATCTAATTTCCTTAACATCATGACATCTGCTTCCAAGCTGCATTCTGTTATTGAACCTATATTGAGTGTAGCAATCTTTAATTCATGTTTGGCATGTTGATTAGGTTTACATCCAGGTTTCACACAACAGAGCTATCACAGGTAATCCATGCTGGGCAACTGGGCACTGTTTGTTCAGTAGCTTATTGACCCAGGGCTGCTGGAATTTATAGCAGGCAAACACTGGCTAATAGGGGCACATATATTGCTCCCACAATTAGCATGGGTCCCTGGCATAAGTGCGAGCCATGCCCATTTTTGGCAACATTAGTCAACATTACCAAATTAGCTAGAGCCAATTTTTTCACGATCAAGTGGCTATCTCTGACACAGCAAGTAGTCTGTGATTTGTCTTTGCATTTGTTTAGTATACTGTGTACCACTGTTAATGCATAAAGTGGTTGGTCTATACAACTCTTCCCTCTATAAGCATCATATAAGAGTCTGTGCTGATGCCTGCAGTTCCATTCTTGGGTGAGTTTGAAGTGGAAAAACATATCATGCTTTTGTGGGAGACCCTTCAGAGACACATGCAAAACATGCAAACTCAACACAGGCACTGGCTAGAGGTCAGGCTTGAATCTTGTACTCTGTGCATGAGAGGCGAAGACCTTTACCATTCTACCAACGCTGGCATTAAACTGAGAGATAAAAAGGAAGAGACTATGACAAAGCTGATGATATTTCATAAGGTTATTTGTCTTTCTATGGTTGAATTAAATTTGAACTCCCATATAACAGAAGTGGAGGTAATCTAGAAGAGTGAACTAATTAATGCATGAGAAGCTGTTTGATAGCTACTGCAATCTCTGTAGCCTGGTAGATACTGACAGGATTTTAAATGGTGGGAGCAGCATAAGGACTATATTTATTTTTCACCGATATATGCTGCCTGGTCTAGAGTGGCTAGACTTTAGATAAAGGTGCATGCCTATAAATGGAAAAAAATCAGTCCTTAAGACAAGTGCTTGGTATGATCATGCAATGGTAGTGTTGGAAACAGATTTGGAAATGAGGATGGGAAGGAATAGGCATTGAGAGTTTCCAACATCTATGATACACAGGCAGCAGTTTAAATATCCTTGCAAACCATTAATACAGCAAGAGCTTAAGATGATAAGTGATCACGATCTGGCCAAATTGGAGGAAGTAGCAATCAAAATTAAAGCAGTAATCTGGAAATATTCAGCCCAGATAAGAACAGAAACGACTAGTTTAAAGCAAGCACCTGAAATAGTTATGGAGTATAAAAAAGTAGAAGGCAGGCAGAAGAGTAAAGAACGGAAAGGCCTGAGAAAGCTAAGGTGGAAATGGAGCTGTAATATGAGAGGAAAGTGCAGTTCAGAAGAGCTGCAAAAAGAGGTTGTACTTTGATTTTGCACCAAAAGTCACAAGATGATTGACACCAAACCAGAATCAGCAAAACGTTGAGCAAATGCTATGTGTAATAAGAAATGTATACACTAATATTTTAGAAAGGCAACCTCAAAGAATACTAGAGATGTTCAAGAGATATTATGAGAAAATATATGGATACTCTAATAAGTAGTTTGGATGAGTATTTAAAAGAGATTTTGAGGTTCCTAAAACTTCTAATTTGACTGAAATTCAGGTAGATCATTTGATAAAAGACCAAGACCAAAAATAAACTGGCTTTATATTTATTACCTAGGCTGTGAAGAAATCCTTGGGCTGAGGTGGATTCCCTTTGGATCTACAGAAGATAAATAGAGAAGAGGTGCTAGAGTTATACATGTAAATGATAAATAATAACTTGATGGGAGGAATACCAAAATTCTGGAAGAAGGCAGATATTTCAGTGATCCTGATCCCGAAGGAAGGCAAAGACCATTTGTAAGTGTCTTCTTTTAAGCCAGTATTGGTCCTCAGTCATGATTATAAGATGTAATGAGCCTCCAGCCAAAAAGTGTATCAAGTGTTCTGTCATGTTTTATAATTGGGGAACAGCAACCAGTGTGGTTTTGTGGGGAGATAGCATGTACATGATAATTGAAATCTTAAGGATAATTGGGGACACTAGGCAAATAATAAAACTTTATTGATTATAACCCTCCATGGCATGAAACCATTTGATAGGGTTGAGTGGAAGTTTCTCTTCGCAGGACTAAATGTGATGGGATTCCCAAATCAGTTTACCCATTTATTGGAGAGAATAAATGATGATACTTCAGCCCAAATATAAACTGAGATTTTATGATGGAACTTCGGTACAAATAAAAATATCCATTTGACTTATCAGAATACCTGAAGTTGCCTAGTAGTACCCAGCAAGGATACTAAATTTTGCATTGCTCTTTGCATAGTATCTTGAGCTGTTAGCTTATGCCATTAATGCCTCATATCTCCTGGGATATATATATACATCATAGCATTTAAAAATGGCTTTGTTCACCTACAATACACTACTTACTTAAATTAATCCTAATGCAGAGGTTAGAAGAATAGTTGAAAAGATAGATTTAGGGGGGAATTTAATGAAGCCTACACAGTCTTTTTTACCATGTAACATGCTGCTTAGGAAACACAGCAGGGTGATGCACACGTGCGTGCCAAAACAGAAGCATCTGTGGCATGCAAATCACCACATAAACAGGTGAATTTCATACAAATGAGGGAGGTAGAGTGATCCAGCAAGCAGCTTGGCAGCTCTGTAGATCTCGTGTTGGTGTCCATAGTGTACATGGAAAAATGCCATGTACAGGATTTTAGACAGACAACAGGGGCTGTAAAAACATAGGTAAATGGACAGAAATGGAATAACACATACAGATATCAGCAAAACTATCCCCCCCATATCCAAAAACATAAGGGAAATAAATTAAATTTTTTTTTTAATGATCTGGGTATATTTGTGCAGCATGCCACATTGTGCAAACATACTTTTATGAAAAAAAAAAAAAAAGAGTGGAAAACCCACATTTAATAGTATGTGACCAAAATCTATTATAGCACCTTGTGTGGATTTTCTACAATGGTGGAATGGTGCTGCTGCTAATGAGGGAGGGCCTGGAACAGTTTAGTTTCCAGGCTTGTGTGCACGGATCCCTATGCAAATGAGGTGGGGTTACTGAATAGCACAAATGGGTATCCGTGTCTGCATATCCCTTCCATGTAGGCACAGAACCATGTTGGTGTCCACAGAAGAGGTAGCTGATATCAAAGGTGGGTGTGTCTGAGGACTTGTAAGCTCATTGGAGCTCAGCTACACTTGTTTGCATGATGTACCACTGTGCTTAGCAGTGGACTGTGTACACTGGCTGCTAAGCTTTCTTTACCTTCGGGGCACATGTCTGCATGTGTTTGCATGGTGCACCACTGTGCTGAGTGTGACCTTTCAGAGGGGTGTGTACAGTGACTGCTGAGCTTTGTTTACCTTCGTGGTGTTTGTTTCCGCGTGTTTGCATGATGCACCACTGTGCTGAGTGTATCTAAAAGCCAATGATATATTGATTACTGATGACCCCTGTTTCACTTAAACTAGGGCAATTAAATCTTCTCAGTGATGTACTTGGCATGTAGAATGCATCATACGTAGCCAATAACACAGCCTGCACCTACAGCAGAGCACTATAAAGGTTACATACACCCTACAATCTAATTTAATCGTACAACCACTAGCCTCCCATACTTTAAAAAACTACTTCATTCTCATCTAACGTCAACATGGCAATGCTCCTGCTCCCATCCCCCATAACCTACTCTCCACTCTTCTTCTTTTCCCCTTCTTACAAATCCCAGATAGTGATTTCAAGCTTGCTTGTAGTATATAATTTCCTTACTTATACCCAGCAATCTCTTAGCCTACTGCACCTAACTATCTATCCCTATAATTCCTTACTTATACCTAGCAATCTCTTAGCCTACTGCATCTAACTACCTATCCAAAAAAAAAAAAAAATTCTACTTATACTATTGCATTTATTACTTTTGATTAAAATATATTTGACCTGATTATAACCTGAAATTGTATAATGTTACTCTGTAATCTTCATGTAATCTATGTGTGGAACTTAATCTTTGTATAATCTGTATGTGGTGCTTTTCACCCCAGGACTCCATTGAAAACGGGTTCCTTGGGCCCAATGGACTATCCTGGTTAAACAACTGCAAATAAATAAATAAATAAATAATTTCTCTCCTATAGTTTGCACCGGTGGAGTACAGACTTGGGAATTTTAACTGAAGGAATGCTAGGGGCTGCTGCAGGTCAGCTACATCTGTATGTGCTAGATGCTGAAGTCAATGCTGCTGCTGCTGCTGCTGACAATAGGCCTAGGCTGAGAAGGACAAGAGTGTTCAGACCCAGGGTAACCTTCCAGGAGCTACATGAGCTGGAGATTGTAGAGTGCTACAGGATGGACAGGGACATACTACAAGAACTCACTGTGCTCTGCTGCCCGCAACAGGACCCAGAGCCAACAGAGGGGAACCCATTCCAGTGGACACAAAGGTATGTGTAGCTCTTAGGATACTAGCCACAGGTACTTTCTAAAGATCAACTGGGGACATGATAGGGTCTCCCAGGCATCAGCATCCAGGGTACTCCACCTGGTCCCAGATGCCATGCTACCACTTGCCAGTGAGCACATATGTTTTCCCCTCACCCCGAGGCAAGGATCAGCAATATGCAACACTTCTACCATGTAGCACACTACCCTGAGGTACTGGGTGTCATAGATTGCACATCACAGCTGTACCAGATGTTTGCTGGGGGGTCATCCAGCATGGTCATTTACTGGGGGATGCTGGCTACACACTGAAACCATGGATAATGACACTCATCAGAAATGCACACACACCCACAAGAGAATGCCATAATGAGGCACATACACAGACTAGGAACATCATAGTGCATGTGTTCAGGCTGCTGAAGTCACGGTTCCAGTGCATCAGTATATCTAGCAGAGCCCTGTAGTACTTTCCAGCCACATGTGCACAGATGTTCACAGTATGTGCCATGCTGCACAATATGATCCTGTGGAAACAGCTGCAGCAGGATCAGTAAAGGGAAGGGATACACAGCACCCCACTAGTGCCTAGGTCCCCACAACCACACCCACAGGAGGATTTGGAGGAGGAACCCCCTGACGATGTCCCTGTAGGCAAATGTAGGTGTGCCCAGTATGACCTGGCCTTGGCCAAGAGACAACGCATAGCACATGCACTGACAACCTGTGGCCCTAGGGACTGACATCTTACTCCGACTTGCATACATATAGTAAAAATGATGCCAACCAGCCCACAAAACCTGTGCCTAACCACGTATTAGCTATGTACTGCATGCATCAGACAGAGTCATCCCTGAAATATAGGTCTGTCAACTGCTGCATTTGCAAGATAAGTCACTCACCTATATACCTCATGTAAGGAGTACTAGAATATGGTAGTATATGTATGGATCTGCCACATGTATGCAAGGGAATATACTGGGCTAATGGGCTACATGGAGAGATCTAACAGCCACATGGGACAACAGGTTCCCAGTCCAATAGTATGTGCTCCATAATATTCACTAGGCCATATGGCTGGAAAATCCACTACATTATTCAAGGGAGATGGCAGGACAGTCACACAACTGTCTATGGCAGCAGATCATGGGCTGGTTGTCCCCCAACCCCCACACATCAATGTTCCAATACAACTGCAGTAACAGTAAGTCAGTAATGATATATCAGCAGACCAGCCAATCTCAGGGCTATGAAAAAGAACCTGAGCACAGGTTGTGTGTCACACGTAATGCAGAGATGACAATGTATGCGTGTATGCTGTTGATTGTGTGATGAAAGACACATCTCTGTCTGGCGGCCGATGTGGTTCACTAGGGTAGCTATGTTGATGGTGTTGATTGCTTAAATGTGGTAGCATCCACATCATTTGCATGTGCGGTAGTCATATGGTGGTATTCCCACAGACTGTCATACCTCTCAATCTGTTACTGCAAGAAAGCTGGACAAAGTCAGATAGTATTGGGGACAAAAGGCCCAAACTACAGACAGATATTACACATGCTCTGATTAACCTGGAAGGTGACTAGTATAACAGCGGGTTGCATCCGAACAGAACATCTGCAGGGTGTAAAGTCCATCACTCAAATGTGTCTGTAGTTAGTACTATTCAGTGACTGCATTATACAATCACATATTGGAACACCACAAATGTATCAGGAACAGACCAGACATATGGGGTGGAATGTTGGACATTCTGCAAAAACATGTACAGTGAGAGGTATGTAGAGTGTCACCCTGTGTGTGGTGTTGCATTATGTATGCCAATCACATATTAAGTACAGCACACAGCTGGGGAATGCCGTGGGCAATTTCAGGGAAGTGCTGTACTGTGGAAACAGGTACAGCTGCCAATGTCTGTACCACACAAAAACCTGGTCTGGAGTACTAGTAGGTCAGACCTGGAGTCACCTTGTAAGTACTGACAGTCCCACTAGGCATGCTCCTACACTTAGCTAACTTGAGCACAACTCTTTTGCCATATCATTACAAAGACCTGCTATGTGGAAATACGTCTGTACATACAGACAGCTATGTATACATATCTGTCTGTCCCTATCCCCCCCTCACATGATTAGTGTCTCTATCAGTATGTACCCCAAATACATATAATACTGATATATATATATATATATATATATATATATATATATATATATATATATATATGTTACAATAATACAGACTCTCCACATATATCTACATAACACATAATATACATAACGTGCACACACAGGGACATTTATAGAGACATCCATGTTATTCACATTTATATATATATATATATATGGGTCTAGGACACATGCTCGATTAGCATATGTCTGAATCACAAAACATCAAACGCACATACACGAAAGCACTTAACATCAAAAAGCACTTCTGTGTATGTGTAGTTCAAACAAAAAAATCTATGTTTCTGCAGGGGGACCTTGCCCCCCTGCACCCTCCACACCCCCTACTTTATTATTCTCACTCCAAGAACACACTACAGTGGGGAAAAGGGAATTTTCCCTTACCCACACTGTAGTCCGATCTACGAAACAGGCACACATACACAGAAGCGCTTGTCTATGTTAAGTGCTTTCGTGTATGTATGTTCGATGTTTTGTGATTCGGACATATGCTAGTGGAGCATGTGCCGAATCCCATCTATGTATATATATATATATATATATATATATATATATATATATATATATATATATAATACCCTCAGAATGTTGAGGTTATCTACACTCACAAATCAAAACAGTTGCCCAAAGGAACTAAATCAAGGCTCAGTAGTACATATTCCACTCACCCGCAGACCTCTGTGCCTGCAGAATGTCACAATGTAGACAGACACAGGTGAGCAGGTGGTATAATGTATGATGGTTTCAATGTATGCCTTGGACAGGGAAAATTGTCCCTGGCCACATGTTTGCATATCTAACTGCAGCCAGCCACATATGGTCATACTGGTAACTGTGCACACATAGCAGGGATATTAACAGGTATCCCACTCCTAGGACACTAGATACAATATCAGTACCAAGCAATATTACTCTGCAAGCCACACATGCTGTCCAACGCAAGCCCACTTTGCATACACCACAAGTGCATTGCCTGCAATCATATATACAACAATTGTGACCTGTGGTATGTGCGATATGTACTGTGAGTTACAGTGTGCAACTGTAGATAGGTATAGGTTCTACTCTCACGTCAGCCAACTGTGTGTGTGCGTGTGTGTGTGTGTGTGTGTGTGTGTGTGTGTGTGTGTGTGTGTGTGTGTGTGTGTGTGTGTGTGTGTGTGTGTGTGTGCTTGTGTGTGTGTGTGTGTGTGTGTGTGTGTGTGTGTGTGTGTGTGTGTGTGTGTGTGTGCGTGTGTGCACGCACGCGTGCATACTCGCTCACGTGTGTGTGTGGGTGTGTGTGTGTCTGTAAATATATCTGCTTGCAGCACTATGGGCATGGTCTTATGGGTTATCTCCCTGCAATGGGTATGTACTTTTTGGCCCTATTACTAGCTGCTGGCCACTAAATTGCCCTCCTCTACAAGGCCTTCTGATGTCATCCACCTTAAGAGTGCTGGCTGACAATCTAACATAAGGTAAACTACATAGCATATACCATAAATCCTGTGAGCTGGAGGGTGTAATAGCAGATAGGTAGTGGTTCTAATATCACATTAGCCAACTGTGTGTCTGCTGGCCTCAAAACTGCCCTCATCTACAAGGCCTGCTGATGTCATCCACCTTAAGAGCACTGGCAGATAATCTAACATCAGATTAACTCTGTAGCACATGCAATACATCCTATGAGCTGTACGGTGTAGTAGTAGATAGGTAGGGGTTCTAATATCACATCAGCCAACTCTGTGTGTGTGTGTGTGTGTGTGTGTGTGTGTGTGTGTGTGTGTGTGTGTGTGTGTGTGTGTGTGTGTGTGTGTGTGTGTGTGCAGATATATCCCCTTGCAGAACTATGCACATGCCCTTAGGGGCTATCCCCCTGCAATGGATATGGACTTTTTGGCCCTGTAACTAGCTGCTGGCCTCTAAATTGCAATTCTCTACAAGGCCTGCTGATATCATCTACCTTAAGAGTGCTGACTGACAGTCTATCATCAGATAATCTCTGTGGTGCATGTGATAAGTACTGTGAGCTATAATGTGTAACAGTAGATAGGTAGGGTTCTAATTTCATGTCAGCCAACTCTGTATGTGTGTAATTATATCCGCTTGCAGCACTAGGGAGATGACCTTATGAGCTATTTCACTGCAATGGTTAGGCACTTTTTGGCCCTGTAACTATCTGCTGGCTTCTCAATTTCCCTCCTCTACAAGGCCTGCTGATGACATCCACCTTAAGAGTGCTGGCTGACAATCTAACATCAGATAAACTCCATGACACATGAGATAAGTACTACAAGCTATAGTGTGTAACAGTAGATAGGTAGGAGTTCTAGTCTCACATCAACCAACTCTGTGCGTATGTGTTTAAATATATCCCATTGCAGCACTATGAACATGCCTTTATGGGCTTTCCTCTTGTAGAAATACAGACATGTCCTTGTGGGCTATTCCCTGCAATGGTTAGACATGTTTCAGTCCTGTAAACTAGCTGCTGGCCTCTAAATTGCCCTCCTCTAAAAAGCCTGCTAATGTCATCCACGTTAAGAGCACTGGCTGACAGTCAAACATCAGATAAACTCTGTGGTGCATGTGATAAGTACTGCAAGCTATATGTCTAACAATAGATAGGTAGAGATTCTAATCTCACATTGGCCAACTTAGTGTGTGTGTATATCCATACTGCATACATATGATAACCTTTGCAACATACACATTGGTAGGTTTTTGCTTTATTTTACTGGTTGCAGATGATGTGGCCTCCCAAGTGAATGACCACAACATGGCCTGCTGATATCAACAAACACTATGTGTTTTACATGAATAGTACTAGCAGACATGAGGCGTAGTGTTTGCATCTGGTATTGTCCTTTGTACTCTGTACCACTACATACGTAAGTGTTCCACTATACATGCAGCCAACATGCACTATGTGTGTGTCATGGTGTGTCCTGTATGCAGTGAGTTGAAGTGCTGCTAGCCTGAATGTGGCCATATGTGTATATCAGGCTGTGACAGCCTTGTACAACATATCACAGAGCAACAGGAGATGTGCTTGTCAGTAGCATGATGGCCATACAGCCATCACAATTGGAAACATTGCTACCCCTCATCACAGAAACAGCACATATAGCCCAGGTCCATGAGAGATGCAGCTACACCCCCTTTGTTGAGATAACATTTGCCCAGCCAATCATACAAATGGCACATGTGGGGCTGTATTGAGGTGCTCTCTGTACTGTACCAGTAGGGAGCATCTGTGTCAAGGGTGTGTTACGTCTGCTGCACAAATGTCTCCAACAAGCATGTAGTACTAATGTCACATAGTGGCTTAATGTCCTTAGAGTGACTAATCCATCTGCTATGCTTCCTAGATATAGGCAGCATATGCAATCAAGCAGGGTCACACCTTGTCTTATATTAGCAGATCAGATCACCTATGAGTACTCTGAATGGCACAGGTAGCACTGGCATGCATTGCAGATGAACAGCAGTGAGCACATACTGAAGATGTGATGTGAACTGTGAAAGGCCATACTGTCATGTGCAAATGACACTACAGTTTGGAAAGGTACATCAACACATGGCCATTGTAGTCAAACAGTGGCATGCTGAGGGAAGAGTATATGGAGGGTATGGGTATATCGCCTACCGGTGACTGTGGCCGTGGTTATGCCATATGATTCCTGCCATACCACTGTACAGACATGTTGATGTGTGGCACATGAGTTGCACACCTGTGTGGCCTGGTCTGTGTGGATACCTGTCACCCCTAAGTATGTACATCACATGTACGGACTGCTGTGCTACTAACTAAAGACATAGGTCTTCTCTATGGAAAAGATAGCACATATATATTTGATTGGGGTTTATGGCCATTACTATGTCACCAGGCATGTATTTGTAATACTGTTATGTCCATTACTATGTCACCAGGCATGTATTTGTAATACTGTCATGCAATACACTGACATAACACAGTGACTGTACGAGTGCTCACAAGTAGCAGGCAGCAGCCAACATTGTTAACCACAGTCAGTCAGTACCCATGCGTACTGTGATGACATGCAGTCCAAGCAGTAAAGGACCTGGAACTCTGCCCTGTTGAGCACTGCTGCTTACATAACAACTATTGGAGTCAGATGTCTCTATGTTGCATATGTCTGCCATCAATGGGCTACGTAGTGACCACTACATTGACAGTATCTTGGATGCCTAAATGGGTGCTTTGTACATGTTACCTGAATGAGCGGTATAGTGAGACAGCTTGGCTCTGTCTGGGTGTTGTACAGCCTGATGACTGCCACAATAAGGTTTATGGGAATATTAGAGCAGGAGGGCATGCTGCCAACTATGTATGCCATGTACAGACTAGTATGTCAGCTGCTGTCTACGCAAGTGTATGAGAGTTATACACTGGGAACATACCATCAGGAGACCTATGCTCATTGATGCCACTCACTAGTGGGGTTCACCAAACACCATTAATGGTGTACCCCTTCTAGGTATTCCATCTCTGCAGTCACAGCCACTGTCAGTGACCTCTGACTGGTACACTAGCAGTGGTTTCATATTACTAGCCATCACTGACACCCATACAGACCCAACAGTTATCCAAGATGGCCTAAACTACAGTCAGGTGTTGTCTGTGATACTGACACAGATGACATACCAACCACTGCACATTACTATCCTGTAGGATATCATCCACCCCAGCACAATAATGTAGTGTCTGCACACCACACACACTGGAGCCATGACACACAAAGGTATGGACACACAGTGCTGTACCCTTTGATGGTCACTGTTTATGGGGGTGTAGGTATGCATTCACTGCTATGCCACCAATACTGACAGGTACTGGATGGGTGTAAATGTCAGAGTGTTACTGCTATACTGAATGTGGTAGACAGCACATCAACAATGTGTGCAATGGCACCCTTGCCATGTCACCACACAGGCATAATGTACAACTGTAGCAGCCACACAGGTGACATGGCACAGCAATACACAGTGTAGATAACATGCCCTATGGTATCTGTGTCATGACCATACAAATGCAGTCCATCCACTAACTGCTATCATGGAGATGTGTATGTCCCCATACAGAAAAGTTTCAGATCCCACTGTGTACCCCTGGTGTTGCCATGACAGGTGTAACACATGTCCCACGTGTGCTACACACCTACAACATCAAAGTGGTAGACATAGTACATACTGGGGAGACTGCTGTGTAACACAGGCAGTACCCCCTGCATGACACAGGTCCCCCATTCATTTAAAGCACACATATGCTGTCACACACATCTTGTGCAAGTTACACAACAGGATGCACAACACAACAGTGATAACTGATGTCTGCCACCTGTCTGAACTGGACACAGGATATTTGTAGATGTGTCAATTCCATCACCACACCTTGTAGATTTGTAAGTTCAGAAAACCCTGGTGACACGTATCAAGGGTAGCAAACCTTATCACAAAGCATGAATACGTGATTACGCTGACAGCTCCCATTGTCCCTTTTAGACTGTTATACACATATGCACCTAGGGAGCCATGCAAGTATACTTCTGCACCTTCTGCTGTGTTACCATGCATTCCTATGCTGCTGTATTGCTGCCATGTGTTCACAGTTTATCCCTTCAGACTTCTTGAATAGAAACATACACCGGTCCAAGACACACCTGTCATTCTGTAACACTACCACCAGTACAACATCATACAACATGAGATACACAAAGTTTGGTGGGTAGTCATGACACATACCAGAATACAGTATCTGTTGTGGACCACAAGTGGCATGGCAAAACAATACTGCATTATACAAGTACATGTCAAGTAATATAGTCACCCTGTCCATCAGATACATAGCTTCATTTCCCTGCATCGATGACAAGGATGACAGGGATGTGGGGTAGGTATCATCACATGCAGATGGTGTGGTGTGAGGTGCTAGAGGCCTAAGTTGTGCCAAACAGTTGACAACATGTGTGTGAGTCAGAAAGTGGTACGGGTTAGATGGGCCATGGAGAGGTGACGCATGTGTCTGTAGGTGACCTGCATGTGACACTGATGTTTGAGTATGTGCATGTATGCAGTCAAGCCCAGTGCTAGCCCTATGCATGTGTATGTTGGACAGCTTTGGACTGTACAAGGTAGAGTGGACAGTTCACTGTCTCTGGCCATAAACACAGGAACTGGCTCTGCCAAGAGTAGCACTGGTGCCATCATGTCCAAGGTCAGATGCGATGCTAGTGCCTGATGGTGACTGTTGTCTGCTGGGGCTGTGTCTTCCTTGGGACCACAAAGGACCATTTGCCCATGGCCTGTCATGCCATGGTGTGGGCAGAAACTTCCCTCTGTAGAGCTGGAGGTACCGCCACTACAGGAGTGTGACTGTGCATGACCACGTAGACTCTCATTAGATGGTGTTGCTGACCTACATCCATGAGTCTGACACCCAACTCCAACCAGATGTTCCAGCACAGACAATATCTGGTCCAGTACAGACACAGTCTTGGCCCACTGTCTATCCACTGCATCAGTAAACCAATCCAGGGTGTCCCCAATGCAGTAGAGGCAGTCACAGATGTTAGACTGTGCTGCATCCATAACCCTAAGCATACATCTGGTGTTCCATTCAAAATGTGCCTGTGCCTCCATGATGGCCCAAAACATACATTGAGTGACTCATGAAGTGACAACAGCAACAGGTGGTGGATGGACAGCAGGCCTCCTACAAGAACCCCTGTCAATCTGACTGTGTGGGACCTCACTAGTTCTCTGGCTATGGCCAGTTTCTACACTCACTGGAGCGATAGTTGCCACACTTCCCTGTTCAATGTCTCCACCCTCTTGACTGTCCAATATCTGTGGCCTCTGGGGAGTGGGTATGTGTGGGCATACTGACTCTGTGCTGAGACAATGGGGACAGAAGAGGGATGTCAACCTCTGGGATAGATTTGGCCCCCAACAACCCCACCTGTGCCTTACTATGGCCACCATCATCATCAGAGTCTGATGAGACATTGACATCAGGTTGTGAGGGGGGCATACTCCAAACCCTCGGTTACCTGTGAAATCCAAGGCAAATGTAGTACACTACTACCTGCACTATTATTATTTATGGTAATCCACACAGACCCATACAGATGAGGATCCACAACTGCATTACCAGTCTCATATCTTCTCATATTCACTCCCATGCACAACAGACAACCTCACAACAACATGCACATACAAGTCAAGGCCTTTATAACATACACTTCAGCTACATCCAGTTAAAGTTGCCAGTACAATATACCTGTAAGGTATGCAGAATGACACTACTATATGTGATAGAACTACACATAAAACCCAGTACACCTATCCTGAAAATGATATGCCAGTACTACTGTCACTGTCTCAGGTATGTACCATCACCCTATTGTGTATGAACAGGCATCTTGGAGCATTTGCCTCATTTATACCAGTCTGTGGAGTCATTCACAACTATAAGTGCAAAAGTGTTGATGCTCATTCAAATACACATCTGTGATTACCCAGTCTATGAACTGTAGTTAACTATTCCAGAATGGAACATACAAATATGCTACTCTGGCTAAACACAACATTTGTACATATAGCAATATGGCAGCCCTTAACTTTCATAGGGTATATATGATCCATAAAAGAATAGTATCATGCTTAACAGGTACAGAACCATGGGACTGGGCAACACCTGATGGAACCATGAAAAGGTAAGGGAGAGGTATTGTCAGCATCACCAAATGTTGCATCACTACAAGGCAATATGTGCATGTATACACATGTACTTTAGCTACTGAGTTACTGGCTGCATTGCTGACATTCTGAGTATGTGTGTACAACTGAACTTAAAACTCAACCCCCCCCCCCAAAGCACATAGACCTGGCACCCATGTACAGGTATGTACGGCCTGCCACAATTCATGATACAGTATTACACTGGTGAACACAGTAAGCTTACCTGGCCACTCCTCTGCTGTGGACACTGTGGCACCCACCTCCACGACGTATGGTGTGATGGATGCCTGGGAGCTGTCGTGTATTCCTAGGTTCGCCAGGAATTCCTCTTTGGCCGAGAGTGGTTGTTCTACTGCAGCCCTCCACTGGTGGCAGCATGATCCCTGGCGATATCAGCTGCCCTTCATCATGCAGCATTCACCATGTCCATGGCATGGTGTCGGACCTGCTTATAGGTCCTGTCCTGGAGCCCAGCTTCATTAACATCCTGCACAAGGTCTTCCCACAATGCAGCCTGCTGTTCTTGGTTATGCTGCCCTCTGGATAACAGGATCTGATAATACTGCCATAGTCCATCAACTATTATCTCATTCTCCACATCTGAGAAGAGGGCATGTCGTCAGTACATAGTTCCTGAAAGACAACAAGAGGGGAGCACATTACAGGACCAGATACTTGGATGTTCACTATGTACAGATACAGCACACCCATAATGGCCTGCACTATCCACTGCTCCATCACAGACGTCATACCCCACAGCATGGCAACATACTACATGTGTGGATACCACCGAGATAGTAGCAATACTGAGGTATGTCCCTGTGTGACATGACACATTCTGCTGTATGTTCTTACACCCAGCACTCCAGTCTACTGTGGTGTTTTCCCTATGGGCAACCTCCCACTAATATGTCATAAGGCCACTACCAGACAAATAGCAGTGTGCTATAACAACCACTATATGGGGACAGTCCAGCAACACCAGTGTGCCACAATGACAGAAAACAATGCAAACCTGCTGTAGTATACATTTCCTGTAGGCATCAAACCTCTCAACTATACAGATGTTCGCAGACTGTCAACATATTTGCCTAATATTTTTGGTCATTTTCACACAAGTGGATTTCTGGAACATTGTTGGCAAATCATTGAGGGCTGATGGCAGAAAATAAAGACACACATCTGAGTTTCAGAAGTCATACCCTTCAGAATACAGTCATGCTACTCTAATACCTGTTACTCTGTTAACTTTCTTAGTTCATAAGAGCAATATTTAAAAAGTGTCCCTAATTTTGGGCATTTTTCCCACCATTAATTATGGCTTTGTCCATATTTCTTGCTGTTAGAGGTTGGCAGGTATGTTAGACATAGCTGTCAACCAAACAGGGACACATTTCACCAGAATCATGGACTTAGCCGGAGTACATCCTGGACAATCAGGGACACTTTTAAAATGTTAGAACTATTTATGTGAGACATTGACAGAATGCGAGGAGGTGAATTGCTGTACATCGTTTGATGTTAGAGGAGTGTACACCCTTACTTATTGTCACTGTGTATTACATGTAATTCATTAGCTTTCCTACAAAAGCCATCCATTGTAGATCAAGAGGGACAGAGCTAAGATTTGAGTGAAAATCAGAGATAGCTGAGAGGCATGCCTGTAGGTGTAGGACAGCAGAGTATCAATGACATGTCAAACACAGGCTTAATGCTGTAATCCCTAGTCCCCATACCTCCATCCTGCTATCTGCATCCTGTTATACGGAGAAATCAATTACATACCTGGTGGAGTGCAGTACTCCTGTGTTGAACTTTGCTTCCAGTAATGTTTTGCAAAGACAGTCACTGTATGAGGTAAGTCTCATACAGACTTGTTCCCCATAACCATCTACTTGCCTTTTTAAGGTACTGCTCATTAGCAGGTAACTGCCTCTGCATCAGTCTGTGGCTCTGATATGTTAATTGCAGCCAAAACAGCTGAATTGCACTATCATTAGCCAATGACATGCCACTACAGTGCTATATATAAGGCTTTCATGTAGATCTGGGCCCCTTACTTAGCTGTTAAGATGGACATTACTGAGGTGTGGAGACTGCAACATTACAGTGAGTAGGTATCATAACTGTCAACTGTAGAGATTTAAGCAGTATGTCCAGAGTTTTGATTCATATGTGTGGTCAGTTTCCCATGACATTGTGGTCCTCTGGCAACTGGCAAATCATTGTGGGTTGTAGTCAGTAATGAAAGACACACATTTGAGTGTCAGACTTTATACTTGTCAGAATATAAACTTACTATCTTTGTAAGAGCAAACTGTAAAACATGTCCCTATCTCTGGGCTTCTGTCTCCCCATTAAGTATGGCTGTGTCTGGATTCCTTGCTCTAGGGGCTTGGGAGGTATGGTAGGTCTGTACCAGCCACCTTTACATACAGCTCTGTGTGCTACAGCTGCAGCCTAGGACACATGGGGGAATGTGAACACTCTGGAGGACAACAAGCTGTATGTGTAACTGTGGCAGCTGTGGCAGCCCTGTTGTTATGGCAGAGCCAGGGTAAGGCTACCCTTTACAGTCCAATCAAGGCATGTGATTAAGGTACGTCTGTTAGGCAACAGTGCCAATAACAGAGTAGTAGGCGACATATAGTTATGCTATACAGATATGTGCAGTGTGTCCCTACCTGCAGGCCTCTGACTTGCAAAACTGGATAGCAATTAACTAATTATTAATAACTTGTGTGGATAAAGATAGTATGACGCAGTAATTAATTGTTGTCTTTACAATAATTTAATTGAACTGCAACACAAGACTGGATTTGAACCCAGGACTGTGTGTGACAAAATGTACTGTGTGCAAGGCATTTACAGACTGCGCTACTAAGTCACTGATACAGCAGGTGTGTTTGCAAGGTATATGTGCAGACATACAGGTTGTGATACACATTCAGCTGCATCCATCAGTATGTGCATGGCTTTATATGGCTGTATTTCTGCACCAGGGTCCCAGTTGAATATGTACTTTGCCACTGATGCCTTAGTTGGTGTCTTTCTACATGTTGCTGATAAAAGGGCAGATTTATGTGCTATCACAGGCCTCACTTACATCCATTATTATGTCTTTGGCTGTCTAGTGGTGTATTATTTCACCAGAATCCAAGGTACTCTTCCATTTTTTCCATTAGTTTTTATTCCAGTTTGTGCAATGTGACATGGTGCACAGCTCCTCTGAGACACGCATAATGACTGTAAGTGGCAATCACTGTGTTTTGATGAAAACACCAGCTTTAATTCAGATTTGTGTGGTGAGGTAGGTTAATGCAGTGTGCTGTAGGTGTGATGGGCTCTGGTTCAAAACATGGCAGAGGTGTTTATTTTGTATATGGGTCTGACAATGGTATAAACACATTTAATCATTACAGCCTATTTATGGGTGGCCACGGTGGTGCAGTGGTTAGCGTTGTTGCCTCACAGCAAGAGGTTCTCCAGTTCGATCTTCAGCTGGGGTGCCTTCTGTGCAGAGTCTGCATGTCCTCCCTGTGGTCACATGGGTTTTCTCCAGGTGCTCTGGTTTCCTCCCACATCCCAAAGACATGCTGTAGGTGGATTGGACAGTCTAAATTGGCCCTAGGCATGAGTGTGTGCATGTGAAGGTTGGGTGCCAGGCTGGCAACCCAACACCATAAAAACTTTACTGCCAATCATGAGTGGACCAGTGATCCACTGTGGCAACCCCTAACTGGGAAAAAGCCAAAATATGAAGAATCATTACAGCTCTGTTTAGCTGAGCTAAGCAAAGTTGCATGGCATGCTAAAAATTATAAAGAAAAGAAAAATGGAGAGATAGGAAAGTGGTGAAATGGGAGCAAGCAGGGGGAAAACATAGTGAAAGGCAGGTAGGGATGTGCAGGAAGGGTGGAGAAAAGAACTATAGCTACCCATTTTTTGTACAGCAACAGCTGTGCACTTTGGCAAAAATTGTAGATGAATTTGGCTTCTCAAACCTGAGAGAGAGGGGTGAGGGCAACATAACTGCATTGTCAACCAAATTGGACCAAATTACATGTCTCCAATGGACACATGCAAAATGGAGAGCTATGTATGGAACACTTTTTGGGGGGGGGGGAACAGGTGCCCATTTTTTTTAAGATGAGAGTGGAATGTTGGGCAAGGGACATAGGTACATGTGAGGGAGGTAAGTTGGGTAAGTGAGGATGCATTTGCAAACAGACAAGACAGCAGACAGAGGCTGAGTGTGACACATGAGTGGGGTAAACACCTTGGATACGCAGGATGTTGTGGAATCTGTGTCCCATGTGCCTCCAGACAGCAGCAGCATGACTCATGTCCCACCCATGGGACTGTCTGCACTACTGTGCTGGAGGCTGGGCCCCAGGGTGACACTGTCCTACCAAATAAGCCATCATGCCATCAATCCAGTGCAGGCATTGGTCATAGCCACAGTGGGTTATCCTGTGTTCATCCCAGGTGACTATTCTCCCTCTGCCATCACTTCCAGAGGGGGACTGGGCCCCATCACTTGGGGTGGAACTACACAACACAGCAGGTAGTGCAGGGGCAGCAGAGGGCATACCACCAGTCTGGGTCTCAGACATGCTGGGACCTGGTGCCACAGCCAGTTGAGGCAAGGTAGGGGGATCAGCCGGAACTGGCCTTCCTTGACGTGCTGTGGTAAATGAGGTAAAACAATAAGTTATGATTAGTAACAACCAAACCATTGTTAGTAGCAACAGAATGGATCATCATATTTATTAATCCAAATACATATTAATGTACATTATGTGAAACACAACATTATGTAACATAAAAGTCAATATGGTAACAGCATGACAGTGTGAAGTAAACCATAAGGCCAACAAAACAGTTAGTTTAATGTTTATGTTAATATTGCATCATAATAAAACATAACAATAATCAACAGCATTTTCCAAAATATAGTTAGTTTAACACATTATGTTAATTTGAAATCATAATAATACATTACAATAATGAATAAATTCAGATAAGGGGTGGGGTGAGAGAGAGAAAAACATTCCATTAGTGACACTGCAGACAATATCCCTGGCAACACTGGTCATACATACTTCTACAAGTGTGTACTGACAGTTGTGATTACAGTGACTACAATTCTCCTATAGCTGTTGTAGCATGTACATAACTCTCAAGCTGATAACATGGGACAGTAAGCGCCAAGCCCTAACAACTGCAGGTACAGAACTACTCAGAATGGTTACCCATAATGTGGACTTATATAACTACCAGGTTGTTCTGTAAACAGATTTGGTAATACATTGCATTCCAGGTAATAATTTATGTGGCAACCATATGACAGATGGATTAATCAGTTTTAATTACATTACAAGAAATTGTGACACTTGAGAGTCATGTTTGTGTACAGTAATTAAACTAGACAGCCATTGTGGATTAGTTGGCAGGCCTGGGAGTACAGCCCACTACCTGGGACTGCAGAGGACATCTGCAAATACTTTAATAATTGACCGCAGCAGCATATTACAGGCATGCAAGAGATACAGCCATACTGGGATTACACAGTTTTATTTCTGAATCAACAATGCTGATGCACACATTTTTGCTATTGAGTGTAACACTTTGTGAGATCTAAACACAATATCTGCACATAATATGGGCTAACTCACCCATCACATTTTTATGTTCTTGGGAAGAGAGAAATTGTGAGCATTATGTAACTGATACTGAAAATGTCACGCTATATTTCACTGGATTTGAACCAAGGACTGTGTGTGTGGTAAAATGTTCAGTGTACAAGGAATTTAACAGACTGATCTTCTGAGTTACTGCTGACTACTGGGTGACTGATACTTGCCTGGAGATCACCTGGAAACATACTATGAATTGTGCAATACAAGTTACAGCACTTTCCTCTAGCATTCTATACTGTTACAGTGTTATACTAGACTGCAGTGACAATAGAACATGCATAGTATACAACCATACTGCATATATTACTACAGCTTTATTTCACTTTCAACAATACTGGTGAGCACATATTATGGTTATTGGTTTAAAATATCTCTGAAGTCCACATACAATATCTGGCCATGGAGTGGGCAACCTCATCCATATACCTTTATTACCTGAAGTCTGTGGAAGACAGAGGATTATATGACCAGTATTTACCTACAGACAGCCTTGAACAGTACTATGAGTTAAACAATACAGTTTGCAGCCATTTGATTTGCATTCTATTACAGTGTTATACTTAACTGCAGCAACCTTACCTTACAGACTCAATACATACAGTTCTACTGCAATTGATATGTCAATACAGTTCTTTTTTTTTTTTTTATGTCAATACAGTTCTGATGTACACCATTTTCATTGCTGTTATTGGCATTGTTTCTTCTTTTTATTGAACTACAGTTGTTATTATTCATTTATTGCACTGGAGTTCTAATTCCACATTTATTACACTACAGCTCTAATTCCACATTTATTGCACTACAGACTTTATTGTATATAATTTATTGCAGTTAATGCTTTACTCTTTCTTGCTTATTGCACTACAGTTGACATAATACATCCATACTCACCACGCTCATAGTGCAACCTGACCAGGCACCCGGCATGAGACTCGACATTGTGAGCCTTCTCAGCTGCAGCTGATGGGAGAGAAGCACACCATTATGCATACCAGTTTTTCAGACATTCATATTACATATTGGTAAAACAGATGGAAAATCACTTACATATTTGTGGGGCGTTCCCTGCCCTCACTTCTAGACCCAGGTATCCAAGGTTCCTGTCTTTCACCTTTTCAGGTCATCATGGTGGTGACAACACTGTTCACCTCTGCAGGGGATACAACTAACACTGGTGAGTTCTCTGGCCAACCTGTCCCAGGCCTCTGCCTTACACTTGGAGACCTGGAAACCACCCTACAGCAGCCTATCATCATGGTTTTTGACAAGGAGCTCAACCATGACCCTGGACTCCTATATGCCACACTGCTGCACCCAAATGTGCACACCTTCTCCAACACCACCAGCCATATTAACAGATGATTGAACTCCAATGGATTCTGCAGAATTTCTGCCTAGTGTACTTAATATAGGCTGTTTTTCCACCCTTACGTGTCACTGAGCAACACATTGCTTAGCACTGCACAAACCAGCCAAGCAGAACTGAGCGGCACATAAACACACACAATCATGGTTTTAGCAAAGCTGAACACTGCGTAAACATTAGCAGCCATTGCCATGTTTATGCCATGCTTAGCAGGTTTGAGCACAGTTGCGCACAGCGCAGGGGAGCCATATTTTAAAATTGTGTCCATAATGTGTGCAACAAAAGTACAGACAAGTTCTGATTTTCATGTATTTGAATGCTGGATCCAATATACATAAAACCATAACTCTACCCATTGAGCTACATAGATATTAAGATATCCAGTATACCTTCACATATACCACTGAGCTACCTGTTAGCAGTGCTGAGCATCATGCCATGCAAACATGCTTAAACACATCAATAAATAAATTAATTACATTCAGTTTCTATTTTTAGCTGTCTGGCAGGTGTCAGCTATGTATGTATGAGCTCCGCTCGGCTTAGCTGTGCTGAGTGCTGCGCAAACACCAAATTAAAATAAATAAATAAATAAAATGTCATTATGCTTATTAATTACATCCAGTTTCTATTTTTAGATGCCTGGCAGGAGTCAGCTGTCTACACACGAGCACAGCTTGGCATTGCTGTACTCTGCACAGCACCTCACAAACATGCATTTTAAAAAACAAAAAGAAAAGAAAAATAAACACAGGACATTATAGAACATCATAACATTTTTACACATTCAACATTTGACACACTGCACAACATTGCTACAGTGGCAGGAACCATTGCAGGGATTCTCAAACTCATCTGCAGCCACAGTTAGCTGCTACACCTTACCCTACACTGATTCAATACCCGTGTTCCTAAGCTCTCCCTTGGCAGCGCACCATCATTATGTAATGTGAATGTGAAGGCTGCCAGCCTAGCCAGAGATAATTTTATAGATAATTCTATCATTTGTAAATATCAATGTAAGACACCGGCTTGTTGTCTTAAATTGAAAAAAATGCTGTTAGATGTGGAATTGAAAAATGTAACAACAGTGCTCTCTACTGACCAAAGTAAAGCATGTGGTGACCCTTTGATGTAGATGTGGTGCCGGAGGGTCTAGATGAAGGAACTCTTGCTATTGTTTTAACCAAGAGTTAAATTGCTAGATTTAAACATGCAAATGTATTTTTATTGCTCTGTTTCCTGACCAGCTTCAAGATAACAAAAGGAGATGTTAAGAATGTAAATGCAGGGAAGTGTGAAGAATTATGTAATGTGTAGCCTGGAAACACCAGGAAAGTGTGAAGAATTATGTAATGTGAATCCGAACTGCAATTTCAGTTTAAACAGAGAGAACCAGAGAGGAATAAGCATTTTTGTCTTGACCATCCAACTCACAGCACTGTCTTGCTCTTATGTAAGTTATCTTAGACTTGTGTTTTCTTTTAGAAATAGCTAGAAACTAGAAAGATTAGACTAAGTGTTTTTCTGTGCTGTCAGAACTGTACTACTGAATTATTTTAAGTATTTCTCTGTGATATCTGAACTCTTGGCTAGCACCGTATAGTAAGAAGTATTGTCTTGTGTTTTTATTTATTATTAAATATTTTAAAACCTTTCAACTGTGGCTGTTTTGTGCAAAGATAATTTAAGCTCAGGAGTACATTGCATATTTATAGTGATTACTGTACCAAGTCACTCTAATAAGCCTTGACTGTTTAGTTATACTACCAATTGGATAATAATATTGCACAGTAATAATCAGATACCCTTTTAAGGGCCTTTAAGTAGCTAATAAATAGCTGTGTAGTGGCAGGCAGTACTACCATATATTCTGGGTAATAGGGGCACAGCTGGAGAACCTGTGCCAGCCTTTCCCAGGAGTGTCTGTGTGGTTGTATAAACTCATCTCAAAGTGTGTGTGTCAGCTACTTGGGCAGGGACACGAAGCACTGGCTGGACAGAGAGGGTGCTGGAGGTTTTAGCTTGCCCAGCTAGGCTGAGATCTGGACCTTATAGCTGTGCCAGAGGGGAGTCTTATTGGAGACCTGGAGAGCAAGGGAGCAACCAGCCCTGGACTGACTGTGATCTCTGTGTGCTCTTAAGGGAAATTGCACTTTACTGTGTGTATTTGTTATCCTTTCTTCATATATGAGATGCCCTCTCTGGTGTTAGTGGTGAGGATTGAGGCTCCTTGATTGCTTGGCTGGAGCATGGGCATCACAGCGTGTTGCCATGGGGGGACCATGGCTATGTACATGGATACATTCCGTGTAGGCTCTACATAGTGCCTACATGGATTTTATTAAATCCTGGGGTTAGTATGGTTTTTGGATATAAGGTCAGTACAGCAAAGGCAGAGTATATAATGATGAATTATATACCATTTGAGAAATGAAGGTGTTAATATCAGTTTCTAAGTTGCCCTAATAAATTTATATATTTACAGATTTGTTTGATGAGCACATGTATAGAATTCAAATAACTTGCACATGAGAAGTTAAATGAAAATAGTAGATTTAGCCCTTGTAATTGATTATACTCCTTCAGATCTTATGTGCAGGGCAGACACACTTGAACATGTTGTCAAAAGACTTGTTGACTTGTGTGAAGAAAGGGTTGTAGAGTTTATATGGGGCAATGAGAAAACAACAATGAACTAGAATAGGCTTATTTTGCCTAAACATTTTTATGGGTTTAGAATTCCAGATCACGAGGGTATTACTATGCCTTAGATGTCTTTTTACCTCTCCCCCAGCTTCTCTCTTCAGGTTTACTGGACTCACCTTAACCTTTTTCTAGGCTCAACCTGACCCATGTCTGGGGTCAGTGAGAAAATAAAGAATACTGGTGCAGAGTCATACTGCAGCTGGTGAGTGTGCCCTAACCCTCCACCAAACCATTGTAGTTTTCTTCCACATATCAGGGACAGAGCCAAATTTTAATGCTCTATTAAGAATGTGTATAAAAGATTATTTTAGGCTGTTTTTCATTGAACAAACTGGGCACCTGGCTTCATGGAATTGGTATTTCTGACTTTAATGAGGGCTGAGGTGACTATTTTGGGTGTATTTTCAAACAAGATCATATTGCAGGAAGGAAAGCTTTGTGCTCTGAAATTTGCTTTCTGTTGGAATGCTGGTATGTTATGGTGATAATTTTTTGTTGCTGCACACTACCTTCTTCATCTTCGTGTTTGAATATAGTTATATGAGACCTTATTATTGCAAACCAGTTTTGATGGAATTTTTTTTATCAAAGAAATCTTTGATTATTTTATTTGTTTTAGTGAGTCCTTTTTGGACTGAGATTACTTTTATTTTATAGTGCTAGGTACAGTAAAGTTAAAAGTCTTTGTATTCCTTTTGATTTGGCCTAACCCCAGGGTTCTGAACCAGTACCCCTCCTGCTTGGTATCTACTTTTCTGAAGTAAAAAAACAATAAAGCAAATAAACTGAAAGCAGGAATACACAATTTTTTTGGGCATAAGCAAATGTAAACTGTAAATAATAATTTGAAACGTGTTGTTTTAGCCAGGAGTATCAGTATCAGTAGAACAAGAATTTAAGAATGGTGGTGTTTAGCACAATAATCCAAAAGAACCTATGCTTTTTCTTATTAGTTTCTGAGTAGTAGACCATGGGGCAAAATTGGGACAAATTCCTTTCATTTATGAAAATTATTTATTTAATCATATGAACTACTACTCAACATTTCCAGAAGTAATCTAGTTAACTGATTCTTCAAACTGTTATGCATTAAAATCAATATTCTCAAGATAAGATGCTTCAGATGAAGTTGCATCAGATAATGTTCCACAATAAGCTAATGCCAAGTCTAAAAGAATTTCAGACCAATGGCAATTTTAACATGTTAAGTCCAGTTCCAATAATGCATGGTAATAATGCTCAATCTGAGAGAGCATCTCCCTCTGTAAAGTATTTTATAAAGAAGTCACATAACATTAACAAAAACTGTCACATGGACTGTCAAGTATTACTGGGTTACAGGAATCTTCTACTGCAAGATGTAGGTCATCTGCTTATCATAGGTTCATAGGTTGGTACTAGGCTATCGGCCCTAGGGCCTATACAAGCCTAGCCATAACAATTCCTTGGTTATTTCTTCCCACACTGTTTACTTCCCTGGACCCCTGTCTAGCAGGGTGACCGACTTGATCCCCAGGGTGAATTTCCTTTCTCCCATCCAATCATCAAGGTTCCTTTTGAAGAGGGCCAAAGAGGCGCTCTTCTTGACATGTATGGGCAGTCTATTCCAGAGTCTGGGGAGTCTCTGGCTCAGGAACCTATCCCTCCAGCATGTTTTATTTATTGTGATGACAAGATTTAGATCCCTGGAGCATGTGGCTCTGAGGGATTGGGATTTCTTTAAGTATAGCATGTCCAACAGCTCTGGGTTTGATATGGCCTTGTATGTTAAGCAGAGATCGCCTCGGAGTAGACGATATGCGACAGAGTATAGCTGGAGTTTTTTAAGGAGGTCAGCATAGGGCATCTGCTTTAGGCCTGTAATTATTTTAGTGAGGTATTTCTGCGGCCTTTCCAGTTATTGCAGATGTCTTGAGAGGTACATACCAAATGGGGTGTTGTATTCTATAATGGGTCTAATGAGGGATGAGTACAGTGGGACAATGACTTCCTTTTTTCTGGATGAAAAGCCCTTAGTGATGAGGTGTGCCACATAGAAGGATTTTCTGACTGTTGTGGCAATGTGGTTATTGAAGGTGAGACCACTGTCCAGCTGTGTCCCTAAGTCTCTTATCACACTTTCGGTGTTTAGTGTACTGCCACCTATGTGATAATTGACGGGTACATGTTTTTTCCCAGAGGGGATAACTATACATTTCTTGGCATTGAGCTTGAGCCCATGGCTCAGGCACCAAGCATTTGTTTCTGTAAGGCTATATCAGATTACAGATTAAATGGAACGATTTGTATGTTTACTTTTTTGTTTGCTCCTAAGCCTAACTGAAAAAGAATGTAGTCAAGACAACAATTATTCTATAGAACACATATTAAATCTTTTTTGATCTGAGAGAAAGACAGAATGTGACATTTCAGCAGAGTCCAATTAAAAATAGTCTGAAACAGTTTAAAACCACAAAAGCAATTTGCTGTTCAAAATGTAGATGACAAATTGTTGATTGCAAACAGGTGATAACTGCTAAAGATAGGTATGTATCAGAATGTCAGGATGTGTCTGAATTTGTTGAATCATCTAGATTTCTAGAATAATGTCCAGATATATGTCAACTGAAATGCCCGCACAGATGATCTACTGTGAATATTACCTTTAACACTAGTCAGAATTACCTTTAACAATAGTCAGAATCACTTAAAGATGAGATCCTGGGTACGTCTTCAGAACTAATGAGACAAATACAAGTTTGCACCCCTATACCAAAGTGCTGTGGGTTTGAAGGAGCATTGAAGAAGCCATCCCAGTGTAATGACAGTTAATGAACCAAAATGCAACATTGTCTCGACATTAAAAATGGTCATCAGTGTCTAATCTACTGTTTATTTGATACTGCATTAGGCTGGGGAATAAACATTTTTTTGAAGTAAATACATATAAGTAAAGTTTACATTTTTTTCTTGATACATATCAGAATAGTTAAATGGCACCATATAGTTATTGTATGACAATAATTTGTTTCTTTGCAAAATCTAACTCAAGCATATTTAATATTAAAAAAGGATATTTAATTTTTGTTTTTGAAAAGGAGGGGAGTAATACATGGACACTGAGAGCCATTTATTGAAATTACTTTCACAGTGGGAAATAGTTTTCATATTTCTCCACTATTGTGCAACCAGGGTGTTCTTATATATGAGTTCAGGGCAGGTCCTCCCACATGGGAGTTGCAGGATGCTTGACTCCATGCAAAAAGTTTGGATGGGATTAGTTTTGATAAATGACTTTCAATTTATATGCATCCACTGAAAATTCTGTCGATAACTTGACATGATTCCCATATGGATATGTTTCTTCCATGACATGCTACTTTTAGCCTTCTTCAGACTACTAGTATGTGACTCACTTGTGAAGTCTGTTCCTGTGGACTTTGGAAAGTCTGAAAGTAAATCCAGTAGATGTAGCAATCAGCACTGAAGCTTATGTCTTGCTGTCATTCATCTATGTTTTAAATACAAGCAATGTTACAGCATGGTTTTGCAAGAAAAGAAAATGAAGGATGCAAGTAGCTACAGAGAAAACATGAAGAGTTAAGTACTCAGTTTTTTTTTTAATCTTCCTGAAGTTAAGATGCAGGGATTAAGAGCTACAAGGGAATAAAGAAGCACAGACTTGAGTTAGGTGAATTATCTGTTGTGCTACAGATTGCTGACTGCATACGGTAGTTGAAATAAACATGACTGGTAGAGCTATTGAATACTTACATGTTACAAGAATATGCAGAGCTGTAGGTTACAGGTTTCATTGTAAAAATCAGTTCTTGCCTACAAGTAAGAAATTTATGCAATAGTCATTGTAGACTGGCAACCACAAATGCTGAGGATTACTTGTTTGTATGTCTAGGTTCTGTATAGATAGCAGATGGCACGAACTGTTAGCTTCGGTTCCTGCATGTCTCTGCCGTAGGGTAGGGGAACCGGGGAAGAGAGGAATGAGATGAAGGACATCTGCAAAGAGCTGCTTTGACTGACTCCGACAGCAGATCATTGCCACCTCCAGATCCTTTCATTTACTAATGATAACAACACGCTAAGGAAATGTCTCTTCTTAACACACCTGACTTATACAGTCTGCTAACCACAGGGAGCTGTAAAATGGCTGCTACACAGAGTATCAGACTTGTTCAATAAAACTCATTTTCACTGTTTTTTTCTCTTTGTTCACACAAAAGACCTTTTGCAAACACTGTTGAAAAATAATTAACGTTCTTGTACCAGTTCAGAGTTTTCTCACTAGTCTCTGTGACATCTGTTTGAAGAACATTGCTTTGATCTATGCTTTTCTTTTCTTTTTGTTAGTGATATTTCATTTCTTTCTAGTGTTGACATTCATTAACTGAATGGAAACATTACACACTGTTCATTAAGCTTATAATTTTCTGATTTCAGGGAAATGTCTTATGTCTTCATGCCTGTGGATTAGCTGACATACTACATGTTTTAATAACTAAACTCCCCCCTCATCTGTGCTATGCCTGTTAAGTGACTGCTGCACTTAATAATTTAGCTATGTGTACAGATCCAGTTTGTGTACGGGAGGTCTGCTTATTTCACAAGGGCACTACAATAACTGAAAGTGACTAATTTGCTGTAATGCATTCAGATGTTTGCACCTTATTTTTTAATAAAACAGAAAATAGTAGTTAAGGTACAGAAAAGGTACCATGGAATTTTAGAAGGCCTTTCAGGTGTTTTATTTGCATTCAGTCATTACATCCAGATGTCCTTCTTGGTTCACTGTTGCAGTCATGACTGTAGGGTTCTTCCTGCCAGCAGCAGCCCCTGATCGGCCAGAGTCCTAAAGTCTGGATCGGGCGACAGCTGAGGTCGCTTTTATCCTGACGTCAATGCGCCAGAAGGTATAAAGACCTCAGCTGATGCCATTTCCCCAGTCTTTCTTGCCGCGTGGTGCCCTTTGCAGTTCACTGATGCTGGTCGTGTTCCTGTTTGTTTTTGGATTTAATCCCAGGATTTTCATTTTATAAGATAAGTACCCTGTTGGAGTGGTATTTTTCTTGCTCCAGTCAGATGTCAGAAAAAGTTAATAATTGTATTTCTTGTGGGAAGCAAATACCTCATAGGGATTTTCACTCTTACTGTATTCCCTGCCTGGGTCCTAACCACGACATTGCTAATTGTGCATTTTGTGCTAGATTTAATCAGCATACTATTAGGCGTAGATATAACTTTGCCTTTTACTATTTTGGAAAAAGGTTTAATTATAACATGTCTTCGGATTCTTTTCCAGCTTCTGGGGTGTGTAAGAGGCGCAAGGATGCAGACAGGCCTCCGAGGTCCACAGCAAAGGATGTTACTCAGTTATTGTCAGTTGCTGGTTCGTCGGTCGTCAGTGAGGTGCCTTTGCAGCCCCTGTTGTCCGCCTCTTTTGAACCACTTGCCTGTACCAACTCGGGTGTGGAGCTGATGGGGTCTTCAGAATTGCCAGGGACTGGACCTTCGGATACTGCTCCCTCAGTTGGGTCTGGAGCCGATAGGCAGGTACCGGCTTCTGAGGGAGTTCTCAGGCCTTTGCAGTAAATGTGGATTCAGTTTTACATTCAAAGACAAAGTCTAAGGCTCCAGCTAAAGTCACAAATGGAAGGAAATAATGTTGCTCCAGCTAAAGTGAAATGGCAAGCACAGGCACCTTTTGATCAGGGTCCTAGGCCTCAGAGGCAGATGCTTAGGATGGCTGAAGATCTCTTAACTATGATCAGGGGTTCACATCCCTCTTCTGACAAGAAGCCTAGATTACAGTCCGATTATGATTCTTCAGACCAAATTTCTGTTTCTTCTGCTTCTTCCCTTGAGCAGGATTATGCTTTTCCTCTTTATGAGGATTCTGATGCTGAAGATTCCTTTCCTTCAGCCTCTCCTCCTGAGGATTATTCTTTTGGTGAAACTTTGCATTTTCACTGGGAAGGGCAGGAATTCTCTGAATCCAAGAAAAGGCTTAGGGATTTTCTTCTTCTCCCACAGCATAGGCCTCTGGCTATTCCCCCTATATTGGACATTGTAGATGATGTTTTTTCGTAAGCTTCTCTCTCTCCTGATTCTTTTCTCCCTGCTCCGGTCAAACCGGATAGGTAGTATAGGGTTCCAGATTCTCACAAGTTTCTTTTTAAGAATCTTTCACCTGATCCAGAAACAATTTCTCAGGGTCCTAAGGGTGTTAAAGCGGCCTCTGCTAAAAATCCTATTCCCTCTGACCAAGAGTCCAGGGCTTTGGAGAGATGAGGTAAAAAAGTTTATACTTCTGCTACATTGTCTATTAGGGCTTTGAACTGTCAATTTCATATGCTGAAGTATCAGCAATACCTTTTGTCTGTATTTAAACAAAAGATGTCAGCTGTGTCTATTGGTGCAGATAATCAGGAGTTACAGGATTTATTGCATGCTAATGAACAGGTGGGTAAACATACCCTGCATTGTGGTTTTGATTCTTTGGAAGCTTCTTGTAGGGCTGCAACAACTGGCGCAGTTATTAGAAGACATGCTTGGTTAAAGGAACAAAGCTTGCCGGATCAGGTTAAAGCCAAACTTTTGGATGCCCCTTTGCAGCACGATGTTCTGTTTGGGTCCAAAGCTGAAGAGGTATTAAAGAAAATGGAGGACAAAGCCAAATCTATGCAGATGGTTAAGGATTTTCTACAGGTGCAACCTCCTAGATTTAGCAGACACTGGCCAGCTAAACCTTGGTCCTTTCAGGGCTCGGACAGGTCTCAGAGAGGCAGATTCAGGCATTCCAGAGGTAGGGGACAGGCAAAGACCAATTTCAGGAATAGGCAGTGGAGTGCCCCCTCTCCCAAGGGAGGTGAAGATAAGTCTCAACCCTACCAAAAACACTCTTTATGACTCTCCCTTTCTGGTTCCAGGGGCTCCTCTCCTGGAAGCACCTTTGGGAGGAAGGATTTCTCTTTTTTATCAAAATTGGAGCCACATAACCCGGGACAAATGGGTTCTGGACATAGTCTCAAGAGGTTACAGATTTCATTTCCACATCTTGCCAAAACCGAACGGTTGGCCAGATCTGCCAAATCATCAGTGGGCAGAGGTGCAACAGCAGGTTCAGACCCTCCTGGCTATGAGGGCCATAGAATTGGTACCAAATTTAGAAATAGGGCAAGGTTTTTATTCCAGACTTTTCCTGGTTCCCAGGAAGGAAAATTCGTGGAGACCAATCCTGGACCTTTCTGTACTAAACACCTTCCTAGATATACCAAAATTCAAGATGCTCTCTCTGCAGCAGCTGCTGCTTATGTTGGGCAAGAACGCTTGGATGGTGACTTTGGACTTAAAAGAAGCTTACCTGCATATTCCTATAAGGCAAGAGTGCAAAAGGTATCTGCGTTTCAAAGCGGGCTCAAAGCATTACCAGTTCTCTGTGCTGCCCTTTGGCTTATCTACTGCACCCAGGGTCTTTACAAAGTGCCTGGCACCAGTACTGGCATTTTGCAGACAGAAGGGGATTCAAATATACCCTTATCTGGATGACTGTCTTATTCAAGCGGATGACAAAGACACTCTACTTCGGCATCTAGCTTTTGTGCAGCATCTTCTTCAGTACCTCGGTTTCACAGTGAACCTAAAGAAATCAAATCTGTTACCCACACAACAGATTACTTTCCTGGGTGCTCTTCTGAGTACTACAACCCAGATGGCTTCCTTGACACCAGACAAAAAAGTGCAACTGGCTTCTTCTTTCTGACACCTGGCTTCAATGAAACAGCTGACTGCAAGAAAAATTCTGCAGGCTTTGGGTTACATGGCTTCCTGAATTCTACTAATACCATATGCAAGACTGCATATGAGAAAACTGCAGTGGTACCTCAAGAGTGTATGGTCTCAGCATTACCCAGTGGCGGCTGGTGACTTCAAATCACAGGGGGGCTGCAGGAGACGCTGAATGGGTGGGGTCAAAGGGAAGGGGTGTGGTCAACCATAAACCACAAAAAACTAACTTTAAATACGTTGCCCTGGGTGGCAAACCATCATTATGAAAGTCCAATCAAGACAAAAATAAGTGTAGAAGAATAAAAATATTTCAATGCATTGGCTGCATGACAGCTTACTTAATATCTAGATGGAAACAAAAGGTTGTGAGGCATGAAAAATAAATTACTTTTTAAATACATTACTGGAATGCCAGTCAAAATCAAGTATAAGAAAAACAAGAAGCACTCAACTCAAACCACTTCTCCTTGCACTGCAGTTCTAATTATAATATATTCAGCTTTATTAAAGTACCAAGCAACATGCTGAAAGTAGAAATCTATGTGATGCCCCCACTTGTAAAAATGTTTCTTATCCAAAAAAGACCTGCTGCCTGACAACTTGTTTCATGGGGAAAACATGATAACAGTAAAAAATGAAAAGCAAACAAGAAACAAGCTCAAGATACATTGCTTAAAGGATTACTGTACAGGTTATGGACCACACATGATTGGCATTCTGTTTAGTTTACGGGTAAAGTCTGTAGAGATGACTTGAAGTCTCCAACAAGTGTAATGAGCTTTTTAAAATAATGGAATCCTGTCCTTTAATACCCAAGGCTTATACATCATCTAGTCAAGTATTCTCTGCATGGCAACAACAGAAAGGCTTTCAATGTTGGCAATTCTTTAACAGTATGCTTATTAAAGCTTACTTGCATCTTACGATGTCAGACAAGCTTACCTTATGGTCATTAAAGCATTGCTACTTAAACACAGAGCAACAGGCACTTTGAGTAATAAGCATAAATCTGAGTAATAAGCATAAATCAACAGTACAAAAATATGACAGAAACCAGACCATTCTGCAAAATCAAGGACAGATGAAAAGCCACTGTAGTACTTATGCAGTGTGTCCTCCCCATCCAAGGTAGATACAACTACTCCTTGCCTTGCTTGGACACATCCAGAGTCACTACATGGGGAGTGGGTGCAACAAGCATGTCACAATTTGAAATCTCTCTGGCTGACTGTGATGGCCCTGACACATTTGTCATACCTCTCAACCTCAAGAGCAAGAAATCTGGACAAAGCCATACACAGAAGTGGGACAAAGGCACAACAATAAGGACAATTTTTAAATATTGCTCTAATAAACTTAGAAAGATAATAGAATAGGTCTTGCATTAGTATGAATATTCTGAAGGGTATAAAATCTGAAACTCAAATGTCTGTCATTTTCTAACTTCAGTCTTTAGTGATTTGTCACTAATTTGCCAAAAACACAATTTTATGAAAAATTGACCAAAAATGTGATGCAAAAATATAAAATAGATACACAATACAGCTTCTACCTGTCAAAGAAGGGACACTTTAATATTAGTACTGCTACCTTGAGCAGCTGACAAAATAAAAGAATCTACATGCATTTCAAGTAATCTATAACTTTGATTATTACAGTTATTTCTTAATTGTAAACCCTCCATGTTTTCTTCCAAAATTGCTATTTTGCAGAGGGATTATTAGGGGAAGAGCAACATTTTGAGCCAAAATTGGGGACAGTTGAGAGGTTGGCTATGCCTAATTCTATAAAGCAATTTATTTGCATGTACCTCTCAACCTGTTAATGCAGTAAATCTGAACAAGGCCAAATATATTGGAGGCACATATAAACAGTACTAAAAATTGCTCTTGTATAAATTGAGACAGTTGATAGAACGGCTCTTACTTTAACATGCATTTTTATGAAGGTTATGAAGTCTGAAACTTATTATTTAGTGACTTCTGGCAAATCATTTAGGAATTAAAACTACAAATTTTATGAACAACAAACCAAAAATAAGAAGCAAAAATCTATTTATTCTTTGAAAATCTGGACAGTTGGGAGGTATAGTTCAGCTGGGCCTGTCTGAGTTTGCTGCCCCCTGACAAAATAATGGTTGAACTGGAGCCTCTGCAGCCATTCCAATTAACCATTACTTGGCCATTTCACACTCCATTTACCACAAACACTAATGCTTTACTTCAATGATTGTCATCTGTTAAACAAAGCAATGCAGTCTCACAATGAAAACTTAATTATTAGTAAATATACACAATTCTACAGTCAGTAAATATGCACAATCTACAGTGCACCTTTTATCAATAAATGTACTACACCCCATATTCCTTAGCACAAAAAACCTGACGAAGCCAATAGGGGGGAATACAGTCCCAAAATATTTCAGCAGAGACGAGGGGATAATACTGCGAACCGTCTTTTTTGTAAAATGGCAGGGCACCAGAGCAAATCCACACACAGGAGAGGAGGCAGACCACACAGAAGCCACCCCAACCAAAAACCTATAGCTGTGAGGCGACAAATACTACCCTGCACCATCAAATCTGCAAGAAATTACATTCAGAAAAAAAACTTGAAGTCTCAAAAAAAATAATGCAATTCAATTTTACAACAGACAGAACAAAACACAAGATGCAGGATTAATACTGCAGACACTGCAGACGTCTTTTTAAAATGGCAGGGCACCAGAGCAAATCCACACAAACACAAGGAGGAGATGTACAGAAGGGAGAAGATACGGACCCCACAAAGAAGGAACCCCAGCCAGAATCAAACTTGAGAACCTGCGCTATGAGGCAACAAACAATGCTACTACTATCAAATCAGGCAAAAATCTGCAATTTTTTATGTGGTGGGGGGTGGTCAACTCTTAACACCTGCAACACAAGTACAGGGTTCAAACCACACCACCATGAGCTCCTTCTCACACACACACACACACACACACACACACTTTTTCTTCCCTAACACAAAAAACAATGCCTAATAATATATAGAATTCCAATATATAATCCATTTGAAACAAACTAGTAAGTACTTCCAAAGCTTCCACCCAATGCTCATAAGATTAAATCCTTTTGTTATAAGTAAATAACAACTCACAGGAGCCATTTTATGCTGCATCCTCTTTGTTATGGGCAAATAACAACTCTCACAGGAAGCATTTTGTCAAAGCATGGCGCATCCCTGGGCTCAACAATTTTACTAAATCACCACTTTAGTGTCAGTGTGCAGTCCCCTTCTTCTCTCTCTTCTAGTTTCCAAAAAGGAATCAAGCACTCCTTCTTTACTCTCTACTCTTTTGATCTATGTGATCAAACCTCCCATAGGCCTTCCTCCCTTCACCTATTACATTATGCATGCATGGCATGGTAGTCTCATATCTGCAATAACTCCCATAGGCCTTCTCTCTCTTCACCTATATTATTATGCAAATAAATGGCATGCTGGTTCTCTATTCTCATAAAAGAACCCAACAACAAAAAAAACTTGCTTAGCTCCTTCAAAAAAAAAAAAAACATACTTTCTGAAAACAAACAATCAAAACTTCAAACTTCATTGCCATGGCAACAGAGCAAAAACCTGGTTCCCTAGTTAGACCCATCCCTTACCTCCACCTGCATCTTGACAAATTCAAAGGTAGATATGCTGCTATCTATGCAACGGCTTTGCTGCACTCAAGATTCTTTATCATATTCACCTGTTGTCGCTGATTCCTGAATTTCCACTGGCACTAGCAGCAATAAAATCCACGGGTTCCACCCGTCCACCACCACAGACTAGTCGCCTAAAATAAATAAAAAAATAAACTAAACCTAAACTAAACTGTTTTGAGCCAAAAAAAAAAAAAAATGTTTTAAAGCTAAGCTGATCAAAAGAAAGACAAAGTCCAGTTCCAACCAATGCCGAAACCAAACGAATGATGATTCTCGCCTTTCCCAGCACATAGCAAATAGAAAGGAAGAGAGCAAGAAAATAGCATTTCATCCCCAGCAGCAGCCCGACGCCGCATCGCCATGGACCGCAGTCCCGAGGACTTCCATATCTATGCGTGGTTTGTGAGTCAACCGCAGATTTCTGTCAGAAGTTGGGGGCATCATTGTGATGGCATCAGAATTTGAAAAAAAACTGGCATTACCACAGTTTGGAAACAGTGATCACGATTTTGCCTTGTCTCCAGCAAGAGTTTCTTTGGTGGGCCGAAGCCTGTCTACAGAACAAGGGAAAGCCTTTTTGTCCTCCACCGACCAACCAAGTTCTGACAACGGATGCTTCAGATTATGCCTGGGGAGCCCACATGCATGGGAGATGTCTTCAGGGTGTTTGGACAAAGGAGCAAACACACCTGCAAATAAATTTGAAGGAGATGCTAGCTGTACAGAATGCCCTGATAGCCTTCAGGGACCTTCTTCTACCAGGACAATTGTTGATACAGACAGACAACACTACAGTGATGTGGTACATAAACAAGCAGGGGGGCTCTCACTCTTACTTCCTGTGCAGATTAGTCATGACTCTATGGTACACTGCTTTGACCTGCAGTGTCGACTTACAAGAGCAATTCTTGCCAGGAAAAGACAACACTCTGGCAGACATATTGAGCAGACACATTTCAGATCCACATGAATGGATGCTGGATGTTCGGATATTCGGGATGATTATAAAAGCGTGGGGATGTCCGGACATAGATCTCTTTGCATCCCCTCAGAATCATCAACTTCCAACATTCTGCACAAGGACCTACCACAAACTAGCATGGAAAGTGGATGCCCTCTCATTCAGTTGGAAACACCTCTCAGTATATGCTTTTCCTCCTTTTCCTCTTCTACCTCGGGTACTTCTGAAGATAAAACAGGACAGACCACAAATGATTTTACTGGCTCCCAATTGGCCTCGGCAATTCTGGTATTCCACTCTGATGAACCTGGTTCAGGAGCCTCCCTGGATTCTGCCTGAAATTCCTCATGTACTGTCTCAACGGGATGGCCAGATACTGCACAGTCATGTCAAAACTCTGAATCTAGCTGCCTGGCGGATCCAGGGTCTGTAAGCACCTCTACCCTTTCCAAACAGGTAATGGATGTAATCCTTGAAGCTAGACAGCCCAGCACTAGAAAATCTTATGCGGGTGAATGGAAAAGATTTTGCTCCTGGAATCAAGTCCAGGGTGGTGATTCTGCTGTTCCGAACATTCCTCTGATTTTACAGTATCTGACAGAGTTGTTACATATGGTCCTATCTTTTTCGTCTGTTAAGCTTCATGCTTCTGTTATTTCTGCACATTACTATACGGATCCTCTGATTTTTTCTCATCCATTACTTAAACAATTTCTTAGAGGGGCTAAGAATATTTGGCCCCCTATGAGGGCTCCTGTTCCCACTTGGGATCTTAACTATGTTTTGGAGAAATTAACCTTGTCTCCTTTTGAACCTGCAGCTTCCATGAATTTGAAATTTTTGTCTTGGAAAACTGCTAGAAGAATTTTGGAATTGCAAGCACTCATGGCTGTAGAACCCTTCCTTATTTTTCATCAGGACAGGCTATCTCTATGGACTAATCCCACCTTTATGCCCAAGGTGGTTTCGGCAGTGACCTTGAATCAGTCTATTCATTTGCCTACCTTTTATCCGAATCCTCAAAGTGAGGAAGAAAGTCATTTGCACTCTTTAGACGTGCACAGGCAGCTTCGTTTATACCTGGACAGGACCAAGATATTCCGGAAATCTGATCAGTTGTTTGTCGCTTATGCTCCTACAGTTCAAGGGAAAGCAATCACTAAGCAAACTATTTCCAAGTGGATTGCCCATTGCATCAAGTTATGTTACTCTTATCATGGCAATCCAGTTCCTGTTAATGTTAGGACTCATTCTACCCATGCTACTGCTACTTCAGCAGCTTTTCTTTGTGGGGTTCCTACCAAGGATATTTTGGAGGCTGCTACTTGTAGTTCTGTACATACTTTTTCTAAGCATTACAACCTCCCTCTCTATTCTAAATCCAGGGCTGGTTTTGCAAGGTTTTGTGACTGCTCCCTCTGTTTCTCCTCCAGCCACCCTTTCTTAGCTTTGGGACTCAACCCTACAGTCATGACTGCAACAGTGAACCACAAAGGACATAGTACAGTTGTGTACTCTTACCATAAATGTAGATGTTCGAGTGTGTTCACTGTTGCAGTCTGGGTTACCCTCCCTCCTACCCCCTCTTTTGTTTTTTCTTTGAGTATTATCTGTTATGAGGTATTTTGGCTGATGAGGTTTTGGGCATGGTTTCTTTTTTAGCCTTTTCTTTCTGGGCACCTGACATCTGGGGCAAGAAAAACTGGGGAAATGGAGTCAGCTGAGGTCTTTATACCTTCTGGCGCATTGACGTCAGGATAAAAGCGACCTCAGCTGTCACCCGATCCAGACTTTGGGACTCTGGCCGATCGAGGGCTGCTGCTGGCAGGAAGAACCCTACAGTCATGACTGCAACAGTGAACACACTCTACATTTATGGTAAGAGTACACAACTGTACTTTTTAGAATGGTGAAGTCTTTATTAATTCTGTTAAGTACCAGTAAGAATTTAAAATGTCACCCGTAAGTAACATCACTCTGATATGCCCTGCTTGACTGGCAGCACCAGAAAAACATTTAAAAAGTCTGTTTATGCAGTTCAAATAAGTGAATCTGAAGTGCCAGCAGATCAGCATGACACCATACCTCTCAAACTCTTAGAGCAAGAAATGTGGACAAAGCCATAAATAATGGGGGAACAAAGGCCCAGAAATAGGGACCATTTTTAAATATTGCTCTTACAAACTTAGAAAGTTGATAGAATAGCGGGTTGTTTGTTAGCATGAATTTTCAGAAGGGCATGAAGTCTGAAACTCAAATGTATGTCATTATTTTCTGAATTCAATCATTAACTTGTCAATTATTTGTCATAACATCTCAAGTTTATGAACTATGGACCAAAAATATGAGGCAAAAATCTGGACGTTCTGTGAAAGTCTGTACAGTTGAGAGGTATGCATGGCACAGATATGTATCATATAATCCATGTACATATACACAGGCTCATTGAAAGCAGACAACCATAGACAATTAAATAGTAGGTGAGATGCAGTTAACAAATGTACTCAAACATGCATGGCTCCCAGAAAAATATCATAGTAATCATGGACACAGCTCTTCTCTGTATGCTATATTCTGTGGTACTCAGTATGGACCATCTAACACAGCCCCCTCATTTCATGAATCAAGTGGTCTATAACAGGTTACAATGCAGTTATAGAGTAATCTATAGAAGGGCAAAATGCTGGCATGGGGTGGTCTACAGCAGGGCAGACTATAGGTGGAGGGTAGTCTATACTAGGGCAGAACATAGGTATATAGAGTATTTTATAGCAGAGTAAAATGTGGGTAAAGAGTGGTCTATAGCAGGGCAGACTGCATGTGAAGGGTGCTCTATAGTGGGACAGAATACATGACTACCTTCTTAAATCATTTTTTTCTGTTGTATATTAACTATACCTTTATTTGTATTCATTATTTTTGTTTGTTCCACATGATGTTTTTTCACATTCTGGGCTGAGACTGATATTGATCCAATAGGATTAATGCTCTACCCTAGTTAACAAATTGTATAAATAAATAAATACAGGTGTAGAGTGCAGAATGGAGATATAAGATGGCCTATAACAGGACAGACTGAAGGTGTAAGATGGTCTTTATAGGTTCATAGGTTCATAGGTAGGTACTAGGCTATCGGCCCAAGGGTCTAAGTAAGCCTAGCCAACAAGGTTCCCTGGCATACGCCACCCAAGAAAGTTATTTTCCTGTGCCCCTGTCAAGCAGAGCCACAGAAGTAATCCCTGGGGTGTATTTCCTATTTCCCATCCACTCATCAAGATTTTTATTGAAGAGTGCTAATGAGGAACTTTGCTTGACACAGATGGGTAGCTTGTTCCTGAGTATGGGAAGTCTCTGGGACAGGAATCTATCTCTCCAGCATGTCCTGTTTATTGTGGTGACAAGTTTTAGGTTCCTAGAGCATGTAGCTTGGAGGGATTGGGATTTCTTTAGGTGTAGCATATCCAACAGCTCTGACATAGCTTTATATGTTAGGCAGAAATCACCTGGGAGTAGGCAATATGCTATGGAGTAAACCTGGAGTGTTTTGAGATGGTCAGTATAGGGCATCTGTTTGAGGCCAGTAGTCCTCTTTGTTAGGTACTTCTGTGGCCTTTCCAGCTGCTGCAGATGTCTTGTGAGGTACATTCCAAAAGGGACGTTGTACTCTATAATGGGTCTAATGAGTGCCGAGTAGAGAGGAACAATGACCTCTTTTTTCCTGGATGAGAACCCTTTTGTGACGAGGTGTGCTACGTAGAAGAATTTCCTGACTACTGTGGTGATGTAATTATCAAAGGAGAGACTACTGTCCACCTGGGTCTCAAGGTCTCTTATCACACATTCGGCATTAAGTAGACTGCCGCCTATGCGGTAGTTCATGGGTACAGAGTTTTTACCAAAGGGGATGACAATGTACTTTTTGGTATTGAGCTTGAGACCATGGCTCTGATACCAGGCATCTGTCTCAGTGAGGCCCTTCTGTAGGCTGTCCACATCATTTGGGGACTCGACTACTGCTCCTAATTTGCAGTCATCTGCAAACTTCATTAGCCAAAGGTCTTCTGTGTTAGCCTGTACTTCAGAGAAGTAGATACCAAACAGGAGAGGTCCCAGGACTGAACCCTGTGGTACTCCACTTATCACTGTTCTGAAGTGAGATTTGGAGTCTGCAACTTTTACAGTGTGAGTTCTGTCAGTGAGCCAGTTGGCAACCCATCTTGTGATGTAGGGATTTATACCTAGTTTAGTTTAGCAGGGCAAAATATTTGTATTTTGTTTTGCTGTAGTCAGTTGCACTGCACGGCTTGTCATAAAGTTGTAATGCTAAACTCCACAGTGCATCTCTATCATTACAATCACATCTCTTATTTAACATAGTTGCACCACAGATCATGCTATAGTCACCATATACATCACTGAGCAGCGAATACTGTCTTCATGAATGCTTGTCAATATCATTTATCTCAGTAAATTTCAACGAGGAATCCTTCACATCTACTATATAAGCAGCACTACTGTCTGCATGTTGATACAGCATAAAGCAAAATATGCCCATAGATGCTTGCAATAACTTTTTTTTTCAAAAACATTTTTATTTTGCTTTCATTATAAACATACACAAATGTACATATAACAAATTCAATAAAACAATAACAAAACTATTTACAGTATTTACATTCATCCATGATAAACAATTATTTTATCCATGAGAAGTTATCAGTATTTGTTCAAAAGGTTTTCCAATTTTTGCCATGCTATTTTTTATGACTAATGTTATGAGTTCTATAACAAATAGTTTGCAGTTCTTTTTTACAAACAACTTTTGCTAAATTAATAAAATCTTTAAACATCAAATCTTGTTTATTTTTCCAGTTCAAAGTAACACCTTTTCTGGCAATTGCAAGAACTGAGTAACTGAATCTGAGATTTAGGTATTACATTAGCTATAGGAGTATTGAATAGGATTAATGAGTTAGAAATATGACAGTTGTCAGACCATAAAGCATTTACAAAATATCTGAGGTCTTTCCAGTACTGAACAATAGTTCTACATTCAATGAACATGTGAACCCAGTTGGCCTCTAGTAATTCATCATATTTCCAACATTTACTTTCTCTATTCTTGAGTATAAGATTTATTTTATGTGGAGTGTAGAAACTTCTGTTCATAAATCTCCATGTATACAATCTCCAATATAATTAAGAAGAGGTACCATATGTAGATTTCAATAACAATTTTTTAGATTCATCAGATATTTGTTTTCCATTAATCTTTACATAGTAATTCCAAAAATCTGCGTCAAACTTTAGAGTGTCTTCTCTTAGTATCTTATAGATAGGTGAGATACTTAATTTTAGATAATCTGTCTTTTCAAGACACCTAATAAAAAGCTGGATCAAACTAGGTATAGATTCAGTCTCTAGGTTGATTATTAAATTATTGTAGTTTAGTTTAACAGACTCTTTCCATGTACTCTTTATACTGACAGCCAAATATTCTAATACATCATTCTCCCAATTAAACAGGCTATTCTCCCTTAGGTTTTTGTTGATCTTTTTGTTAATTAGTAATGTTTTGGATTTATTATGATTAAATTTAAACCCTGCAATTGTTTCAAACTTGCTTAAAGTATTTATAACATCATGCAAAGAACCATCAATATCACCCAACGTTAACAACATATCATCAGCAAATAATTGTATCTTGGGACAATAGTCCTTATTAATTGAAAGCCTTTTATATTTTGCTTGTTTCTGATGTGTGTAGCAACAGGTTCCATTGAAAGAGCAAACAATAATGGTGACAAAGGACAACCTTGTCTAGTTCCCTTGAGGATTTCTAGTGGTGAGGATAGACATGATCCAATTTTCATATAAGCTTGTGCCCCACTATAAATTTTCATTAATAAGTTGACAAAATCTGAGGAGAATTCAAAACCAATCAGGATTCTTTGTAGATAAGACCAACTAATAAAATCAAAAGCTTTTTCTATGTCTAGGCTGATAATAGTTGACCTTAACAAACTCTTGTGTTGTTATAATCATATTGTCAGATTTGCAACTGGCAAGCCCTGTAGAACACACCACTGCCTTAACCTAAAAAACCTTGGCTGGATAGAACTACCAAACCTTCTCCAGCTGAACCAACTCACAGAAGCATTTAAAATTCTCAAACAACCCGACAACACCCCTGCACTGAAAAATATAACAATTCCTTACACCAATCTAGGCTCTCTTCGCTCATCAAACAGGCTACTTGTCCAAACAATCAAAGCCTATAACTCAGGGGGTGATACTCTGTTTGCCAACGCCATTGGAAAAATATGGAACTCCCTCTCCTCCAGCCTTACTCTTACTACCTCCTTAGTCCAATTCAAGAAGAGTCTAAAACTCCATTTTAAGTCACATTGGCTTTGCCAATGCTCTAACCCAGATTAGCTCCTTTTCGTTAAACCAAGGTCATACTTTTCCTCTGGATTATCCAAGTTCAAAAACTTTAACCTTTTATTCTCAAATGATCTAACTCTATATTTCCTTGACTTATTTCTGACCATAAATAGAAGCCCTTAAATCTTTTCTAAATGGACAACTTAGGGAAGGGACCTGTAACCCCAAACAAGAACAATGAATAGAAACTAAACTCAAAATCTAAAATTTCCTTATTTTTAAGCTAGCATGTTTAAAAAATCTGTATGAGAACTTTCGTATTTTGTGGTTGCTATAGCTAGGTTGTTTTGTAGCAGACACTATAAACTCAAGGCGACAATGCTACTAAAAAAGAAAAACGGGTAGGAGCAGCAGACAGATGAATACTGAAACAAGTAATCGTTTACCGTTTATTAAAAGGTAATCTTTTAAGCGCTTTCGTCAGCGTAAAATAGCTGACTTCTTCAGAAGAAACAAACCATACTCTCAAAGTCGTGGAGTATTTAAAACCACATCAATTAACAATTAAACAATTAAAATAGTTGAACAATTAAAGTTGTTGAACAATTAAAATAACTGAAGTTACTGAACATCATTATCCGGTCTATTTAAAGAGACACTTTGCAAAGCAGAAAACTCACAAGCTGCAAAAGTGTTTATGAAAAAGAGTAATAATAAAGTAATAAGGAAAAATATGTATATATAATAAATAAACAAATCAAATCCAGTAAAAAAATATATATAAATAAAAAAATAATAAATATCATCTCCTTAAATAGGGAAATATGTTTATGTGTATATAAATCATTATGGTACCACCAAAAGAGTTATGTGTGTGCCTAATTGTTTTAAGTAGAGTTAAAACAAGTTAGTCATCGCCTGAGACTTTTCAACTTAAGTAAGCACGAAATTGAGCAAGTGTCATTAAGCCCTGGGTTACTGTATGCATTTAATCTTACTTGCCACATCAACTCTAATTCTTCCAGTTTGAGTGGCCTTGGTCCACCTCTACAATTACAGCTAACATGATCGATAATGATGAACTTGAATGTGTGGTCACTGTAAGTTGAAGTGTGTTTGGCTAGGGCATTTTCAAGCTTGAGTTTTTTAATAGCATATACGTGTTCGTATATACCTTTTAATAAACTGTAAACTATTACTTGTTTCAGTATTCATCTGTTTGCTGCTCCTACCTGTTTTTCTTTTTTAGATGTTTTGTAGCAGTATGTAAATTGATTTTTTCCTCTTATATGCTTTACTATATGTAACAATCTGTAATTGTGACTATGTTGGAGCTTTTCTCCCCAGGCCTCCACTGAAAATGGACATGTATCCAGTCGGACCATCCCGGTCAACAAATGTAAAATAAAATAAAATAAAATAATAAATAGTTGCTTTTTGTATTTGCATGCTATGGCTATTAATGATAGTAATTTAATAATGTTATCTTGCACTTTTTTATGAAGAATTAACCCTGTCTGATCATTATGTATTAGATTAGGTAATATTTTCTTTATCCTATTAGCTAATATTGTCATGAAAGTTTTATAATCAGTGTTTAGTAACAAAATTGGCCTATATGAATCACAAGATTTGGGGTCCTTACCTTCCCCCGTGCGGCGTATATATGGAGTAGTAGCGCCATATGCATTTTAATGAAGGCATGCAGCCACCACAGCCACGTGCATAGGAAACGTGCGCGAGTGCATGGGGTGTACCGAAGTTGTGGAGGGAGGCGTGTCAATGTCGGTTGTCGATGAGCAACCTAAACTGCTGAATAGTATAGTCCGCCTGCAGTAATACTCGCACCTATCAGTGTCCGTGGAGACTGAAACATATACAAAGCATGCAGGATAGTCCCTGCGAACAGAAAATGAAGAAGCAAACACAAATGCATGATAGGGAATAACAGGTCCCTACCCTTGAACAAATGACAGAAAAACTGCGTGCCCGTGGTCCAACGTAGTGTTTATAGTTATACCATGTGGAAGTGAAACATATCATATGTTAGGGTGCCGCCAGGAGGTACGTCCAGCCCAAGGGAGAGGGTCAGCAGCTGACCCATAATGTGAGGGAGAGCACAGAGATGTGCAGATGTGTCCATAACAAAATACACGAGGAGAAATGTAGATATATGTAGTGACTGTATGTCCGAATCATATCCCACAAGGGATGTAATAGTCACATACAAAAGGTATGTCTGTATCCCACATAACAAATGTGATAGAGAATAGAATGCACATGTAAACGAATCAGGAGCATAGAAACAGCTACAACAATAAGGACACATGTAGGCCGAAAGGAACAATATGACCCGTACCATCGACTAAGAATATCACCTGTCCCACTTTGCGAGCGACAGTACCGCTGCAGCCAGATGTGTCCTGACACATGCATGTAAACATGGCAAATGTGCAGAGATCATAGGACATAATTATCCCTCAGACGTCATGTAATAGTGGCATTAAACAGTTGTTCTCCACATGTATAAGACATAAATGTCATAACAAAAAGAATAAGCCACTGAAATGCTACAAGACTAAAGCTTAGATATAGGCAAGAGTTGTAAGTTCTATCTGCCGAACTGACCATGGGTATGTGTTGGCGTGGAAAATGTGTTGTGTCCACCGCAAATGTTACATTGTGGCCAACTGAAAAGGTGGAAACAGTACCGTAGACTGTGGGGAGGCATTGTCCACAACAGTCGGATATGTGGAAGGAATAGCATGGACATTGGAAAAGGTGCCATCCCCCCAATGAGCACAACAGGTCTGCAATTCCCGGGAGTCATCAGTAGAAGCCAAACTAGTATGTGACACAGCTGAACGGGTAGTACCCGTGTATACCAACTAAGTAACGAAAGTGAAGTATGGGCATGTACTTATGTGTGTGAGGTATAGCACGTGGGAAGCAAACATGGCAGGGTAGTCCACACAACCATAAAGGTACCCGACACCTGTAGGGCAGTCAATGTGCTACTCTGCCTGTGTCATGGCCCAACAACAAAAGTAGTGAGCTAGCGGATGTGAGTAATTTGCATGTGAGGGGTGGATGGGTAATGGTAAAACCCACAAAGGCGATACTGTGTCATATTCAGAAAAGGTGAACAAGAGGTATAGGAGGGGGCAGCGGGTGAAGTGGACATAAACACAAACACATGGAGAAACAGCTGCAAGACAAGCAGACAGTAGACACATGTAAAAAAAATACACAAAAGAAAAAAAGGGAATAAAAAGAAAAAACAGCCTAAAAAAAAACAAAAAAAAGGACCCCCAATTGGGTAGGCAAAAGGGAAAAAACAGAAAAATGGCCCAAAACCCCCAAACCCTAAGAAAAATTTAAAAAAAAAAAAAAAAAAAAAAAAAAAAAAAAAAAAAAAAAAAAAAAAAAAAAAAAAAAAAAAAAAAAAAAAAAAAAAAAAAAAAAAAAAAAAAAAAAAAAAAAAAAAAAAAAAAAAAAAAAAAAAAAAAAAAAAAAAAAAAAAAAAAAAAAAAAAAAAAAAAAAAAAAAAAAAAAAAAAAAAAAAAAAAAAAAAAAAAAAAAAAAAAAAAAAAAAAAAAAAAAAAAAAAAAAAAAAAAAAAAAAAAAAAAAAAAAAAAAAAAAAAAAAAAAAAAAAAAAAAAAAAAAAAAAAAAAAAAAAAAAAAAAAAAAAAAAAAAAAAAAAAAAAAAAAAAAAAAAAAAAAAAAAAAAAAAAAAAAAAAAAAAAAAAAAAAAAAAAAAAAAAAAAAAAAAAAAAAAAAAAAAAAAAAAAAAAAAAAAAAAAAAAAAAAAAAAAAAAAAAAAAAAAAAAAAAAAAAAAAAAAAAAAAAAAAAAAAAAAAAAAAAAAAAAAAAAAAAAAAAAAAAAAAAAAAAAAAAAAAAAAAAAAAAAAAAAAAAAAAAAAAAAAAAAAAAAAAAAAAAAAAAAAAAAAAAAAAAAAAAAAAAAAAAAAAAAAAAAAAAAAAAAAAAAAAAAAAAAAAAAAAAAAAAAAAAAAAAAAAAAAAAAAAAAAAAAAAAAAAAAAAAAAAAAAAAAAAAAAAAAAAAAAAAAAACCCCCCCCCCCCCCCCCCCCCCCCCCCCCCCCCCCCCCCCCCCCCCCCCCCCCCCCCCCCCCCCCCCCCCCCCCCCCCCCCCCCCCCCCCCCCCCCCCCCCCCCCCCCCCCCCCCCCCCCCCCCCCCCCCCCCCCTCCCCCCCCCCTCCCCCCCCCCCCCCCCCCCCCCCCCCCCCCCCCCCCCCCCCCCCCCCCCCCCCCCCCCGGCCCCCCCCCCCCCCCCCCCCCCCCCCCCCCCCCCCCCCCCCCCCCCCCCCCCCCCCCCCCCCCGCCCCCCCCCCCCCCCCCCCCCCCCCGCCCCCCCCCCCCCCCCCCCCCCCCCCCCCCCCCCCCCCCCCCCCCCCCCCCCCCCCCCCCACCCACCCCCACCGCCCCCCCCCCCCCCTCCCCCTCTCCCCCCCCCCCCCCCCCCCCCCCCCCCCCCCCCCCCCCCCCCCCCCCCCCCCTTTTCCCCTTTTCCCCCAAGAAAGTTGAAGGCCCCAGTTGTTCGGGCCAAAACCTTTTAACCCCTAAATTAAAAAAGGACAAAGGCATAAACTCGGTCAAATAGGGAAAACCCCCCCAGTTGTCCCAAAAAAACAAAAATATGAATAATTTTTCATACAGGATTCCTGAAGGGTACAGCTAACCTGAATGGCCCCAGATTTAAAGTTTAAAAATTGCCACTACTTTGAGGGTTTGAAAAGGTTGGGCCACCCAAATTTAAGGGAAAAAAGGGTGAAACACCGACGTACATTTAAAGGGGATGGAATAATAAAAAAATTGATAAATAAAAAGCAAAACCAAAGCAAATTAGGGGACACGCTGATATATTTTTCCAACAAAAAAAAAGCCCCGAGTTAAAATTTAAAAAATGGGGGCCATGGCAACCCAAAAATGGTGAAAAACCAAAGGGCAAAAAGTGAAAAAACCCTGATCCCAACCCATTGGGGCCGGGGAAATGCAGTAGGTTTAATTAAAAGCATATGTGCCCCATTAGAAAAAAAAGGATAGGGGAGGGTGAAAAACACAAAAATGGGGGTTTTCAAAAACGTATAGTGTAAAAAAATCCCAAAACAAAACAGGGAAGGGAAAAATGTAAATATGTACCCCATACCAAGGGGTGGGAGGGAATGTAAAAAAAACCAATTTTAAAGTCGTAAACATAAACAAGGAAGGGGTACTAGGGGTTTTGTTGGGAACGGGGTTAAAAAATCCTTGGGTGAGGTATTGTTGGGATTTGGGATAGAAACCATACCCCCCCAAAAGAAACCCCAATTTCAAAACCATTTGAAAATTTTGTAAAGGCCCCAATTTAAAATTCAGGGATAATCATGGGATGGAAGGGAAAAAATGTAACTTAATACTGGAAAGTAAAAAAGGAATCAGGCAAGACATGTAAAACCCCATTATAAAAAACCCGAAAAGTAAAAATTTGAAATCCCCCACCAAAAATACGAAATTTAATGGTGAAACCGAATAGAAAGCACCCAAAAACAAACCCCAAAGTTGGGGGAAAAGTTGCCGTAAATCCCAAAACCCCTTTTCTAAAAATGAAGGGCCAAAGGGCCCAAATTTTTTGGGGTTAGAAAGGAACTTTTAAAAATTACATGTACAGCTAGTCCCATAGGGTGGAAAAGTAAAGGAAAAAAATAGGAAAATGAAAAATGTAAAGTTTAAGACACAAATGTAAAAAGCATGCAAACCTTTTTTGGGGTAATAAAAAGAAAATGAAAACGGGGTCATAGTTACGCCCCTTTTAAGGAGGTGAGGGAAAGAAACGGGGAAATAAAAAGTTACATGAAGATAAAGGGTGGTAAACTGTTTCCTTGGGTTGAATCAATGGGCCCCAATAATTAACTGTCCCCTTTGTGTTGCCCCAAGGGTGGGGCAAAAGAAAAGGGCGAACCATACCCCCTGTAAGATTGCAGAAGGAAGGTTGCCCATATGTTTGGGGGCCTTAAAAGGGTTTCCCTTTTTTGAAATTTCCCTTGAGAACTGAAATATGAAATAAAAAAACATAAAAGTTTGAAAAATTTAAAAAATTTTTAATTTTATTATTTTAATTGTTGTAAAAAGCAAAAAAAAACCCCAAACAACCAAAGCGGGTTTGTAAGAAAAAATGTATTTTAAAAACAGCATTACGGAAGAAACGGGTAGAAAAAAAGGGACCCCTACTGTGAGGATGGCCCAAAAAATTTGAAAACAGTCTAATGAAACCCAAAAACTTCATAAAATGATTTTTAAACATCACACAGCCCAGCCCCCCAGACAAAACCCATCCCCACACCAAACCCCAAAAAAATGTAAGGTTTTTTGGGTGTGGAAATTTAAAATAAATAGGGGGCCAACACAAAAAAAAAACCCCCCAAAAATTGGGGGGGGAAAATGTTAATTTTCAAAAATACCCCATTGGATTAAAAGTAGAGTTTACAGAAACGCAGTTCCTAAAGGAAAAGGGGCGAAAATTTTAAAAATTTAAAAATTTTTTAAAATAAAACACAAAAAAACACAACAAACAACACACAATTCGGGGAAACCCCCAACAAACAACGCTTCAACGAAGCAAAAAAAAAACCAAAACAGGCAAACTTCTAGGTTGCGGGCACATCAAAGGAAAACCCCAGATATGGGTGGGCATTAAAAGATTATGGGGTGAACAACCAAAACAACCAACTTGGCAGGGCTAATGAAACCCTAATCCCATACACAAGCATGACAACAGAAGCACCAGTTACAAAAACACAGAAAGGTTTAGGTGGTGCACACCCCAAAAAACCAGCAATTTTTGTGGGAAACTTAAAAAGATAATGATCCCCAACCCCACAAAAACAAAACCACAACAAAAACAAAAAACATTGGCAGGGTGAATAAACACACCAAACCCCCTATACATCAGCAGCTTTAAAAGCAATTATCCAGCAGCCCCAAGGATCTTCTAGGAAAGCCAAAAAAAGGCAAAACAAGCGGAATCCGGGTGGGGAAGCAAAAAAACAAACACCCCAAAAAACCCAAACCACACAACCCACAAAACATTGGGGGGCGGGGGCAATAACCTTACCCAAAAGCATGGTTTCAGAATGCGCCCGAGATTAAAAACACACGCCCAAATTTTTCTTGGAAACACCCCAAAGGAAAGGGGTCACAGGTATATCTGTGGTGAAAAGTTTAAAAACAACCCCCCAAAAACCACACAACAAACAAAAACAAAAACACAAAACCCGGGGCAATAAACTTAATAATCCCCATACACCGGATCCATTTAAAAAGGTCCCAATTACTAAAACACATCCCACGGGTTCTTCTTGCAAATCCGAAAAACAGGGATTGGAGAAATCAAACTGCTTTCCCATGGAAAAGGGGATAAAACCGCATTGTCCCCAAACTACATTATGGACATAAAAAAATCAGCAAATGCCAAACAGTACATTCCAAAACATGTGATGACACCATCCTGAAATTAAAGGTGTTGCCTGGTGCCACCAGGGCAACAATGTCATCCCATGCCCTCACGAGGGACTCCCCCAGGGTACTGGCCATGGACACCCTGGTAAATAAAACCCTTGGTGGTGTGCCCTCTAAAAAAGGCTCTGGGATGCCCATTAGGGGGCAAATGTCTTGATAATGGGTGTAAAGAATCTCATTTGGGAAACTGGTCCACACACCCGCCAAACACTTTTCCACTACACAAAAATAGGGGCATGCCACACATTAGCTTTGCAAAGGTGCATGCAGAGGGAGTGTAAACAGAAGGGCACATACAGAAGGGAAGTGGGAAACTGTCCCAGCACAGGGTCACATGATATTTCCACACAGTGCCATCACAGCTGCACCGGGCAAAACCCGAAACACCCAGGACATGAGCTGTAAAGTATCCCCAGCAGGTGAGCATACACAGCCTTACAGTACCACCACCAGTGACACATACCCGGGGTGTAAGGGGTTACACCAGCTGTGCAGAGTAAATTAAAAATAAATTTATATTAATGTCCCAGATACATAACACAGCCAAGACATACCACGCCCACACAGCTTACCGCGTTGCTGTACACCAATGAACACTGTCGGATAAAAACAGTGTTGGTGGAGTGTGCAGGGACTGCACAACAAAAATACATACATACCTTTTTTACCTCAGCATAACATTAAAACCCACAGAAAAAGGGGGGTCCAGTCTGGAATCACAACACAGGGGATTAAAACACCCCCTTGTACGGGGCCCACACCAACAACCACACCATTTTTAGTTGTAAACACACATTCCAAACAAAAAATGATAAAACTGGCACGGGAAAAAGTGACACTGTCTGTCACAAAGCAGGCATTTGGCCGATGCCCCGTAAAAAGGCAAAACCCAACACACCCCCCCCACAACACCAACCAACAAACACATGAGGGAAGGGGACAACTTAACCACCGGAGAGGTCGGGGGGGCCACAGTTTTAAAAACCCACCATATCCATTCAAAAGCCATGGGGTTTTCAGCTCACAAAAAACACACTCAACCAACAACACACACCAACACCAAAACCTCCCCGTGTGCATAACCACATTTGCCAGATAAGGTTGGTACACATAATGCAAAAATACCCCCTGATGTCATCAAACGTTCAAGGGCATTTTCATTCCCACACTGCCAAAAATTTGTGTGCCAAGATGCCAATTGGGAATATGTCCCATTTTTACAAAACCCTGTACCCCTTTTGAATCCAATCCCATGGGGGAACTGCCCCGGTGTTGCATCACACCCTTCCAATAGTGGGTCACCACAGGTTGTTTGTTTTGTGCTTGGTGTGAGTGATCAATATAAGGAGTGTCACAACCCCGTGGTGCTAACCCGTAATTATGCAGTGCATATGTTGATGCCAAGGTCCCAGTACTGGCTATGTGCATGTTCCTTCTCTGTGAAAACCCGTGGGTGCATAGTACTGTGGGGGATGCCCAATAGGCAAGGGTCCCCACCTGCCCCTATGGGGTGTGCTTTAAGTGGTGTCCCCCCGTGAATGGGCCATGTTCCCCTGTTACAGGGTCCTACTGCTGAAAGTGTGGCCCCCAGCTACCAAGTGACACCTAAATCATCATTGGCCAGCCCGTGTGTACAACCCTGCACCATGTCACCATACCTGTAATGTGTCCTGCTATGTATGTCATCTCTGTCCAGTGTAGCCTGTGGCACTGACCACGGTCAGGTGCAGTATATGGGACATCTGTGTCATGTTGGTTTTTAAAGTCAGGTTGAGGGTACATGTAGCATGCTGATATTGCCAAGCCTGTGGAATCCACATTTAAAATGGGGACTGCAAACACTGCTACCTGTAGGCACATGCAAGTACACCATAGGAGGGAACCAGGGTATCAAACCAACATGGTGCTGATGTAACAGACACATACCTGAACACATCACAATGCATGCTGCACCTGCACTACATGGTATGACTGCATGTCAGTACACAACCTATGTCACATACACTCTCGTATTCACACACAACCACTGCAACATACACATCCCTCACTATGCATACTCACGTAATATTACATACCCCTCTCACTATTCTGTTCATCCTGTGCATCAGAATATTTGTGCATAACCCTGCCCCAATGGTGTGGATGACAGAGATGCGCCACAGGCTTGATCATATGCACAGGGTGATATGTTTGCCGGGGGCATAGGCTGCACCAATGGATAACATCATGTGTGTTTTAAGGGGCCCGGTGAGTTGATTGGACATGTCTGTTCAGAATGCATGTGGATGTTGTGGAGCCCTACAGTTGTGTTTGCTTGGGGTTTTTACACAGTTCTGCCATTTGTGAGGCCTACGGGGTATAATTGACACCCCCAGATTGTACAGACCAGGTTGTACAGCTCACTGTGCCCTCCAGGCCCTGACCTGTGCCTGCCTGGGGTTCCCGGGCACTACCAGGTGGAGGTACAGAGTGGCTACTGTCCGACACATGTCCGCTGGAACCGTGCCCCCCTGGAAGCCCAGGGCCATCCACATGGCCTGCTGTGTCCTGGTGTTGACAGCGCAGCACCAGCTGCACTGCTACTGGGCACTATGGGGGGGCATGTGAGGGGGCCCGCCACGTGACCTACACTAGGTGGTGTTGCTGGCCTACATCCATGTGGCCTCCCCACCCCTACCAGATGTTCCAGCACAGACAGCTCCCCCGGTTGATGCCTGGGTCAAGGATTCCAACCATTTCCCCCAATCGCCTATCCAGAACATCAGCAATCTGCTGTTGAGCATTTGCCAATGCCTGGATGTTGTCATTTAGGGTATGGATAGCAGCCCTCTGCAGCCTCTGCCCTTTTTGTTCTGCCATTCAGCACGTGCCTGTCCCGCCATTACAGTCTGGAACATGCATCTGGTGATACCAGCTGCTCCCTCTGTCCTGCAGGTGCATGTCTGCCAGGGTCCTCCCAGCACAGCCACATGCCTGTGTGGCACATCTGCAGTCATTACACTGACACCATGGTGTGTAGACACACCTTCTGTAGCCACCACATTCCTGTTCCAGCTAACAGGCTGACTGTCCTTCCTCTATGGCCACTGGTGATGCATGTGTTCAGCAGAACTGTGTGGGGAAGAGGGGACATAGCTGGGATGGTAACCATTGGCACACATTCTCCCCCTGACAACCCTGCCTGTACCTCTTGCATATATTCATCACCGCTTGTATCTGTGGGGACACTAACATCAGATGGCCCGCAGGGGGGAAACCTACATCACCTGTGAATGCAAAGAAATACTGTAAAGTACAAAAAGACACAACACACACACACACACACACACACACACACAAACAAAAACACACACACAAAACAACACACAAAACAACACACACAGACACAGATACACACACACACACACACACACACACACACACACACACACACACACACACACACACACAAAACACACACACACACGCACACACACACACACACCATGCATGTGATTTGTAAATGGCATGCAGCATGCCGGGATACAGCAGAGGGCATGCAGCTCAGACATTAATAGTGTTAGTAACATACCTCCCTGGGGTGCACACTTCAGCCAGCAGGTGTCATATCACTAACCATGCAGTTCACACAATCATGGTAGTATGCATGCACCCCCTGATACACCCTGTGGCCCAGAACGGGAAACAGTACACAGGTAGTGATCTTGACATGTAATCTGCTGACATGTGCATTAACATGCATACATGTCTGACACAATGGCGTCCTGACACATGTACAGCATCATAATGGGCTTCACATTGCAGTGTTGTGTGTATGCCCTACAGATAGAATACATGTTTAGCAAGTGTGCATGAGCATGGGAGGGTAGTGTGAGCCTATACAGCTATACAGTGTGAAGTACAGACACTGTGCCATTGCATGGCATCATGAGGCATCTTTTTTGGGTGCATAATATGTACACATTGCATAGCCATAACTGCAACACAGTCTGATGTTCAACAGATCGATATGGTAGACTTCAGTGACACCTCCAGTAGCTGTGCACAGGCTTTTAGGATGTCCAGTTTACCACACCAACTGTATAATCGGTCAACAAAGGCTATAATTGGACCATGTGTGGGGGCAACAGGGTGTATACACATCCCATGTACGGGGGCTACATGTTTTCCATCCCCATGGCCATGTGTGAATGTTTTGGGCCCAAAATGTGGGGATGGCCATCTATCTCACATGTCTGTGTGTCCCATATGACATACACCCATAGATGTCAGATATGTCACAATCCACAGGGCTATGCAGACAAGGGTTGTATGTTTGGTATGTGGGGTATGGTCGGATAGTGTGACAATATTGCAGACAGAACACTACATGTCTGGGACATGTCAGGTGGCACATCACAAGGGGCACCCAATGCAGGGCATATGACACAATGGTGACACCTGTGGGCTCCCCATATCACAGCTCACTGTGGGTACTGTGTCGACCACATGTTGTTCCAATGCATACTACATATGCCTCCATTGTAGAACACCTCCACCTTGTATGCACAGCTGCCCACACATGTCAATGACAAGTACTGTGGTTTCAAGTCGGTGTATCATTTTTTGTATATATTGCACATGGGGGGTGTGTGAATGATGGGTGATGCACCTGCATATCTGACTGGAACAAACATCAGGTGTGCAAGTGTTAACTGGCCACATGGCAAATAGATCTACACTGTAACATGCCTGATACTGATGACAGTCTCACCTGAAAGGACTCTGTCGGCACGCCAGAGGTACCTGTATGGGGGTGACACAGCAGTATGAACATTATCCATGACTGTATGACAGCCACAGGTTGCAAAACACATTCACCTGTGTAATAGCATATAGTATGCACATGGGGCATACACGACATACTGTAGTATGCAGCATGTTTTCCACATACCTTGCATATGTTGTTACTTTACATAATGTACAGTGACACATGCAACTAAATGGGATATAATAGCCATATGTGCAGTACTGACTTACCAGGCAACTCCAGGCTCATTGGTTGGGAGACACCCACCTCCACGATGGCAGCTAGTGTTTGTGGATGCTTTTCCCCTGGGTGTCCCCAGACTGGCCAGTAGCCCCCGGTGTGGGGAGGGGGGGCTGGGTTGGTGGCCCACCACCTGTTCCGCCTTGTTCCCTGGCGATTGCAGGGGCCCCTGTTTTGCTTTATAAGTCCTGCAGTGTCTCCCACCTGCTGGTAGGTGGGGTTATGGCCCCCCAATTCACCCCCCCAGATCCTGCCACAGGTCATCCCCTGCTGGGCATGCTGTGGCACATGGCTGAACAACAAGTCATAGTTGTCATGGAGCTGTGGGATGAGGACATCATCCTCCTGGCGGCTGTATGCGGGGGGGTGTAGGGCATTATCTGTAAGACATAATGATGGTGACAGGTCACAGTTTCAGAGATGTACAGAGATACTGCTGCACATACATTTCTATGACATCTACTACATCTGCACAGTTATCTTTGCAAAATCATGACACTGCCCGACTGCGTGTTTGTGTCACAAAATGTCACACCCTTATGCATTGGATATCAGCACCATATATGTGTGTCACCTCATTAAAGTGTTCATACTCCATGTAAATGCTGTCTTGCTGTGGGCATGTCTATTTGCCTGCACTTGTGTTCTTACCTATCTGCACATGCCTGGATGTGTCCACGGTAATGCTGTTGACCTGGATGCTGTGTATATGTCACATATCAACACAGACACAGCCGTAATGGACTTGAGCAGTGACAATGCACACATACCATGGACACCTGCATGTGTTTTTGCCATATACATCTACACAGCACTGTACAACTGTTCAACATCCTGCCACGGATCGCCTGTATTGCACATGTGATAGACATGGGACAAGGGAAAAATTCAGGATGGTTATCAACCATAGCATGGGGCATGGTTTCCAAGCTGTAACAGACAGCCATTATGCCCCCCGGGGCATCAGTGCCACATTACTGATCCAGTCAGTTGATAGTACATCTACCATGGCCATCACACCATGTATGACTGGGATGACATGTGCAGCTTTGATGGACAGGGTTGCATGGTATGGCGGGGAAAAAGGCACAGGGATCTGTCCAGCCTGTGGGATCGTAGTATAAGGATGGTGGCTGTCCATGACAGATGTCTTATAGATCAGGATATGGACATGTAGCATGTCCATCATCATGGTGTAGCAAATCTCTTTCTGCAAGGTAGACAGCATGCTGCATAGTGGAGGTGAGGATTGTGAAGGCTGGTATCCCACATCCATGCATAGCCTTTACCCCTTTAAGGTCGTATCTGATCCAATATTCGTCACCACACTGCTGTATATCCCTGTCCAAACTCCGTGCTCATGGATGGCACCCTGACATGACATGGGTACCTCAATGACTACCTAAGGGGCCTGGGGAATCACCGTGGGGGGCACTGCACAGCACCATCCCTTACACAGTGTCCATAATGTTGACCACAGCCTAGGGTAGTTTATGGGTACAGGGATGTTCACCTAGCGGGGACAATGCTGGTATCATCCATCAGACTGTGCACATATGTCACACCCACCCACACAGCCCATTCTGCATGTTGTTCACAACACTGACACAGCTATACCGATAGGTCATGGCCATTCACAGCCTTACATACACAGATGCCTAACATTTGTCTGTGTGGTATGGGCTACAATGAGGGTGGGGTACAACACATTAACCCTGTTCTACTGTAGCTGGCACTGGTGTGATGTGCACATGTCACTCTTGCACCTTTTTTAGTTGTGAGTCTGTCAACAGGAGGCCACTGGTGGAACACTCCTGTGACATACAGAGGTATTTGTAATCAAACATCCGTGCTGTTTTTACATCTGTACTGCTAACATCTACAGTGATAATGGTTCATGGACATGCACACCATACTCCCGGGTTATAGTGGTGCCACCCAAAATGACTGTCATCACCACTTGTGGGTTGATATTATCCAACACCCTATCTGTATTGTATGGTCATGCTAGGCACTTGTTCAGAACTTGTGAGAATGTCATGAGCTACTGATTAGTATAGCACCCATTCCACACCATTTCCCACAGGTACACCCGTCCTACACTTCCCAGCTTGCTTATGGTACAACAGCTGTTGTACACTAAACATATCCTGTGGGGGAAAAAGGCATGTCCAACTGTCACAGTGCTACTGCCTGTCTATATGAGGGATATGTCAAAAGTGGCAATAGAGCAATTGTCTCATGTACACATTCAATGCTCACCTCCCAACAACACACTACAGCCTGTGGGGATGCACTTCTGCAGCCGTGCTGGGGGATAGCCCCAAGTGTACCTCATTAAAATCCTCATTTGGGGTCTAAAGGTGCATGTTCCTCAAGGTTCCACAAATTTCACACATTCATTGTTGGAAATTGTTTACCTGCTAGCCATGGCTAAAAATAACATAAACAAAATATCTTTTTTACATAAAACCCCTATTTTAGCCAATTTGCCCTTCCAAAATTTTTAATTTAATGAGGGGGGCTAATGTTCCTCATTTTGGGGACAGGAGGTGACAGCTATGGCTGGGGGTAATGCTGTCACCAACCCTGACTGCACCTGACAGTCATTTGGGGATGTGTAACATTCCCAAAACACCCCACCCCTCACATAGTCTCACATGATCTACACCACTGGCCCCCTACGAGGACAACTTGTGCAGTGTCTCCATACTCAGTGTAGGCACCAGAGGTAGCCCCATCATGGGACAACATCACCAAATAGCCCACAGACTCATGTGTGCCCATCACATACAGCCAATGGGGGTTATAACATTCACAACACACCAGTCAAAGGGGACTCTGTAGGGGGTCACACTGCAGTTCCACACAGCAGGCTACACAAGGATTAAACACATCTTGCTGTGGGTAACTGCTTCTGCAACATAACCTATGCACCCATGCCACACCTCACCAGGTGTATGTCATTCTCCATGTTAGTGTGACTGCCCTGTGATGCCCTTCACAGACTACTGTGCAGGGACATGCAATAGCTCACCAGTCTTATAGCCCTGAGGGTGTGGGCCCCCTGGGGAGCATTTTGCATTCATCCGGACCGATACCACTGTACAAGACTTTTCACTTGTTTCCCATGCTCCTATTGTCATTCCACAGGCATCTGGTATCTGTCCACTGACCTGGTCAAACACAATGCTGTGGCACAGATGACTTGCACCTGTCATGGGGTACAGCTCACAAAAGGGTCTTGCTGCCCATACTGCCTGCACAGTTTCCAATAACTGTCACCGGGCAGAATGGAACGCATGGGGGCATGTGACACAATGCTTGCATCTTCCTCTTTTGGCAGGCAAGGCCCCCTTATAATGCACCACTCAAACATCTCTGCAGTGACTGGGACCTGCCTCTAGGCTCTGCAGAGCACACCCCAAAGACAGGTTATAGACAGACCATACCTTTCAGGCACATACCTGGACCCGGCCCCCCACAGCTGAGGGGTTCCCATATCCCACTATGTTGTGCACACATCCTTTAGTTACTTAGCACAATGCATCAGAGGTGCTCCACAAATAACTGTGTCCCGGGGCCCCTATACACATTGTAACAAGCTACAGAGTCAACATCATACCCCACGGGTTTAAAATACCATTTGTTGGTATATTGGACAGTGGGCCTCAGACAGCTACTACTGATGTGTGACCAACCCCCCACTTAACTGGGGTAGCCACCATGTACCGACACATCCATGAGTCAACCCCGCTGGATCAACCCCTACACACCACCTCCAAGACCTACATTAACCTTGACATGAACACTACCACCATGTGACTGGTGTTACACACCTGGGGTTATCCCTCATTGGTGGATTAACATATGCTAATCAACCTTGTTAGCCCATCCCACCACACCCATCACAGCATACACAGTACATGAGTACTACCCCACAACTGCTGACAGCGGGTTAACATGACACCCGTGCAGATGGACAATGCACATACAAATGCTGACATACCCCAGTGCACTTCATTAGCATGTACACAACTGCATGGATCATGCTATTCCACACAGAGCCATGATGGAAACCCGATAAAAACGCCACTCTGGTGGTCATGTTCCATGGACATATGATGTACAACAACAGGTGTAGGCTGTTGCACAGTGGTGTACATTCCCAGGTGGGGTGGCTCACTGGTCAGCCTGGTAGGGCCACAGGGTCCCTCATCACATACTCCAAGACTAGCTACGTAAACATGACTGCCACATTCGGGGGGTACCACCAGGCATTATTGGGTGGTATGGCAACACCCACATCTGCTGTCACATACAACAGTCACTCAGGAACATTACAGACCCAGGTGATGTTGGCAACATGCTGGAGGATGGATTCAATGCTAACATTACACCCCCTCACTCACTACAGGGCCACAATCCATACATGAACATTGTGGTGTCCCTGTGGTCACACCTACACAGTACTGACCTGCACTCTTTTTCCTGGGACACTGGCCCCATGTCACCTTCCAAGCTGTGATGTCCACCAACCTCTGAATGACATGTCTCCCCACTAGGCCACCATATTCAGTAATAGCCTTGTTTCAGACATTGTAGCCCCTGAATGGCACACAGCAGCATTTATCACACTACACACAGGTGGCACCACAATGCAAATGGGACTATAGTCCTACACACCACTGGGCTGTTCTGCATGGCTATGGGGCACATCATCAAAGGGGGGCCCTTCACAGAGACATTGTTGGGCTCCTTTGCTGCCACCCGGTTGGGCTTGTTAGGGCCAGAGCATCCCCCCAAAATGGTGGACTCCTTTCATACAGTTAGCAGGGCAGTTGCTGATGGTACTGGAGTCCACACATCCTACATTGTCCTCTCATTACCTTTCAGCACGATTCTCCATTCTGGTATTGACAACATACACATCCACCTGCAAATCCCCCATGTCTCAGGATGTTATGCAATGTGGCTCATGGACAGGAAAAACAGTGAGGCCAGCATACCATAGTACCCACTACATGTCAGGTACATTTGGCATACCACAGTCCTCAGTCATAGGGCCCCCCATGTTCAGTATATGCTTCCCTGTGGACAGGCTAGCACAGGGGGCTTTCCCCTAGCTTTCAAACCCCCGCATACAAAGCCCCTGATTGCTCCACCAGCTGATACTGACTCCATCCATATGGGTGCTGTGACAGATACATGATATGACTATCATGGCATCAAGCTGCATGACACAAGGTGCATGAACATCACCTTTGCATTACACCATTCACCCACTGACTATCACATGGGTGGTAGTCCCTACATACATATCACATTGTACATGTTTGCAGTAAAAATATGTCCACCCCCTCCTGTGGTTAACCCCCCTGTGGCTGGATATCCTTCATGGCCACACCTATCTGTACTGGGTGTGTAGCTGGTACATAGGCACCCATTGTACCTCTGAACTCAAGACATCTACACACATTCAAGGGACACCACCCCATTTAGGGTGTACCTTACACAACAGCTACAGCTTTACATACCACAACATTAACACCATGGTTTAGAGCTCCACAGTTTAAACGGCTGCACTAGGACACCACATCTGTACACATTTGCATACTACATACTCAGGGTGACCTCTGCTGATCAGACAGGGCCCATGTCCACAACATTATTTAAAGGATATACTCCTCATACGACATAAGCAAAACCACTGTGAGCAACATGCTCATGGATATGTGCCCCAGCCACAATGAGTGGGATGTGCTTGAGGGTTACATTCCCAAACCGACACTCACCATGCTTTGGAACATAAGTCCTATGTACATCACGCAGGGACACTCAGTAGCACTGTTCATGTGATACCTCCCCTTTGGGGGTTGGGAGACACATGTAGGCCTGGGATCACTGCAGTGGCTGTACTGTGCAGAGGTGCAGGTGAAAATGGCTCTGCTGTTCACAGGACACTACCCCAAAAGGTGCCACTAGTGTGAACACTGTAGGGGCTTACACATGGACTTGCCAGACTGCATAGTACCCACTATGCACCTGTGAAGCTATTACATGTCCTTTGTGCATGGTTACTTGGTAGCCCTTCCATTTAGATTAGCTATCATGCTTTTCAATGTCCCATGCCTACAAGCCATATGTATCCTGTTATTGTACATGCCAATAGCGATACCTGTGGTATGCATGATATGCCTGTTATGCTGTGTAGAATATCTGTCATATCTACCTACAATACTATACATTACACACATTTCACATAGTATCCCATAATGAAAGCATACTTGCACAGCGGGGCCACCTTAGATATGTCATTAACGTTATATGCCCATAAAATGCGTGCTGTGACAGTATATCAACATATACTATCCCCTGGGCGCCTTGTTGGACATACCCACCACTGAGGCGGGGTTTTATGGAATTGTTCTGCCCCCCATGTAGCATCCCTTGTGGTGTCTGTGCTGTGTACCTTTTGTCCCACTGCTGGGCCCGTTTTTAAAAGTTAGTATGCTCAGCAAGACATCACTACATAAATACCTTTCCCCCCTTTATGCATTGCGGACACGTTTAATTAATGCAAACCAGGCTATACATACAGTAAAACTAATTAATACAGATCATGCTATACATAACCTTACATATGGTGTTCTACATACCTTGTTATCATTCGTTTTTTTCTATTTTTCACAGTGTTTCAACTGGTATTCTATGAGCATACGGTTTGAATGTCTGGCAAGTCATCCTTATATCGTCGATACCTGTAACATGTGGGTTCATCCCGCCAATTGGTGTTCCTGGTGACTAATTACTTGCATATCAGCTGTAGCTCTATTCAAATTCGGGGAACAGTGGGGTATAATTGAATTCTCCACTTGGGGCCCATTTGCCCTACCCGGGAGGCGGTCTGTATTGTGTTTTGTTATGTGTAATTGCAACTGCTATGCATGGAGACAAGTATACTTTGGATTCATGTCCCCCATGGATTGTGTGACAGCTAGAGTATGTGGTTCAACATGTGGGTGTACCTGTCATCCCAAGCCCGATAAAGTATTGCAAACAAAACCTGTAACATGGCTGTTTGTTCCATTATACAACCCCGCAATTTTGCATGGCCCTTTTAATTTGTCTCTCACACGGTATGTTGAGGGTTCTGCAGATGTAATTGACTGACTGGATGTTTGTGTTGCTATTACAGTCTGTATTGCTTTAGTTTCTAGTGTGGGGATGTGGGGGGTATAAAATACAGGTTTGTGGGCCTTGCATTTCTACATAATCCATATATTTTGTGGGCCCCCCCTAATTAGAGAGCTAACAGTTAGTAGACTTATGTTATGGGATTGTTTGGGCCTTGTTAATTGGTTTCTATATTTCTGCAGGTGAGCTTGCTACTTGTATACCTCGAATTGCAGCGATATATCAAGGGATATTTTAAGTGACAGCTATCCCTTGTATTTCTGTCCCAGATATTTGCAGTCATTGGGTTGTGTTGGTAAAGAGCCTGTTTGCCATGGGTTGCCACCTTTTCATATGGTCATTGTTGGACACTTGGGACACACAGCGGTGTTTACAGGCCAACATAGCCAGGTCAGTACACAGGTTAGCACATACTTTTATCCTCAAACATACCTATTGTTGTGGGACTTTGGCTACTTATCATATTGCATGTAACATTTAGTTTCTTACATACAGGCATAACTATTAAATCGACTATTACATTATATATGGGACATATTATGTCCTACCATCTCGGACATTTGCCCTTTGTACTGTTTTATGTCAGGACACACCTGCCCAGGGTGGGGCTGTCCCTCCTACTGTGGGACAGGTGGTAACCATATGCCTCTAGCTATACCCACACCTACCTACTGATCTGCCTCTGACTTGGCACTAACAAACACATGTTGCACACACACACATTACAGTCCCCAGATGCCCCGGCACCCTCAAAAACAAATTCACAGACACGGCACTCACAGTTGAACACAGTACCTTGGACCCAAAACCGGGAGCAGTGACTAATGTCCCTTCATATCATCATACTATTACCGGCTGTACTGTTCGGTACTGTGTTCTATGGTCTTTCAGCCTCGTGGTTACGCATTGGGATGTTACACATTCCAATTTGGGGGTATCCTATTTATTTGTACCTCCAAGGTGTTATGAATGTTTGAACTATCTATTATATTTGCAGATATCGCTGAATCCATCTATATCAACATATATCACTCTATTGCCCTTTCTATCTGTATTATATATATGCATATGTGTACAAAAAAAAAAAATATATATATATATTATATATATATATTATATATATATATATATATATATATATATATATATATATATATATATCTGGTGGGGGCGACAGGCCACCACCAAATGCTGTAAGGCTCATTACTGTTCAGGTGTTGGCATTCCTGTTCCCTGCGTTGTGTTTCTGTTTGGGGCTGCCTTTTAATCCCTTGGGGCCCCTATACTTACAATTTACGGGGTCATTTTGTGTGCCCTCCTTTTACGTGTGGCAGGTGGAGAGGTGCAGTCCGGGGCCCCAAAATGTCAGAGTATGTGCTTTTTCCCTCTTTGCCCCCAATTTGGGCATATTGGGCCCCCTCTGCCACTGGGGGGGCCATGTGATGGGCTGAATCCCCCGTCCTGTAAGGCCTTTCAATTGGGTGGGCTTAGGGCCCACCATTTTGCCCTGCTGCAGCTGCTTGGGGGATCTTTATGTAGTGGGCCTACATGGAATGGGGGTGCCCGGGGGTACTGCAAACTCCACCAGATGTATCCAAGGGAAGTGATTTGCTCCCAACCCCTTTGAGATTCTGGTTTGGCTGGTAATGGCTTTTTTGATGGGGGTGTTGATTTTTTTATGGGAGTCATATACCCCCAGTTGGCTAAAGTCCTGTGGGATTCCCCTACAAATACCTGTCACTGGAGGTCCTTGGTCTGGTCTTCCCGGGCGCCAGCCCACATCCTGAAATGCCCTGGGCATTTACAACCTCAGTTATGGAGTGGAATCCCTTGGTTTAACCCCCTCTCCGGGTGGGTTTTTTGTTGGGCATCATCCCCCAACCCCGGGGAGTTCCACAGGTGGAATCCATATTGCGGCCAACTCCTTAGTTGGGGTTACCTATTGGCATGTGGTAACATGGCTCCAAACTGGTGTGACCCTGGGTGTATGTGTGAGTACCCCCATACTCCCGTTGGTTTGAAATACCTGTGGCCTTTGGGGTTAAATACCTTTGGCCCCGGGTGGGTTCCCCTTGTTTTTCTTTCTGGGGGCACCTCCATTTTCTGGATGTCCCCGCCCCCCTTAAATTTACTTTCCGGCTGTGCCCCCTTGGTTATTGGTCTGCACTCTTCTTCCGGGGCCCGCGGGGGTCGGCTCATCCTCCACAAACCTCCCTCCTCTTGAATCCAATGGGGCCCCCCAACTGTCATTTTAAAATTCCGGTGTTTCACCCTTTGGTGATGTTTGGGGTCCATTGTTATCTTTCACATTTTCTTTTCTTGAACCCCTGTGTCATGGGTGTGTATGGTATACGGGTTTTATTTTTTACCGGAACTCTTTTGGGCCTTTTGGGGTTAATTACATTTTCCTTTCCTCACCTTCCTTTACTTTCTGCATGGCACCTCCCTTTTCTGGCTGCATTGCACCTCTTTATTTGTACTTTCCCGGCCTGGGTTTTCTTATGGTCACTCCGGTCTGCTTCGGGTTTTTTGCTCTGCTGGCAGGCTCCCATCTTTGCAACCAAACCTCCCCTTTCTTTGTTCCAAAGCCTCCCATTGTTTTGCAGGTTTCTGCAACAACTTGTCAGCTGCCCATTGGGCCCTGGGTTGTTGGGTTATTGCTCATTAGTTTTATACTTGTTTCCTTTTTTTCTTTGCCTTCCCGTTTTGCATTGCATGGGAATTACTTTTGGGGCCTTTTCATCCCCTAAAATGCGTTTTGGGACCCTTGTGCTCCACTCACTATACCTTCCTCCCCCCTGTCCTGCACTTTGTTAGCAAAAAGGGCCCGATTTCATTGCTCCTGTGCACTGAGGTGGGACACCCTCTGCTATGCATTATCCCCTAGCCATCCTCGGTGATCCGGGGCCCTATGGAAATTATGGGGGACATTTGTTCATATTTTTGCCTCATTTATATTATACAATTATAGTTCCCAAAACATCCAGGCCCCAGCAACCCTTGCCCTTTTGTGGTTTATTAATTGTTATTATGCTGAAACCTATTTTATTCTTGGATTTTATACATTTTTATATTATTTCTTTATGTTACATTCCAAATGCCCTGCTTTCTGCCTACTTAATACATTAAAGTTGTTTTTATTTTTGATCTTTCTTATGATTGGCTGTGTATTTTTCCCCTTGGCATATGTTAACTAAAAATTTGGCCCCTTATATCCATGTTCTGTTTGGGAAAATGTAAACCTGTTTTTTTTCTTTCCTGGGTTTGCACCATTATGAATCATATATGCCTTCATTTTATTACATGACATGGGGGGGGGTTCATACCTAAGCCGGGGCGGTTTTGGCTACCGGTGTGGTAATTATGACTGAAGCTAAACCATATTTGGATTTTATTATCTTTGCAAAACTTATAAAGGGGGTTTTTTTAAAATAATAAAGAATAGAAATTTTCTTAACCATATAAAAGGTCATCTTTTTTTATTTAATTCGGAAAAATTTTAAAGTTAGGAAAATTACCAGTCCTGGAGTTTTTTTTTAATTTTTTTTGCCTTTCAACTTTTGTGTTATTTATTTAAAATTTTTTTTATTCTTGAACCTTTAAAAGATTTTTCTTGAGTAAAAGTTTTTACAACCCTTTTCCCCAAAAATTTGTTTATTTTTAACTTTTAGGTTTTTGAAAAATTCTAATTCTTTGTTAAATGTTCAACAACCTCCATATTTAAATTATAAGATTTTGTTGTTTTTTTTTGGATCTTAGTTTTTTAAATGAGTTTGGGATTTGGGGATAAATTTTTTAAATTTTCCTTCAGGGTACCTTTGGTTACAATTCAAAAATTTAAATTATAATTCCATGGCATTTTTTAGGTTTTTCTCTTTTTCTTGACTTGTTAAGTTAAAAGTTCTTTGTTTTTTTTAAAAAGATTTTATTTCCCTTATAAATTTAAGGGCATAGTAAGTTTACATTCACATTATTTTGTAAAACATGTCTGTTTCTTTCAAATTTTAAATTTTTTAAAGTTTGAAAAGAAATTGAAACAAAACTTTGTGAAAAGTAAATTTATACATTATGGTCTGGAACAAAAACCTTATGATACATACTTATTTTTGAGTAATTATCATTTGAACAAAGACCTTTTATGTTGTTTGGTACCAAAATTTGTTGAGTATGATGGAAAATGCCCAAAACCATATACCAATTCATCTGGTTTTTAAAATATTTTAAATTCTGGGAAGGTTAATAGTACTGGCTATCCCGGGCCAAAAAGCCTAGCCAAAAGGTTTTTGGCTTAGCCCCCCAAAAAAGGGATTTTTTTTGCACCCTTCCGAAGTATCCCTGGGTATTTCCATTTCCCTCCACTTATTAGTTTTTCTTAAGCGCAATGAGGAACTTTTACTAGATTCTTGAATTAGAAGTTTGGGCAGGGAAACATTTAGATTTGTTTTTGTGGTGAAATTTTGGGTCCCAGCCATGAGCTTAGGGGTTATTTTTTTTTTTTTTTTTTTTTTTTTTTTTTTTTTTTTTTTTTTTTTTTTTTTTTTTTTTTTTTTTTTTTTTTTTTTTTTTTTTTTTTTTTTTTTTTTTTTTTTTTTTTTTTTTTTTTTTTTTTTTTTTTTTTTTTTTTTTTTTTTTTTTTTTTTTTTTTTTTTTTTTTTTTTTTTTTTTTTTTTTTTTTTTTTTTTTTTTTTTTTTTTTTTTTTTTTTTTTTTTTTGTTTTTTTTTTTTTTTTTTTTTTTTTTTTTTTTTTTTTTTTTTTTTTTTTTTTTTTTTTTTTTTTTTGTTGAGGGGGGGGGGGGGGGGGGGGGGGGGGGGGGGGGGGGGGGGGGGGGGGGGGGGGGGGGGGGGGGGGGGGGGGGGGGGGGGGGGGGGGGGGGGGGGGGGGGGGGGGGGGGGGGGGGGGGGGGGGGGGGGGGGGGGGGGGGGGGGGGGGGGGGGGGGGGGGGGGGGGGGGGGGGGGGGGGGGGGGGGGGGGGGGGGGGGGGGGGGGGGGGGGGGGGGGGGGGGGGGGGGGGGGGGGGGGGGGGGGGGTTTTTTTTTAACTTCTCTTTTTTTGGGCCCCCAAAAGGTTTCCCCCCTTTTTTTCCCCTTTTTTAAATTTTTTTTTAGAGTTTGTTTTTAAAAATTTTTTTTGGGAGGGGGGGGACCCACCAAAGGAAAAAAAAATTTGGCCCTTCCTTTTTGGGGGGGGGAAAAAAAAAATAGCCAAATTTTTGCCGAAGGACTATGATTGAACATGGTGCTTAGGTGGGGAGCCAGTTTGTTCTGAAGTTCGTATAAAACGCAGCCTGGGAAGTTGTCTGGTCCCATGGATGCTGTGTTTTTGTCTTTAGAGAGTGCAGAATTTACCTGCGTAGTTGTGATTACAAGGAATCTGCATTCTTCCTGTATAGATATGGGCCCTTTAGGGGGTGAGAGGCAGGTAAAGTTAGCACTGAACCTATCTGCCACGACATTGGCAATATCAGTTGGTTCTGTAATTTTCATGCCATTGTGCTGTAATTCAAAGCAGATCTGGGTGTTGCCATTGAGATTCTTGACATAGATATAGAATGCTTTGTGGTTGTCCCTAGAATCAGTGGAGATTTTGTTTTCTTAGCTAGCTTTGGAGGATCTTATAAGGGATCTCAGCTTCTTACTGAGGCTGTACAGGGAACTCCTCCACTCATGGGATTTTACTCTCTTTTGCAACAGTTTCTTCCTTCTATTGTAGAGTTTGTTTATGGCAGGGGATCACCAGATTGGCTTCCTTTTTTTGGAGAATAGCATCTTGGCCCTGTTTGGGATAGCACGATCCATGCACTCATGTAAGTGATTATATTTTATTTTTTTATTTTATTTATTTTCCATTTATTGGCCAGGCTGGTCTAACTGGATACATGTCCATTTTCTGCAGAGGCCCGGGGAGAAAAGCTCCAAGAGAAACAGTTAAAAATAGCAAATTTACAGAATTTACTCAGATGAAAATTTACAAAATATACAAAAACCATTGTCTCCTCCTCAACCCTAAGAAAACCAAACTCCTGCTTTTTACATCCACTCATTTGTCTCCCTCCCTTTACTTCACACTTACATCCAATAATGGTACCCTTATCAGTCCAGAACCTACCACCAAACTCTTAGGTATTACAATTGACAATCAACTGAAATTTGATAACCACATAAACGCTACAACCAAATCTACTAACAGAAAACTAGGTTCTCTCTGCAGAATCAAAACTTTCCTAACGCCTGAAGCAAGAACTACTATAGCTAGAACCCACTTAATATCTACCCTATTATATGCTTCCCCCATTTATACTAATCTCTCCAAATATAATCTCAACAAACTATCCACAGCCTATAACAATATTGCCAGATTTGCCCAAAACTCTCCATATAGGACTCACCACTGTCTAAACCTAAAAAAACTAGGCTGGCTAGAACTACCTCAACTAATAACATTTAACCAACTTAATATTGCCCACAACGCCCTTCACCACCCCGATAACACTCCTATGCTCTCCACCCTAATTAAGCCCTACAACAATCTGAGCAGCCTACGCTCATCCAACAAAATATTGATTCATACTACATCATCTAAAAACTTAGCAGGTGACACCTTATTTTCCAACTCAGTGGGTAAAATATGGAACCAACTACCAAATGACCTTACTTCCCTTACATCTCTCCCACTATTCAAAACTAACCTAAAACTATTCCTTTCAAACCACTGGCTATGCTCTTGCCATACCCCTGACTAATCCTTTTCTTCTTCTTTCTTTTCCTTTCCTTTATGCCCATACTATCTTTTCCCTCTAAACCCAGTTCTTCTTACTCCCTCACTCTAGCAAATTAACCCCCTTTCCTAGCTTGACTGCTCTTTTTCACTCACAAAAAGAACTTATTCTTTAACCTTCCTTATATTGCAACTGTGTATGTAACATTAACTTAATCTCTGTCCATGCTAGAAATGTAGCTATATGCCATATGTAACTGCAGTAGTTTCAATTTGTATGTTTCCTCTATCATACCTTGGTCATTTTTATGTTTCATTTTACTTTAGCTTAATTCTGTATATTTTAAAAATATACTAGTTTTTTTTTTCTTTAATATGTTTACTTAGTACTGTAGCGGAGCTTTTCTCCTCGGGCCTCCACTGAAAATGGACATGTATCCAGCTGGACTAGCCCGGTTAACAAATGTAAAATAAAATAAATAAATAACACACAAAAAATTCACTCAGGGAGAAAAAAGTACAAGAGAAAAAATAATAAATAAATAAATATGCAATAGTGCACTCATATATTACTGAAGTAACAAACTAATATATAGAATATTACAGATACAGCAACAGGAATTAATTACAGGATGAGGGAGTTCAAAATTAAGAGAGGTAGCATAAAGGTAAGATAAGTACTACTTTGTATGTCGGAGAATGTGAACATACTAGTAGCAAAAGGCAGTCTAGTCAGGGTTATTGCAGGGGCAAAGCCAGTGGGTTTTGAGGTGAGTTTTGAGATGAGATTTAAAGCTGGGGAGAGAGGAGATTGAAGTGAGGTTGTCAGGAAGAGAGTTTCAAGCCTTTCCTGTTGTGTTAGAGAACAAGGAGGCCCTTGCCAGGTTATTGGATTTACATGTTGATATAAGAAGTTTGTTAGAAGAGCGTAGGCTTTTGAGGTTGCAATATGGTGTAATAACAGCATTGAGAATAGGGGTGTTCTTGGGTTTATAGAGGATGTCATGGGCTAAGGGGAGCTGATGAAATAAGATCAGATTTTGAAGCTCAAGCCATCCTAATTGCCTTAGGTTTAAGCAGTGATGAGTTCTGAATGTGGAGTTAGAGGCAGATCTGGCAATACTGTTGAAAGTGACTGCCAGTTTGGAGAGATTAGTTTTGGACAGGTTAGAGTAAATAGGTGAGGCATAAAGTAGGGTAGAGATCAGATGTGAATGGGCAATGCAAGTTGTAGCAAGAGGTGTAAGAAATGGTTTAATTCTATACAGGGAGCCTAGTTTTCTGTTAACTAATTTTATAATGTTCTTAATGTGAGAGTCAAAACATAGGTTCTTGTCTATCTCTATTCCAAGAAGCCTGGTGGAAGGGTCAGGTGATATGATAGTACCATTGTTAGACAAGATAGAGAAGTTGAGAGGAGAGGATTTATGGGTGGGGGAGAAGAAGAACAGTTTTTTTTTTGGGGGGGGGGGTTAAGATTAAGCAATGTTTAAGGAACCAAGTTTCAACTGTTCTGAAAGTTTGTTGGGTGATGGAATGAAGTTCTGAGGGGAATGAGGCAGAGCAAATCAAAGTAGAATCATCAGCGTATTGTATACAGGTTGCAGAGGGAATAGTGGTGTGAAGATCATTTATAAAAATAGAGAACAGGAGGGGGCCCAGTATACACCCTTGTGGGACTCCAAGGGTAATGGGGAGGAGGTTGGATAAGTTATTTTGCCAGAGCACAGCCTGTTGTCTGTTATGCAAATAAGACTCAAACCACTTTATTGCACTAGAGTCAAGTCCAAACTTTTTGAGTAAATTAATCAGAATATGGTGATTAACCATACTGAAGGCTTTGGACAGGTCTATAAAGAGAGCAGATGTGAGAATACTATTATTTCAATTTTTGTTGATGCAGTCAGTGAAGGAAAGGAGGGCTGAAGTGGTGCTGTGGAAAGGTTTAAAGCCATGTTGACAGACGGCAAGCAGGTTGTTATTTAATAGGTGTTTAAAAAGTTGTTTTTGGATGCATTTTCCATGATTTTAGGTAGGGGGGGAGAAGGGCTATGGGTCAGTAGTTGGAGAGTTCTGTTGAGTCACCACCTTTCTGCAGGGGAATGGTATGTGAAATTTTCCAGATGGAAGGAATGAAGCCTGCTACAAAGGTTCTGTTAATCAGAATGGAAATGGGATAGGCTAAAGGTTTGGCTGCAGTTTTTTGATACTGAGTTGGTATATGGTCGGCAGAAGGAGAGGAGGTCTTAAGTTTTTGAGAAGTGAACAGATAAGAGATGTAGTTACAGGATGCAGTAGAAAAGATGGAAAAGAAGTGTTAGAGGAGGTGGACTGAGAGGAGATATTGTAGGCTAGTTGATTTGCTAAGGCCTGGACAGTTTTAGAAAAGAAGGTATTAAAGGCATCAGCAGTTTGTTTAGGGTTGTTTTGGGGAGTACTTATGGGGCAAGGGGTGTCAGAGTGACCAGGCTTTAAGAGGCTATTTATTCCTGCCCAGAACGTTTGAGGAGTTTGCTGGTCAGCTAGTTGTAGATTATAATAGTAGTTCCTTTTGTCTAGTAGAACAGCTTTTTTAGTTGCATTTCTAATTTGTCTAAAGTTAAGTTGGTTGGTAGGAGCTTTAGAGTAACGAAATTTGGTCCAGAGTTTATTTTTCAGAGCAGTTTTATGTCTTGTATCGTTTGAGAACCAAGGGGCTGGTTTTGAGCTTATTCTGATAGATCTTAGGGGAGCATGAGACTCTAAAATAGACAGGAACATGGAGTTGAAGTAAGCTATAGCATCCTCCAGATGCAGTTGTTTAAGGGTAGACCAGTTGCAAGCATTAAGTTCAGAAAGGAAAGTTTCAGGGTTAAAGTTTTTGTTAGTTCTGACCATTTTGTATTTAGTTAGGTTAGGGGATGTAGTTTTAAGTCGGAATAAGTAAGTAAAAGCATGGTCACTTAATCATCAGGTAGTCTACCTACTGTGTAAGTATGGTGGTGCTTATCTATCAGAAGCCAGTCTAATAAGCTGTCTTTGTTGTTAGTTTTGCTGATTCTGGTAGGGGCTTGAATGATTTGAGAAAAACCATGAAGATTTAAGATGGTGGGAGGGTCTACAGAGGTACAGATTATCCAGTTTATATTGACATCTCCAAGGACTATAGTTTCTTGTGGAAATTGAATAGAAAGCCAACTAAGGATCTCTTCTAGGGTACTGATTATAGAGTGCATCTGTGTAAGATTCAGCAGTCATGACTGTATTGTCCATCTGCATGGGTGTCATGAAGTTCGCCACTTCTGTCTTAAGAAGCATGAAGTTGGCTTTGGAGAAATTTTTTATCGTGATTTCCTTAATGTAGGGGTGGGATGTGGATATCTAGGATGAATAGCTTATGGTCGAAGCTGACCAATGAGGAGTTGACTTCAGGTGTGGAACACCGGTCAATCATGTTGGTAATGACTAGGTCTAGGATATTGTTGCCTCTGGTGGGGGTGTGGATAAGCTGATCCAGGGCTTTGGAATTTATGAATTCCAGAAAGCGTTGAGTGAAGGTGTTGGTACATGAGTAGTTTTCCCAGTTAATCATGGGGTAGTTGAAATCACCCATTATTAGGGTGTTTGGTTAAACCCTAATATTTTCCAGTATATCAAGAAAAGAGGAGTGGGAATCCTGGGGCATGGTGGGGGATCTGTAGCAAGCTACAATTTGGATTGCAGTTTTGCCCAGAGTTATTTGCACTTGGATAACCTCAGATGCATTATGCTGAGCAACTTGCCTGGAGGTGTGGATATCCTTAATGAATATGATCAGCCTCCATCTTTGGTGTTCCAGTCCAGTTTAGTTTTATTTTACCATTTTTAGAAGTATAATTGCCTGATAATAGGCAGTTAAAATTACCTGTTGCTATAATTTCCCCTTTTGCATTTAAAGTAATCAGGTCCAGATATTTGTCAACATATTTAGTACTTAGTCCTGGTATCTAGTATGTATTAATTAAAGTATAATGCTTCCTATTGATTTCCAAAATAACCATGCTTAGCACTCCATTTTTATCTGAAATTATATCTATAATTTTTTGCGTAGTAAAAGTATTTGTCCATAGAATAAGAGTGCCCCTTAAAACATGAATCAGCCAGAATGGTATAGCCATTGAATGAGTATTTTTGTAGGTCATTTTTTAATAGATGGGTTTCCTGTAAAAAGATGATCTGGGCTTTATGCATTTTGATAACCAGCTCTTTTGACATTATTGTTCAAATCATTAATATTTAATGATAAACATTTATAAGCCATTGACTATAATGTGTATGTTATTACTAACTGAAAGACCTTTCTTCCGTGTTGACTTGAAATCTACTGAAAACTTACTTATCATGGATGCATAACGTGTATTAAGTACTACTTTCAAAAACCCAAAACTATTTACAAACACATATATGAATAACTTTTGATAGCATCATGTAACTTCATTCTCAGATGTGTACAGCACAGTTGTTTTTCAAGATGAGTATTACTCATGTTGCAGATACCCTGTTATACACAGCAAGATTTAGTGACATGTACAGCTACCAAGGTTTAAGGCTATGTATTGGTAGAGCTATATTCTGCAAGAGTCCTGGGTTTGTTTTTCACATCCTCCATTTGCCTACTGTCTGAGCAAGTCACTTAACCAGTCATTGCTTCTGAGTCACACCCTGAAAAAGAACTGTGTGCAGTGTGCTTCACCGGTTAACAGATGTGTTTTGTTTTATTTGAATGCACACACTTCTTTTGCTGCTTCTTTTCCATTATATTTAGAAAGGCCTTGTCAAATAGTTGCATAACTGACGTTTAATGAAATCTTTTTTTTTTTTATTTGACTATATACAGAGACATCTGACAAATGTATTGTGCCATTCAATTGCTCTGAATAAACATATCTTCATTTACTTAAGGAATCTGGATTTGTGAGAATTTTTGTTTAATTTTATATTTTAAATAATTCTGAATTTGGATGTACACACAGGAAATGTTGGTCAATACACCTACTGTGCTGTACTAGATGAGTGTTCGGACATGATCATATCCCCTCATATCTACTTCAGTTTAGAGTACCTCCACTTTTGCATGTTCAGAAGAGCAGGAATATTCATTGAGGCTGATGCAAGTTTTTTGAGTTATCACTTCTTTAAAGTTATTACTTCTCTGTGACAGTGAATCCCCCTCAAAATACAGAAACACTTGTGAGCCTCCCCTTTATATCAAGCAGGTACATTGGATTTCTTTGGGCTTTTCTATATAGGAAAGGCAGGTAGTATTATTCAGAAGCTGACTGTTTCCACCCTTCTGAATCTAACACCAGCATGTACCTACTCACAGACATATACCTTGATGTAATCATGATTTTGCTGGTAAATCTATGTTAAATAGAACTCTGGCTGACTGACAGAAGAGTGTTAAAACTAAGTGCCAGAAGTTCAGGCCCTGAGATTTTTTTTTTTTTTTTTGAATAAGAGAAACTGTGCTTACTGAGTGATTTCTCCTTTCCTCAATGTTGTGCAACTGTGGAGTTGGTGTATATAAATATGGGGGATGTAGGAAGTAAAGTCCCTCATGTGAGGCATGCATGAGGGCAAGGTCTCCTGCAAAACAAAATTTTTGTGTGCCTTCCCTGCAATTTTCGTAGGTGCATTTTTGGAAAGTTTAAATCAGGTGATTTGTTTGAGGAGAGTTTTCTTTTGAGAATTCACACTGGATCTGATTCAGTTTAGTACATTATTGTTTTATTATTGCTTTCCAATCATATCCACACATTCATTGACTATTGTCCTTCTTTATTTAGCCAGATCCCCATAAATGAATACTATCAGTTAAATATTATATAGATTTTCCTGGTTTGTTTAGGCCTCCCTTGAATCAAACACAGGCCTCTCCAGGAAAGCTGGACTCTCCATCTAAGAAATGCTTCTCTATGTCTGATAGGTTTATAAGTATATAATAGCAACCACCTGGGCCTTTATAAGCCTAGACATACAATCCAACCTAATTGTGTTCCTGTGTGTCATGGGCATTTATTAGGAGGGGGTATGTTAGAAAATTTCTAGGGGTTATGTGGGGGCCTGCATACTAGTTTTGGCATCACTGTCTGACTATGTCAGAGACATGGGGGCCAGATTCAAGGTGAATTTCTGATTTCCCATCCATTGGCCAAGGTTACGGTTAAACAGGGTTAGGGAGGGACTCTGCTTCACATGGATAGGGAGCTTGTCCTAGAGTACAGGGATCCTCTGAGACACATATCTGTCTCACCAACATGTCTTATTTATGTCACAAGCAAAATTTGAATAGATGAATCTAGTGGTTCTGATGCTGTTCATTTTGTAGACATACAAAACATCCATCAGAACTAGAGCCAAGATGTCTTGTATGCCAGACACAGATCACCTTTCAGTATCCTATAGGAGATATAGTATAGAGATAGGGCTTTAAGATGATCCATATAGGATAGTGTGTTTATACTCTGGATTCTCCTGGTAAGGAATCTGTGTGGGCACTCCAACTGTTGCCTGTCTTATCACAGATATTGTAGTCATCAGCTTCTGTTGGGCACAACACTATATGACACTGTGATGATGTACAAAATCAGTGTTAATGGGGAGCATGACAGCCAGTCCTGGAAATCTGCTTCAGTTCCTCACATGTTACAAAATATGATTATTTCCAGATGTCATATGTGTCAGTACTGTACAAATTTATTATTGTTATAAAGTCAAACAGCATGTAATAGCAGGGACAAAACAAGGAGTAAATGACAACAATGGCATTGTTGAAGATTTTTCATTATTTCCCCTTGCTTCACCCTACAGCACCCTACCCAGTGCCTATCTTCCACCCTTCTCCAGCACCCCATTCTCCCCAGTGCAGGCTGAGGCTGGCACACATCCTAAGGATGAAATCAGGGGTCTGATCATCTAATCAGCTGCCTGGAGATTTTTCATTTTTATGTCTTACCCCATTTATCCCCTCCTCTGGGGCCTCCTGGTGAAGTTCAGAGGTTAGGCATGCAAAGAGACATGCTGACAAAAAAAAAAAAAAAAAAACACCTCCACAGCTGCACAGTCAATGTCCCTATCCTAATCTCTCTCCTAGGTCTATGCCCTCTTCTTTACATGTACCCAACCTCCAATAGGGATCATGTCTGGGGGACACCATCAAGACTGCCCATCCTCTAGGATGTAAACACCTAGCCACCCCCTGGCACTCCATCAGTCACCCAAACAACTAATTAAACTCAGGTCAGCTGAACAACAGTCAGGGTGTTACTCCTCTATGCCACCAGAGTGGTGCAATTATTGGAGTTTTTGCATCATGTAAAGAAATGCATTGTACTCAAGTGTGCTGTTAACTGAGGGTTCAGGATATTTAACAAAAGTATATATTGTCTGAAATTAGTTTACTTTTTTTAAGGACTCAGTCATTTCAGAGTTTGCTCTATTTGTCAGATGTATGACAGTATTGTGGAGCTGAACTACAATTTCATACTGAATTAACTATGAAAACAAAGAGATTAAAACCAACATTGTCTAGCAAACACAATGGCCATCTTATACAATGGAGTTATTTAAAAAAGATTTAATCATACCTCTTTAAATAATTTTGCCATGTAATCTGAATTTCTGCAATCCAGATGCTACTGATCTCTTTCTGTGGTGTGGAAGTTTTTAGCTGATATTTTGATGGCTTCTCTGCCTGTGAACAATAACCATTTAATCAGGTTCTAAGTTCCCAAATAGAGCCAACTGAATTAACATTTGATCATATGTGAAATCCTAAAAGGTAGGCACTATGTGATTAACATTTGTGTGAGACTGCTGTGAGCTGTTTTGGAGAGTTTCTCATTTGTCCAATATTATGCAACTCTGAAGCTAGTATATATAAGTTAGGGAAATGTGGAGGTCTTGAATCCACTTTGGGGGGGGGACTGCAAAAACTCTTATTTAAATCTGTACGGGTAGGTTTTCCATCTATTGTGCTAAGGAGCTGTTGTGATCAAGGTTTTTTTTCAAACGATCATGCCACACTCATTCAAAGGGAAAGCATTTTTGTTACAGAATATGCACACATCAGTAGATCAATACATGACGATCTGTGTGCAATGCTAAAGCAGTGCGTAGCTTATACTCTTTTCAGTGTGCATGACAAAACTTGGGCACTGCATTTTTTTCTGGTATATATGGCTTGCAAGACGTTAGTGTTGTCTTCTGATGAAGTCCTCATTCGTAGGATGAAAGTGCTTAATACTGATGTAAAATTTTGTGCCAGTTATGTACTTTTATTACTCTGTACTCTGTGTTTAATAAAATTGTGTGGCAAGGATTTGAAGTGATGAATACTCTGTTGTCAGTAGCCAGCTTCATATCTTTGTGGTTTTGTCTTCAGGAGATCAGAAGAGATGTGGTATGGCTTGCATTCTCTAGAAGGACTGCATTCACTCATTCATTCATTTATTAATTTTCTATCTGTTGTGATGTATTGATCATATATTAATTTTTAAACTGTTGTAATGCATTGATCAGTTTGATGGTATATCTGCCTGAGTTGGTGGTAGCTCAGGTGGATGCAATGGATCCTACACCACTTATCGAAAAGAGAGTAGAGGAAGTCCCCTAGGTGCATTGGCCAAATTTCCTCTAGTAAGTATATTACCTGGTGTCTCCCCTGGAAAGAGACCATTGGCTTAGAGCGACTAACCCAGTCAACAAAGTGAAATTAAATAAAATCTGAAACTAACTAACACTTTTATCAGTGGGTAATGTGAGATTTTACAACAGTGTACCATCTCTATTCTTCAGAATTGATTGGCTAGGAGGAAATTATACTCACTGTGAAATGTAAACATAGACTTCTATTGTACTGGCACAAAAGGAAACTCGATAAAGGTTACTTGGTTTTCAATTAAATATCCCTGTTCTATGAGCAATAATAGAATGAGTACACATATTTCATGATATTCATATTGCAGCATAAATAATATAATGAATTTTCATACTCAGTGATACTCCCTTTGTAGTATAAATAATAAAATGAGTATAGCTACTGCATAATGCTCACACTGCAGTATTAATACTAGAATCTGTATTGTACAATACAACACTTACTTTGTAGCATCATTTTCAATATTTATGTATGAAATACAGTTATGTGTGAGGGCCTTGCCAAACATTACATTTGACATTTGTTATGATAGACATCACAAATATTGTGGTTTATAATGGCACATAAAAATTGAATTACAAATGTGGGCACATTATTAATTTTTATGAAATATATCTCTGTATGAGAACCTTTCTAAAGGACGCTGCCTGTTGAAATTTCAGTTACTGTCATTATGATCCAGTGAATAACTGTGCATGTTTATATGACAAATACTGATGTTACAGTACTTTAAAGATTCCCCCATTCTCTAATGCAGTAATGGCAGGCTTAGTACATATATGCAATAGGGGTCCCCTCCTTCATCAGGAGATGCAGAGGGTGAAGTCACCTATAAAAATGCTTTAAAGGTATTCCAGCACATTTTGACATTTGTTGTATTTCTATTGCAATTGCAGTTCATTCTTCAAGGTTGTAGGACCAGAGTAGCCTTAGGTGAAATGAAGCCTCAGGCAAAGGGCTCCATGGCAACTTTCTGCACATCCATATGCACCCTCACACATTCCACACAATTGTCCCCTGTGTCAGCTTAAACACTTATGCTGACAAATTGTCTGTAATCTCTAAGTTACTTTCCTGTTGACCATCCTGGATACATCCCCCAGTTTCCAGTAGCCTACTCTACACTTCCACTTCCCTATGATCTAATACTTTGTATAGATTTAACATGGCATGTTCTCACCTCCAATTAGTGATAGGTAACAAATGAAAGTGTAAGAAACCCACTTTTTTATATTTTCATGTTTGCATTCATATTTTCCTAAGTGAACTATGTGTTAGTGACAGGCATAGTGTGACATCATGATGGAAGACAAAAAAGCACATTGCCACTGCCTGTCTGTCTGATCCCGGTAGGTGTAATAGCCACCAATCTGCAGTGAAATCAAGAACAGTGTGTTGCTTCCACACCAGAATTGTATTACCACCTTTTGGACAGGGCCTGTCCTTGGATGTTTCTCTAAGCATTCCTTACTAATGCCAGATCTGTATATAACATGACAGGCATAGCTCCTGACTAGCTTTTGAGCATTATACTGACATTTGCAACAGTAGCCTTGTTGGATGAACACTGTGACCATCATCTAGCATATGCCATTTAACCAGGTTTTTCTGTCTTGTCATACGTAACACAGTCAAGGGAAATATCAACAGGGTGTAGCCAGTAGCTTTCAATCTAAATTGAAAATGCTCATGTTTAAGATAGATACATTTTTTGAATATTTACTTGAGGCAGGAATAAAATGTTAATACCTGTTTGCATACTTGGCAATCTGGGTACTTTTTCTGCAAGTTGTTTCCACTGTTTTGTAAATCTGAGTTCCTGGGTGGCTTTAACATCTGGGATTGTGATGAAAGTGTCAGATTTGCCAGTGAATTCTTCCTTAATTATAGAGGGATTCAGTTTTAAGTGATTTCCTTTTCCACACATATTGCCACACATAAAAACAAGATCTATTAGCCTTGCAGTTCAAACTTGATCTGATCACATTTGACCTTGAAGTTTCCAGTCTTTGAGTCTGATCACATCTCTTTTTTATGTGAAGGGGGAGAGGTTGAAGTGGATAGTTTCATTGATAGTTTGCAGATTAATAGATTTGAGCTGAAGTTTGATGGTATACAAAAGGGTAAAAAGGTTTCTTTTTTGGATGTGGATTTGGACATCTACAGTTTTACAGTATTACATACTTGAGTACACAGAAAATCTGAGGGAAATATTTATTACTTAAAAGCAATGAGTTGTCATCCACCACACACCATAGAGGCTTTACCCTATGATGAGATGATATAGATTCATAGATTATGTAATATTGAATCTGAATTTAAGGATGAAATTATGAAGACTAGTAATATGTTTCAGTCTAGGGGATATAATAAATATGCTATCTCTAAGGCAGTGTTAAAAGCAAATAAAAAGTGGAGTGGGAATGAAGTTAAGCCTTATGGATATAAATATAATGCAACTGGCTCCCATACAGACATATATTTTGTAACTGTATATAATGATTTAGTGACATCTTGACTAATATAGTAAAATATTACTGGAGTTTTTTGCAGTCCAATAAAGAAGCTCATCCATGGCTCCCTAAGCAACTTAAATTGTTTTATAAAGTGGGGAGAAATTTGAAAAATATGTTGGTAAAGGGAAAATTTGTTATGCGCTTAGTTAATCTGGACCCCATTATTCTCCCTTTGGGTACTCAGGTTTGTGGAAAATATTAAGCTTGTCAACATGTTATTAATAGTTTTGACAACATTAATGGAATGAGATTTAATGTTAAAGGTAGTTTTAAATGTAAAGAAAAACCCTTCTTCGATACTAATTGTTAAATAGTTTTAAATGTAACACAGAAGGCATCAGTTATGCTTTGAAATGCCCATGTGATAAGTTTTATACTGGCCAATCAAAGAGAGCTTTCAAAGTAAGACTACTGGAACATATCTGTGACATAATTAATGTTAAGGAATCTAGTTCAGTGACGGTACATTTTCAGACAACACATCAGATTTCTACAGCAGGTTTACAGGGTACAATTCTGGAAAGAATTGATAGGACCCCCTCAGATTTACATATAAAAAAATAAGTTGCTTTATAAAGAAGCCCTTTATATACTTAAATTTGATTCTTTAAGTCCTAAAGGTATGAATTCAGAGCTAAATTGGAAAATGTTGCTTTAAAAGGAATTTTTTGCTTTAAGTGTTTTAGTACGTTGATTGACGTTTTAATTGTTTTATCAATTGTTTTATTGAATGATGGGTTATGATATATATACTTGGGAGGTTACTCATGTTTTCATCTTCCTTGAAGGCTTGTAGCCGAGACGTCAGGAGCAATAAACGTTTTTTTGGTGGTCACTGGTTTGTGGTTTTTCATCTTTTCATCGTGCTTTTGTGCTTTTGTGGTTTTAGTTTGAGTCTGATCACAGTCTGATTCAGAATTGTCTGATGATACTGTGATGTCCCAGTTCATACATTTAAAGAATGCTACTATTAATTATCTTATACTTCTGTTGGACCATCTTCTACCTGCGATCAGTTCTGAATGACCCAGCGACAACAGTATAAGTCTATGACTAGACTGTCTTCTGTAGTCTGGATCAGTTTAATGTAACTTTGGGTCCAGCTGGATCAAACTATTTTACAGGGAGAGCTGTTATTATTAAAATCAAAGATTTTAACCTCTTTTAAAAGAAACTGTTGTTATCCCTGTCTTTAAAAAGTCAATTTTGTATCATTGTCTTCCCTTTCTATTTATGAGCAAGGTTATTGAGGAAGTAGTCTACATATAGCTAGAATCGTATATATCTTCACAGGGTGCCTTGAACATGTTTAAGTCTAATATTAGATCAAGTCACAACACTTAAACAGCCACTCTTATGTTTATAGATGTATTGCTCTTTGGTCCATCTTCACTACATGGTGCTGTATGCCATGGTATCTTTACCTGGTGCATTTGAACTAAATTTGATCTTACTTCCAAAGTCTGCCAGAAGTTTACCACTAACCTATCAAGAGTGTTAATTCCTTAGAGAGACATTCACTGGTGTGTAGGATTTGACAGGGACTGATTTTAGCTCCTTTTTTGTTCAGGGTGTTTCATTCTGGTATTAGAAGAAGTTATGTACAGAAAAGGATTAAACATTTCTATTAGTCTGACTGCATCCAACTACACTTCTCTCTCTGCAAATGACATCAAACTTTGCAAAAGTTGAATATAGGTTAGGTGGATGATTTGTTGTCATCTAAAGTTCAACTAGAGATCAAAATAGTCTTGATCTGGTACTTACAAATGTTGCATCATCATGCACAACTCCATTAGTAATTCCCACTCTAATTAAGTCAGACCTTAAACTGGTAACATTTCCTCTCAAGCTATCTAAACTTTCTGAAACCAATATACTGGAATTCAAGCACATAAATCTGTACTCTAGAATTTTTATGCTGAAACCTCTAAAATTCGGTTATTAAAAAAACACTCCAGTCATTGTCTCAGCAGATAGATTTACAAAGGACTTTTATATCCAGGTAAATACATGAACTGGCAGTCTCATCTAGATCCAAATACAATGGAAGTTTAAAAGCAAACCAGTCCACTGACATTATTAAAATCTACAGTAAAAGGAAACAAACTCATTAGAGTATACAGCAGACCTAATGACCTCCAAGTCAAAAAAATAGAAAATTGACTAAGAAATTAAAAAAAACTATTAGATATACCAAGGCAGTCCATGGACTCAGATTGACATCTAAAGCCACTGACAACTAAAAATATTTACTTAATTATGTTAGAAAACTAAGAAACAACACCCAGCCACATACATTGTACTCATTCTAAATGGCAAAACCTACTAAGACATGGCTGAAATTGGTAAGATACTACCAAACAAATTTGGGTCTATATTATATCATCAAATGCTTAAAAAAGCGAATGATGAATAATCGACCCCATGTAAGCGAAACCTTACAATCTTGAAAGCTCAGAACAGCGATTTTTTTTCTAAGGGAAAAAAATCGCTGTTCCAAACAAAGAAGAAAAAAGAAAAGAAAAGAAAAATTGAAAGAATACAGAAAGTGGGGGACTTTACCCTCCACACCCCCCTTACTTAAATATACCAACTCCGAGATCGCACTACAGTGCCAAAAACGGCAAGGTAACAGAAGCAGCCAAGCAAATTCTTTCCCTGGGAAAGAATTTGCTTAAAAGCCACTTTGCTATTTTGCCTTTTGGTTGTTTTAAGTTCGACCAAGATGCATTCGAGAGAATACGTCTTCGGTCATCTAATAGGAACCCACAAATTTAGTGTAAATTTAACTGCTGAGAAGACTATCCAAAACCATGTTATACCTGCACCTCTCTAGCCCCCATCCTCACTAAAAAACATGTGCTAAAACTTCTGTCTGAGACTAAGAACACTTCCTGTAAGGGACCAGATAACATACTTGTCTTTTTTTTTTAAATAGTACTACATGTCCTGGCTTAACCTGTAACAGGCTTAGTTCCAGAAATATGGTGTACATCACTGGAGATGTGTCCTACTACCAACCCCTGACACTATAGGCCCATCAGCCTGACAAGTATCATTTGCAAGGCCTTGGAATACATTATAATAGATCTGATTAACACAGACAATAAAACTCTCATCAGGCTAGATACGCAGCAATTCGATTTTGTAACAGGTAAATCCTGTCTAATTACTCTGGTAAACATCTACAAAAAGGTAATACAAACTGTTGACAACAGTCACACTATACATGCATCCTATCTTGATTTGACCAAGGCATTTGACACCATTCCCTTTGACAGCATAATTAATAAACTAAAGGCATTACAAATAGACCCCTATGTGGTAAGATGGATAGCTAACTGGATAAAAGACAGAACCCACATGGTGGGGGTGACAGGGTCAGCATCGGAGTACATGAAGGTGACCAGTGGTGTAACACAGGGCTAGGTGATGGGAATATCTTTGTTCAGTATTTACTTCTCTAACCTACAAACTATAGACTAAGATGTATGGCTAACCAGTTTTGGGGATAAGTCCAAATTGGAAGCTGTTGACAAATCCTCCTTTAACACTGAAGCAGTTCAGCAGGAACTTACAGATAAATGTCTGATGTATTGAAAGTGTGTTTTAATTAAATGTAACATTATCATATTTGACAGACAATATACCCCCCCAGCACATAGTATCAGCAATACCCCACTTCAAAATGAAAATACAATTGGAGACTTGGGATAATAACTCATCTTCTTTCATCACCAAGTAGCAATAGTTGTCAGGAAATTCTTATAGCTGAAACAGCTGATTGCCAAGGGAGTTTCAATCAGATCTAAAGATGTTTTGTTATTGCTCCCTTCATCACTGATCAGACCAGTTAGAGAATACCGCATCCCCTTTTGGGATGTACCTCAGAAGACTTAATAAACAGTTAGAAAGACCCCCCCCCAAGGCACCTAACAAACAGGATCACAAGCTTAAAAACCCTAAGCTACCAGAAAAGACTAAAAACATTGCCCCCTTTTCCGTGTCGTACAGATTATTTAGAAGAAACATGTGGCTTGCCTTTTGAGGAATCAGGGACCCAGTAGTCCAGGATTTCTTGTACTTGCACAAGTCAAATAGTGCCACAAACACCAGTGCAAGAGCCCTAACCCTTCTTCAGAAATAAATAAAACAAAGTGGAAAGATAGATTCATTACTTAGTGTCTTCCTCACCCCTGGAATACATCCCCCCTGCAGATGAAGTAGTCATCATCATCATCATCATCTTCTTTCGGCTGTTCCCGTTAGGGGTCGCCACAGCAGATCACCTGTTTCCATTTCTTCCTGTCCTCTGCATCTTGCTCTGTCACACCAACCACCTGCATGTCCTCTCTCACCACATTCATAAACCTTAATTTAGGCCTTCCTCTTTTCCTGTTACCTGGTAGCTTCATCCTTAGCATCTTTTTCCCAATATACTCAGCATCCCTCCTCAGCACATGTCCAAACCAATGTAATCGTGCCTCTCTGGCTTTGTCTCTAAACCTTCAACCTGGGCTGACCCTCTAATATACTTATACCTAATCCTGTCCACCCTCATCACACCCAGTGCAAATCTTAACATCTTTAATTCTGCCACATCCAGCTCAGACTCCTGCCTTTTTGTCAATGCCACTGTCTCCAACCCATATAACATAGCTGGTCTCACTACCCACTTGTAGACCTTCCCTTTCACTCTTACAGGTACTCGTCTATCACAAATAACTCCTGACACTCTTCCCCATCCACTCCATCCTGCCTGTACTCTCTTCTTCACCTCTCTTCCACACTCACCGTTACTCTGAACTATCGACCCCAAGTATTTAAACTCATCCACCTTCCCCACCTCTACTCCTTGCATCCTCACCATTCCTCTATCCTCCCTCTCATTCACACACATATATTCTGTCTTAGTCCTGCTGACCTTCATTCCTCTTCTCTCTAGAGCATATCTCCATCTCTCCAGGGTCTCCTCCACCTGTTCCCTACTCTCACTACAGATCACAATGTCATCTGCAAACATTATAGTCCACGGGGACTCCTGTCTGATCTCGTCTGTCAACCTGTCCATCACCATTGCAAATAAGAAAGGGCTCAGAGCTGATCCTTGATGTAACCCCACCTCCACCTTAAACGCATCTGTCACTCCCACCGCAGACCTCACCGCTGTCACACTACCCTCGTACATATCCTGTACCACTCTTACATACTTTTCCAACACTCCTGACTTCCTCATACAATACCACAACTCCTCTCTAGGCACCCTGTCATATGCTTTCTCTAAGTCTACAAAAACACAATGCAACTCCTTCTGACATTCTCTGTACTTCTCCATCAACACTTTCAGAGCAAAGATCGCATCTGTAGTGCTCTTTCCTGGCATGAAACCATACTGCTGATCACTAATCGTCACGTCCCTTCTTAATCTTGCTTCCACTACAATTTCCCATAACTTCATGCTGTGACTGATCAATTTAATCCCTCTTTAGTTACTACAGCTCTGCACTTCACCCTTATTCTTAAAAATCGGTACCAAAACACTTTTTCTCCATTCCTCAGGCATCCTCTCACTTTCCAAGATTTCATTAAACAATCTGGTTAAAAACTCCACTGCCATTTCACCTAAACACCTTCATGCTTCCACAGGTATGGCATCTGGGCCAACAGCCTTTCCATTCTTCATTCTCTTCATAGCTATCCGTATTTCCTCCTTGCTAATCCATTGTACTTCATAGCTATCCGTACTTCCTCCTTGCTAATCCATTGTACTTCATGATTCACTATCCCTACATCATCCAACCTTCTCTCCCTCTCATTCTCTTCATTCATCAGCCCCTCAAAGTACTCTTTCCATCCCCTCAACACACTCTTCTCGCTTGTCAGTATGTTTCCCTCATTATCCTTTATCACCTTTACCTGCTGTACATCTTTCCTAGCTCGGTCCCTCTGTCTAGCCAATCGGTACAGGTCCTTTTCTCCCTCCTTAGTGTCCAACCTTTCATACAACTCTTCATATGCCTTATCCTTAGCCTTCGCCACCTCTCTCTCTCTGCCATGCACCTCATCTCCTTATACTCCTGTCTACTTTCTTCATCTCTCTGACAATCCCACTTCTTCTTTGCCAACCTCTTCCTCTGTATACTCTCCTGTACTTCCTCATTCCACCACCATGTCTCCTTGTCATCCTTCCTCTGTCCAGATGTGATACCAAGCAAATGAAGTAGTAAGATGCATTATATTCCTTCAAACAGGACCTGGATAAGTGGACAGGTATTCATAAATGCTCCACTGGCTTGACTGACCTAGCCCTCCTTAAGAAGGGAGAGACAGTCCAGAATGGGAACTGGCAAGGCATAATGGTCACAAGACAAGACTCAGCAGCCTTGAACTTCCTAGGATTCCTATGAATTCAGTCAACACAGAAAGGGCCTAGTATACTTGGTCTTGCTAAAGCCAAGTGCACTGAAGCCCAAATACATGACCGCAGTATCCCAGTTCCTTACCTGACCACAGCACAAGGTCAGTTTTAAAACATTATTTTATAAGATTAGCTCTGTATCCACTGATGTAGAGTCCTTGCCACATAGCCCCACTCTATAAATATACTGTCTTTGAGGTCACAACAATCTGAAGAAAATGGTTTCACTTTCACTTTCTTCTGAATCAATATTACGCAAGAGACAACTTATTTAGAAAAAGGGGTATAGAACAAGTGCCCCCCAACATCAGAAGTTGCAGAAGCTACAACCTTCCTTGAGTGCATGTCATCCTCTAATGGACCAGGTAACAATTGTGGTAAAACTATCTTAGTTTAATTTATGAAACATTTCCCACATTAAACATCTAATACCATACGATGACCTAACAGGTGTTCATAGCTTCATAGGTCCATAGGAGGTTACTAGGATAATGGCCCTAGGGTCCTTACAAGCCTAGCCAAGTTCAGCCCTTGTTCCCTTTAAGGGTCTAGAGATATGGTCTATGTTATAAGCAGATCTAAAGCAGCACCAACTGCCCCTATCCAAGAGGGACACAGGAGAAACTCCAGGGGTGAATTTGGGGTTTCCCATGCAATCATCCAAGTTACACTTAAAAAGGGTTAACGAGGGAATCTGTTTAACCTGTATTGGAATTTTATTCCAGAGGACAGGCAACCTTTGGGAGACGTATCTGTCTCTCCAGTAAGTCCTGATGATATCACATGCTAGGTTACATTCCCTAGAGCAAGTGAATCATGTACCATCTGACTTACAAATGTGCAGCATTTCCATTAAGACAGGATCACAGGTTGCAGTATGCAAGGCACAGGTCGCCTCTGAGTACTCTATATGACATACGCAGTGATTTCCACAAGGCTTGACTAAAACAATGTCCTTTGCTTTTGGTCATAGTAGTGTAGCCAAAATCAAAGTGCATTGTACTGATCTCTCTAAGGCTTGACTACTACAATGCGCTTAGCCTTTGGCTATACTACTGTGATCCTAATCACCCAAATTATCTCCAAAATTCTATAGATAGGCTATTAACTCTTATGCTTGATTTTCAGTTTATTAGTTATGCAAAATTTATGCTAGTTGCTAGTAGTAGCATTGTCATCTTTTAAAAAGCTTACTGTGTACCCTATTGTCCTATATGGCAGCTCTTCTTTTTTGAAATGGGACAGCTTCAGATTCTCAGGATGCATCCATACACCTTGAGTAGGTCTACAGTGCACCTGTGCTGTGGAATTCACTGCTCCACTAAATTGAAGATTCTCTCTACAGATTTTTAAAGACTTATCTTTCTGCACGACCTATCAATATTAAACTATGCAAAGCTTTTTTTTACGTACCCCCCCTAGGCAGAATTTGTTGTTTGTATGATATTGTTGTGTTATGAGCTATTCTTGTGTTTATTTTACTATATTTATGTTTGATGTTGCACAGTACTTAGTTGATAAAAACTTTAATAAATATAAGTATAACATTTGCTTGTCCATCCTTTTGTAGTGCATTACTGTACTTTTTTTTGATGTGGTCATGCCTAAAAGGGATATCAAATATAAAAATTATGAGTATTGTACTGAAATGGCTATAAACAGTACATGCATATAAGTGTACCTGTACATAGTATTAAATATAAGAATTTCATTCTCATTTTAGCATTCCTTAAATTTTTCTCATAAAGGAGCTACACTAAGTTGTGTTAATCAACTTTCTACAAGCATAACAGTTCATCTTAATTTTCATCCTGATTCTGTAATTACATCAGCATTTTTATTACAGTTTTCACGACGAATTATATACACGAATATGATTGAAACACATTATCCATTTTTGTCTTTTTTACAATTTACTGGATTCTAGACAGACCTCAGCAGGTAACTGCATTTTGTAAGCTCTACGTCTGAAGCAAATAGCCATTAAAGACACCGACTGTGTCTAGTTACCTTTTGATACAGCTACTCGTAAGACACAGATGACACCCTGCTGTACTTCTACTGCTGATCAATTCCATGCAAGTAGTGAAGTAAATAGTGTGAGGCAAAGTCAAAGGAAGGCTAGACTGCTATTTGAAAACAATCAAGCATTCACTTTAATTTACTTAATGAACTGCTACAAATTAAACACCTGTTCCATTACGCACAGCTCCATGACCAGTATTTAATGTTATTTAGCTTGTAAATCACTTTCACTAATGATTAGACTGTGTAGTTTCAGCATTTAGGCAGAAACAGCTGTCTGCTTGTATATGGTCACATTTGCTACAGACCATTGCCATAAGGCCATAAGGCAGGAGGGATGGCCCTCTCTGTCACTGAAGTTACTGTTCATTGTTAACCTTCTTAATTAATGTTTTGGCTGAGGTTCTGTCAGAAGGAAATGTTCACTGCTGTGTGGTAAACCAAACTGAATTAATGTGCTGTCGGCAGCACTAAGAATAAATCTGGCAGCAGAATTATACTGATGGTATCAAATGGCTATTAGGATCCTAGAACAAGACAAGCAGTTATTCCTGATAATAAAATAAGCATTCACAAATTATAATCCTGGCAGTGCAGTGATTTTATAATTACACATCCCTATTGCCCTTCTAGCAATCTGTATGCAGAAAGCCTCAAAAATCAACTTGTGAATCCTTAAACAGATAGCCTTAGGAGTCTCTTTTGGTAATTTAAGAATCATATTTTCTCAGAAGCAGTGGAAATCATCTCAAAATCTATTTACCGGTAGAAATGCATTAATGAATGTATGGAATTACTGTTAATGATTTATCCTGATATTTTACTAGCTAAAATGTAAATGATATGACAGGTTTGAATTTTGCTCATGGGACTATTGTCATTCAGATCTTTTATGGTGCTTCCCATGTGTGTATTCTCTACCTTGTTTCTTTATACATCAACATCTGTGTTATGCTATAGAACATTTCATTAATTCAGATGATGCTCTAGTTAGTTACTAAAGTTCTACCTTTGCTGGTAAATTGAATGTAACACAAACAGCAGGCATTAAGAAGTCATTATTCTTCACTTTTATCTGACAAAGCCATGCGCAAGACAGATATACATGTGGAATACAGAATACCTAACCAAGCCAGATTTGGCACATCTGTGCTTCTGTTTTAACAAAGTATAAGCCGCCAGCTGGGCAACATTACACAATGTTCATCAGTGCTGTCAACAAAACCATCAATAATCTATGCTGTTATTCTATTATTAATTTCCTACTTTTTCTGAAACAGGGTTCATGTATTTTTCATTTACTTTACAACTAGCATCACTGACTCTGATCCAAAAATGAATTTGGCATGACATTTGCTGTGCATCTCAAACTCCCACCGAATATCTCATCTGTTTTTGTAACAGCCAAGCATTTTTATAAGAAAAAAAAAAACACAAGTTGCTAAACATTGTAGTATATGATCACCAGTCTATGTTTATCAGAACTGCATGAATACAGGCACCTCCATTAGTGTTAGTCTGCTGTTGAAGCTAATATAGAAATTACTTTGCATTTGTAATAATGATCACGCTTCATGTTAAGCCATAACTATGCATGAATGTTAGTGTATTTGAATAAAGCATCAAGGAAAGTAACACAATAATTCACTGATCACTTTTTAAATCAGAAAATTCAAAAATGTCTATACTGTGAAGAAATACTATAGCAAGCATCTGGAACTAATGCTTGCATGAAAGTGACCAGTGGTGTCCCTCCAGGTGAGGTGTCCAAGCAGTAAGATATGATCTCTGGCAAACAGAGCTTGAGAATGACTGTAAAATGGAGGGGATTAAGTCAACAATTGACACCCAGACCTCCCAGAATGAACTGTCTCTAGTAAATTATTCCTACTTTAAAAACTGGCTCAAACTAAATGCTAAATCTTTAGCATTTTAAATTTTAATATATAACCCCTGTTCTTATACTGTACATACAACACACCACTACAAAAACAAAAATGTAGACAGTGACCTAGGAACATGGGCTGATAATTCTCTCTCTTTTGATGATCATGTGACAACAGTTGCCTGGAAATAATTTTATTCAACATAGCTAATTGCCAAAGAAATATCATGAAGGTCTAAAGAGGTATACAAGGAATTTGTCAGATCAGTTATCAAGTTCAATGCCCCTTTTGGGATACATTTCACTAAATATATCAAACAATTGGAAAGATCCCTTTATTCATTATCTTATAGACCTTTGATGGCAGATTTTTGTATCACTTGCTATGCCATCAGAGGCCTCATTGTCATGAAATCCTGTATCTCGATAAGTCTAATAGTTCAACCAGTACTAGAACCAAGAGCATAAATCTTTACTAACAGATAAATAACGCCTGATAGAGGCATAAGTTTATAACCCCCTGCCTCCCTAACCTCTGGAATAAACTTCCCATTATGTTAAGCAGTAGGACTCACTGTCTTCCTTTAAACATAACCTAAATGACTGGATTTTTACAAATTTACTCCAGGATTGACTGGTAAGGCCCTCCTGGAGAAAGGAGGTGCAGCCGGAGGAAGGGTACTGGTAAGGTATAAATGGCCATAAGACTCAATAACCTTGGAATATACATGAATCTATGAGTCTATGACTGCTGTTTTCACACCCAGAGGTAGCACCCTCAAATCTTAATGAATGAAAGAATAAATACATAAATAAATAAATAACAGTAGTAATTAATTCACCGCATTCAAAAGAGCTAATCCACAGTGTAAATCATCCAGCTTATAAAAGACAAATAGATGAAATAAACAAATAAATACATAATAAAAATTCAAAGTCCCTGGTCATGTGGAATTAATATAATTAGGTAATCTCAAATATTTTTGTTCACCTACTGCAATGTAATTAGAGTAATTGTTATATCACAGTTGATACATTCATGCAAGGATTATCTTTTATATTCACAAAGTTTAAATATCCGCTATCATTTAAGTTTTAAAAAATGTATTATCAGGTTTATAGCACTTGGTCTCAGATAAACGTGTTATCTAAATCATCAGATTTAAATAAGGTTGAAAGATGTTGTACTATATGTTTAACAAAAGTATCTTAGATAACTAGAAACGTAGCAAATCTGCTGAGCTTTGTCTGTACTAGTATAAGGATGCTACGGCCTGGAACTCCTTGCGTGTATTCATCAGGTCTATACCCTCCCTCCCATCTTTTGAAACCACTCTGAAAGACTTCTGGGCTAAAATCTGGATCTGTTCTTGCTCAAAAACCAGGTTAAATTATATCCCTAAATGTGAACAAGTGCCTTTTCATTTCTTATTTTTCCTTACTCTCGTCTTCACTTTCTTACTGCGATCTAATTCTCTTCCCTGACTTTCTCTCTAAATGTACCATAAGCCTATTCTTCCCTCACTTCATATTGCAATTTCTATGTGTATTAGACTAATTTACCTTTAATTTCTCTACAATATATATATATATATATATATATATATATATATATATATATATATATATATATATTTTTTTTTTATTTAACATTTTGTTAACTGGGAAAGTCCAACTTGGAGCAAAGGCAATTTTCATCAGAAGCCTGGGAGAAAGGCTCCAAATGTATGTCTTTGTAGCTTGGAAGGAAACTGGAACACCCAGAGGGAACCCACACGAATGCAGGGAGGACATGCAGACTCTGCACAGAAGGCACCCAAGCATCGAACCGGAGAATGTCTTGCTGTGAGGCGACAACGCTACCACTGCACCACTGCACTGTCCTGTCTAAACAAACTGTCTAAAATTTTCTAAATATTAAATGATCATCTTATACCTTTGTATCAATTCTTAACCAATGTTTTTATGTCTAATTTGTTATAATATTTCAACTGCAGAAGTTTTCGTTTTATTTTTGAAGACTGCAAAATTATTGTTCTTAAAATGTTTTATAATAATTTGGAGCTTTTCTCCTTGGGCCTCCACTGAAAATGGGCTTTTACCAAGAAGGACTTTCCCAGTAATCAAATGTCAATAAATAATTAACATTACTGGATATTTTATAATCATAATCGGACAAAACTTGTCATAAAAAGGCAAAATGCTTCCCTGCATAAAATACTTCACAGGAAAACTCAGCCATATATGCAAATGGTCGTTAACCTACCTTTCAGAGAATCATAAATGGATGAGGATTCAGATTGACCACTTATGTTTGCCAGTTGCAGTTCCGCACAGTCAATCACTGTCAGTTTGTTTTCTATTTGAAGCTGGAAGTGATAGAACTGTGTATGGTCTTTTTACTTTCACTGTGTTTGTGCAAGCATAGAATCAACTATGGAGTAACCATGGAGTATGGGAGTGAGTGGATAAAGTCTCCTGTATGGAGTGGGGGGGGTTGCTAAGGACTTGCTCTCCTACAAAAAATAAAGTCTTTTTTAGACTTTTTCTTGGGTTGATGCTTTGACTGCTTTTTGTTTTTTTCATACAAATGAAACTTCAACGTGTTGAACTGGATGAGTCTCAGGGAAACAAAGCAAAACCATTACTTGTACATATAATTATTAAAATAATCATAAAACCTGTGGCAGTGCTTACACATATAAATGTGTTCATTGAATAAAACTATCTGCATTCAATGCAGTTTTCTGAATTTTTTCCCTCGGACAGTATACCTACAATCCATTTTTAACCCTCCTAAAGGAATAGTTAACAGAAGCCACCTCTTTTTAGTCCATTTCCATACACTACTAGGGAAAACTACTCGTGTACCAACACCTTTGCCCAACGGTTCTTGGAATTCATAAATTCCAGTGCCCTGGATCAACTAATCCATAGTCCCACCACCGGCTCCAAAATTCTAGACCTGGTAATTACTAACATGGGAAATCAATGCTCCACACCTATGGTTACCCCTTCGTTGGTCAGGTCAGACCAAAAGCTAATCACCCTTAACATCCACATCCCACCCCCACTCCCCAGTAAGGAAACCTCCATAAAAAACTTCTGCAAAGCCAACTTCATGTTACTCAAGTCAGAAGTGACAAACTTCATGACACCCATGCAGACGGGAACTGAAAGTTTGACTGCTGAGTCCTACACTAAGGCACTGTACGAGCACATCCACTCATGCATGAATCGTGCCATCCCAAAGAGAACCAAGATGCTCTCCTCCAAAAAAAGGAAGCCAATCTGCTGGTCCCCTGTCATAAACAAACTTTACAACAAAAGGAAGAAACTGTTGCAGAAAAGAGGAAAATCCCAGGATGCAAAAAACTCCCTTACTAGTCTCAGTAAGAAGCTGAGATCCCTCATAAAATCCTCCAAAGCTAGTTACAAAAATAAAATTGCCAAAGATTTCAAAGACAATCACAAGGCATTCTATAACTTTGTCAAGAATCTAAATGTCAATGCTCAGATCTGCTCTGAGCTACAACAGAATGGCATTAAATATACTGATCACAAGGATATTGCCAATATCCTGGCAGATCGATTCAGTACCAACTTCACCCCCTCTCACCCCCTAAACAACCCATCTCAATACCGGAAGATTGCCTAATTCCAGTAATAACGGCCACACAGGTAAAAAAATGCACTTTCCAAAGCTAAGAATACAGCATCCATGGGACCAGATGACATCCCGGGCTGTGTACTACATGAACTACAAAATGAACTGGCACCTCACATAAGTGTCATGTTTAATCATATCCTCACCTCAGGCTTCATGCCCACTGAGTGGTGCACAGCTACAGTTATCCCACTCCACAAGGGGGGATCCACCTTGGATCCTGGGAACTACCACCTCATCAGTCTGACAAGCTTGATCTGCAAGGCCATGGAATGTATTATCATGGAACCAAGAAAAACGAGGTGAAGGTAAACCAATAATACAAAAATAGAGAACGGAGAACCAAACCAATGCTTCGATGAGATTTATTCAAAGGTTTATTCAGCAAACACTCCAGGCAGTATGCCAAACACCACACAATCCAAAAAGCACTAAAGCATGAACGCTATTCACAATACTGCGTTTTCGTCTTAGTCACATGAAACTTCCTCAGATGTCATCAGGGAACCTGATTACCCCTCTATTTATATCCATTTAATTAATTAATTAAATAAATTCATTCAAAATTAGTTCCATTGATGTTATGCAAGTGCCCCAAAACACATTTCCCAATACCAATACATCCCAATACATAGAATTCTGAATATTAAAAATACATATCTGAATGAATGCATAGTACCCAAGGGGTTACGGGTTTTTAAGTACCCCAACAATGTTATATCTGGTTCCTTGTTTCATAAAGAACTGTTGGAAGTTTTTAATAAGTGTGGGATTGAAATGTTAAAATTAATGGTTAGAGAGAATTCTAGGACACAGGAAGTGCTACATAAAGAAATAGAAATGTTAGACAAATGTATCAGGAATGATTTAATTTTTTCTATTGAGGAAGAAAAAGCTAAGTACTTTAATATTAGAAAAGAAATAGATGGGAACATGGATGAGTTAATACAGAAAAAGATTAAAAAAATGGATCGGGATTTATATGAATACCAGCACAATTTGAGTTACCCCCCCCACATAGAAGAAACCAGAGGGATGATTATTACAAGGAAAATAAAATGGCATCAGTTGAAATAACTGAAGAGCTTGTTCCACAGGAAGCAGTATATGAATATGAAGAAGAATTCCCTCCATTAAGGAGGTCAGAAAGAATTATGAATAAACAGGGAGACAGAGAAAGAAATTTTTATTGGAGGGGGGGGGAAGGGGGAAATATTAACAGATGTTAACCACCCCATAAAATATCCCTCCCCACCCTGTAGAGAAGAAATTATTAATGAGTTCAATAAATGGACATATAATAATTTTAACATTTATAATTATAGCCCATTAATCTTAGAAAAAGGCCATTTTAATTTACTCTCTAAGGGTTTAAAATTCATACCATATACTAGGGGTAACATTACTAAATCCCTACTTGACATTAAAATATTTTTAAGAAAAATAAATTTGCAATTTTTATTTTCCAACCATACAACTGGGATGGATACAAAATTGAGGCGTAAGTCCACTTACAACCCCCCGATGCACCCGCAATTAAAGAGTTTTGAGAGTTTAATAGAGAAAGAAATTAGAAAGGAAGAATCAAAGAGTATAAAATACCAAAATAATATAGGAAAGGACGAGAAGAGATTACTATACGAAATAAAAAGCGATCCCAATTTAAGAATTATGAAGCCGGATAAAGGGGGCGGTGTAGTTATAATGGATAAAGTGGAATATGATAGCAGAATGTATAAAATCCTTTGGGATGATACTAAATATGAATTAGTATCTAAAAACAAAATAAATATTGCATATAATAAAATTGATATAAATTTGAATGATATGCTATACGAGGGTTTAATCGATCATGACACATATTATTTGAAAGTGGAAAAAACAAAAGTTCCACTAATATTTGGTATACCTAAAACACATAAAAATGAGATAGACCCACCCTTAAGACCTATTGTATCAGCGGATGGATCGAAAACTCATCCCTTAGCCAAATTTGTTGATAATAAGACTAAAAAATTATGGGTAGAAAGAAATCAAATATTGAAAGATTCCTGGGATTTATTGGAAGTTATCCCTGATGTAAAGGATATTGATAATATAATTTTTGTTACTATAGACGTAATAGATTTATTTACTTCAATCCCATATAAGGAGGGTACAGAGTTTTACGAAGAAATAATATATGAAGACAAAAATGTATCTAACAAAGAGAAACAGGTTGCTGTTTGGCTAATGGAAATGGTGCTGCAAAATAACTTCTTGTTCTTTAATGGTGAATTCTTTAAACAAACACAGGGTGTGGCCATGGGGGCAGCATGTGCCCCCACATATGCTAACTTGGTATTGGCCAAATGGGAGGAGAAGTATGTGTTAGAGAGTATATATAATTCCTCTTGGGTACTATACCGTAGATTTCTGGATGACATTGTCCTGTTTTGGATGGAGGTATGGAAAAACTGAATAAATTTTTGGTATACCTTAATAATACTACTAGTTTTTTGAAATTTACTCAGACAGTATCCAATAGTTCCCTACGGTACTTGGATGTGGAAATTTACAAGAAAGGTAATACATTAGAAACCAAAGTGTACAGAAAACCCACTTATTGCAATACCTATTTACACTATGACAGTGCGCACCCCATACATTGTAAAAGGAATATTATAAAAGGCCAGTTTGTGAGGGGTAGCAGGATGACCAGTAGTGATGAGGATTTTATCGGAGAATGTAATTTACTAGAAAATATGTTTAAGGACCGAGGATACCCTGACATACTTATTAATGAAGTTAGACAGGAAGTTGAAAAGGGCAGAGGAACTAGATTTGCACCTATAGTTAAAAGATTGGAAATAGATAAGGCTTCAAATATAAGTATGGGCAATAACAAAGGACAAGAAAACTACCAATTAGCCCTTACTTTGGAATATAACGCCATCAATAACAATATAAAACAATTTTTTTACAGAGAATGGAATAGGTTTATCAATTTAACCGTTATAGACAAGGCAGAAAACATTTTGGCAAAAGTAGTACATAAAAATGCACAAAATATAAGAAATATATTGGAAAATAAAAAACCTACTGGCCCACATGATAAGAGGAGAAAAGGCACCTACAAATGTGGCAGATGTGCGCAATGTCCATATGTACTGAATAGCAATAGTATTAACATTAATAGTAGAAATAGGCTTATAATTAATGATAAGTATTACTATAACTGTGATTCTATGGGATTAATATATTTGGCTGTCTGTAAAATCTGTCATTCCTTCTATATAGGGAAAACAGAAAGGAAACTCAAAAGGAGAATTTATGAACACCTCAATGACATTAAAAACTGTAAAGAAACTAATGCCCTATACAAACATAGTAAGGAATATTCAAAAGCTAGCTTCATATTTACAGTAATTGAACATACCGAAAAAGATATAAGAGGTGGACCTTTTGAGGAAAAGATAGAATATAGGGAGCTTTGGTGGCAAATGACGCTAGAAGCTTATAATCCACGGCATGAA